>NC_092107.1:21737580-22060229 GCF_045679555.1 Salvelinus alpinus
GATCATGTTCTGTAGTCAGTGTGATCATGCTTGTCATCATATTGATAGAGCTTGAAGACGCTGCTGTCGTTATTGATTCATTCCATAACCCTAGTTCAATAACCTTGGATACAGTACTTTGCAGGTTAAGTGTTAATCACAGCTTCTACCTATAAATTACTCATCTTTTTCAAACACCCATCACCATATCCATGAGTGGGAAAGGGTCAGGTTCAAGACCATTACTCATGAATTACATATGGTGCTCTGAACAGCTGAAAATGATGTCCTACACAAACACTTTATATGGATTTATTGATTCACAACTGTTATTCCTTTACAATGATTTCATTAAATCTGTTCATGAAGCATGATGATAATGGTTCGGGGAACAAAACCAAAAACTGGAAAATAACTACATTTTTTAGAGGAACAGAATCAGAAACGGAACAAATGTGATCTATACTGTTCTGGAACAGAACCGTAATTAAAAGCATGGGAACCCTTTAATAACGTTATTTTACGTTCCAGTCATTTTCATCAGTACCACAAATAATGCAAGGTGCCTATGCCCTTACTCTGTCACTCAGAAACATATTCCATTGTCTGCCTGACAGCTGAAAATCTTTGCCAGTGTGTGCATGTGTAGGCAACCGGCCCCTCTCCCTACGAGGCTTAGTCTACTGTAGCCTACTGACGTTACAAGCGTGATTCAGAAATTAGGGAGATTTGTCATTAAGAGAAGAATGGATTCATTTTTTTAATGCTAGTTACAGATGCTATAGTTATCACGTTTCACATTGGACTTATTAACTACAAAAAGGTAAGACGTGTTTTTATTCTGGTGCCGCTCTGCCCACACAAGCTTGCTAGATAACGTAAACTTTTGTACATCGCCTTGGTCCGTACAATTGACCTTATTTTAGCGCCCAAAAAACATAATACTTCCAGATCAACTGTAATGTCAATAGCATGTAAAGCTATGCTTTATGCGTGCTGTACGTTACGGCATGATACGTCACGATGTAACGGAGGGTCAGTTTCTTCAACTTTTCGCCAATACTATAGAGCCATTATCATGTCGATCAACACTTAAATAGAAACATAGTTCACATAGTTCACACAGATTTTGAAGTCAACATAGTCGCTACAGTCCCATTCGTTTTCTTTGCAGCCTCGTTTGAATGTCGCGGTTGCGCACATTTGTACGGAATGGGGTGAGTTTATGTTAACTAGCTAGCTTTGGTCCAACTTTAAGCCAACTTTAAGCCACGTGACACGATTGGTGTGGTCAGCATGTAGGCAGCAGATAGCGCCCAAGCACTATTGGCTGTCTAGGCTAAAACTACTATACCTTGCCCGCTCCATAGCAAGCTGCTTTATCCGCACAGATTGGTGAAGTAATTTAATGTCAAGATAATGTAGAAATAATAATAATGATTTCAGAGGTTTAAAAAGGAACAGAAATTAACGACATAAACTGGTACTTTTTGGGGGTAAGAACCAGTTCAGAACTTCATCTTGCAGGTCGGAACATTAGAACAGAAAGAGAAAAAAATTATTGTTCTGTTCAGAACGAAATTATTGAAATATAATTTAGGTTCCAAACCGATGATAATACCATACACCCGATTTAGGTCAGCATTTTATATGAAACACAAATTCTGTACCGATAAACATACTGTAGGAGCAGATGATATGACTCCATTTCTCTAAGGATAAAACTGTACATGATCACTACTATCTGCAAACAAACTATAGTACATTGTACTGCATGCTTACTGTGTTGGAAGATCTGATTTGGAGAAAATGGTAATGCTGACCAATACGTGAAAGTGATTAAATGATTTATTATGGTGCACGACACTTAAAGACTGCAAATCTAGATAACAATAAATTAATCATTAACTTAAATAATATGCATTACAATAACCAAGAAGGGTCTCTTCCTCCCTTTTAAGGTTGTGTACGCCAAAAATAATGAAATAGTAATTATACAAGCACTTGAAACAACGCAGAAACAAGCATTCCAGCGGTCGAAGTGTATTCATAACGCATACTTGTACACAACCTTTATATTCAACTCAAATTAGCCCTGTTTAGCATGGGGAAAACACATATTATCAGCTTCTTCTAGACTAGCATACTACCAGAAGTTTCACAAGTACATGCAGTGAGAGATGCAAATTTGGGTCAAAGACCACCCACACAAATTGGGGCTGGAAGCAGGAAAGTGCTAAAGAGTTCACAAATTAAACGATGCTTCCCAAAAATCTGGATTATACACTGCTATTTTGTGTTACATAGAAAGTTGCTCCTCCAGGAGAAAAAAGGTACAGCCACAGCCATGCTTCTTCTTCTTCTTCTTCTTCTCTTCATCGAGGTCAGAGGCCTCACTGTTCCGGCACAGATGTGTCATCTCTCTCTACTCCGTCTGAGCCTCCTGACTCTAAAAACAGACGAAGAAGCAGAGTTTAGCACTGCAGACGGAATGACGAATTCACGTTGCCATTACACGCTCACACTCCATAGTGATGTTGACCCCCGACAGCACAATGACACTCGCACGATTGAGATTTCTCACGAAAGGTTGTGATAAGCATGATAGTACTGAAAACATACAGTAACGACTTGATTGGTTTTATTAATCCCGGTGAAAAACGTCCTATAAATACCCTCCTTATGATGAATGCATTGTGAACATTTGGTGTAATAAATGAGTTTATAATGCATTATAAAGACTGCTTTCATTGGAAGTGTTGCCAACAGCCCAAGTGAAAAGCAGAGTCTACTCCAGGAGGGGGAGATTTAGCGGGCTGATGCCTCTATGACAAGGAACATTAATTCTTGTGTGTCTCAGAGGTATAAGGCACCTGGTGTTAAAAATAACACTGCTATATAAAAATGCTTGGCAACCAAGAACTGGGTTGGGGGTTGGTGAGGCTCAGAGAAGGCTTAAATTGGAAAGTCGTTTCTTGGTATTTCTCAAGGTTGGGGCTAAACCCGATTCAAGTACTGTAGAGGTGAAACAACCTGACCTGGAACATATTCTAACAAGGGATGCACAATATATCGGTAAGCATATCGGAATCGGCTGATATTAGCTAAAAATGCCAAAACCGATGTCAAAGCTGATGTGCATACCTATATAACGTAGGTAGATGACGTAATGACGCCACAAAAAAATATAGAGCTACACGTGCAACACAGCATTCCTAACCTAGCCCACAATGTCTGCTGTGTGGATTGAGCAGTCAGCAAGTCGAGCAGTCATTTGAAAGAGTAAGAACATTTCTTAACGCTAAGATAATGGAATTAATTGCCCATGACAATCAGCTGTTCTCTGTCGTGGATGATGTTGGCTTTCGCCGACTGGTCGAGCACTGGTACACACTACCAAGTTGGCGCTATTTTTCAGATGTTGCCCTACCGGAGTTACACAGTATTGTTGAAACTCACATTCATCACGACTGACATTTGGACCAGCGATGTCAGCCCCATGAGCATTATGAGTCTGACAGCATAGTGGGTCGACGAGGATTTCGTACTGAGGAAAGCTGTATTGCATGCTCAAGAATGCGCTGATTCTCATACCGCTGCTGCCATTTTAATGGCATTTGAGAACATGTTTGAAACTTGGAAACATGAACACTCCTACGTAAATGCCAACAAAATAACTTTTTGGTCAGTATGTGTGTTTCAACTATTTAACTGTACTAGAATGCTTAAAAGGCCGTAAAAATGTTAAATATTGGTTACCGGTATCGGGTTTTTTGGCAAGGAAAATATTGGATATCGGCCAAAAATGTTATATTGGTGCATCCCTAATTCTAACCCCTGTCCCATTTTTCACACACCCAATACAAGAATGAACACCAACAAATAGAACTGACTATAAACACTGTAAACTCCACACAATGTCTTGTCCCATTTTTTATTAAACAAAAGAGGAACCAGTGAAGTGGTGGTGGTTGCCTGTTTGCATAATATGTGCTGTTGCTGTATGATAACAAACAGGTCAAATGCATTCTGTTTTTCGGATGGGTAACACACTAATGTTGTATGCTCTGCCCCCGGAATCAGAACTTGTGAAATAAGCTGCAACGTACACTTTCTGATTCCTGGAAGTATTCTCGAGGCTTCAGTCACCCACCAAAAAACTCACATTTCAGTAGCTGATATGTTTAGACACAAACGGACAAAAAATGTACTGGAGCTCAACTCTGAAAATATTGTGACAAACCACTTTCAACATTTATTTGTGCAAACTGTTCAGTTTTGCGCTAAATATATTTTCACCACAAAAGGTGTTGATTAGATAGAATATATTTGAACACTATCTCAGAACATCTAGATAAGATTTTCCATGGTTCTTGGCACTGACACCATCTCACACGTTTGAGTTGTGATCAACATTTCTCATTAGAATGCATCCATCTATTTGACAATATAACTAATGGAGTATTCATTAATAATCACTTCATAAAGACATTAATTGTAGGTTTCAATCAGGCACTGCAGCCTTTATAGAGTAATTAAAGAACTGGATGGAGTGTGTCACATCACTCACACTGAAATAACTCATTAGGGGCCTTTAACAGACCCAGTTAATAATGCATGGCTTTTAAATTGCTTTCAAGCTGTGTTAAAATGGTGTTCCTTCATACAACCCTTGCATTATGCATACAATGTATGCATTTGATGTTGAAAACAGATCAATAAATGCAGGTAATATTGTTATGGACACAAAATGGTCATCCTGTTACTTTGTTATTGGTGTGCAAAGCTGGATGTACAAGACGTAGAGGACGTCTTTGTCAGCCAATGTCCAAAGTGAAAGTTATTAGCTGAAAATAGACAGCAATAATTTGTGCAGAGCTGTTACTGATGACATAGGTCTACACCAGATTTGTCCTGAGGGGATATCAAGGCTAATACCAGTCTAAACCGGTTTGGGTCTACGTGTGTGTCTGTTTGGGTGTCAGGGGACACTGGAGTCACTGACCTGTCCCCCCCTGGTTGCCGTTGAGGGCCTCACCACTGCTGCTCACCTCCTCCTCCTCCTCCTCCCCCTCAGGCTTGTCAGCAGGCTTAATCTTCTTCCTGGTCATGTGACCACGGAAGCCAGCCTGGATCTTGGCAGCTGCCTTGTTGGCCTCGGGGTCGTCCAGAGGTATGTCCATGATGTCCTCCTCCTCCTGGGGTTGGCTGCATTCTTCCTATAGGAGGACAAGTATATCTGAGAAATTAGGTGATTAAGGAGTGGGCTTGGTTGAGGTAATGTCGCATGAGGAGGTGCCCCAGATGAACCTCTGCCTTGGGACCCAAAATGACTAAATCCACCTGAGAACAACACCAGTGGATATCAGGCTGTCTGTGGTTGTCAATGATCGTGAAATATCCTCATCTATTGCATCCTCAGGGTCCTAAAGGGTCCAAGGGCTTTAGAGTCCACAACAGAAGCTCCATCTTCCTGGAGTTTTTTCTCTCACACCTATTGCCTGAACTTCTGCCATTGCTAAGCTGGAACGGGGTAACTGCTATGTAAACAATGTTTCCAAACGGCTTAACCTGACACTCAACACCATGCACAGAAAATAAATATGTCTGTCTGTTCCTCTGCGATTCCCGATTTCAAAAGTTGACAGTCAGCCAGACTGTCCATCAAGAGTGAGAAGAACATAAAGGGAATTCAAACTTTAGATCTCTCAGACTCTCTCTCTCTGACACTCTCACGACACAAAGACAACGCCATTGTATACCATGTAGCTTATTACTGGCAGAATACAAAAAACTGGGTTGGTGAGTGGTGGATAGGTGGGTGAGGTAGAAATCTCCTTATTCACAAGTGGTTACAGAACAGTGACACAGTTGTCAGCAATCATCCAAACACGTCCGCTGCCTCCCACCAGTTGCTCATCCCCTCTTAACAATTTGGTGCATAGGCGACACAAAGAAAGCCCACTGCACTGTATGGAGATGCATTTGAGTGTCCTCAGTGAAACCCCTTAGTGTGGGAGTGTGACCACCCACTATTACAGATAGCATTAAAGCTAGCATTCATTAGCTTAGCTTTAACGGCTGAGTAGGATTTTTATTTATTTATTTCCTTAACCTTTATTTAACTGGGCTAGTCAGTTAAGAACAAATTCTTATTTACAATGACGCCCTACCAAAAGGCAAAAGGCCTCCTGCGGGGACGGGGGCCTGGGATTAAAAACAAAAAAATATAAATATTGGACAAAACACACATCACGACAAGAGAGACAACACAACACTACATAGAGAGAGACCTAAGACAACAACATAGCAAGGAAGTAACACAACATGACATCAACATAATAGCAACACAACATGGTAGCAGCACAAAACATGGTACAAACATTATTGGGCACAGACAACAGCACAAAGGGCAAGAAGGTAGAGACAGCAATACATCACGCAAAGCAGCCACAACTGTCAGTAAAAGTGTCCATGATTGAGTCTTTGAAGAGATTGAGACAAAACTCAAAAGGATGCCAACATTCGCATATCTTACAGCAGCAGAAAGACAGGAGTGTTTTTCATTCCGGAGTGAGGTTTTTCTAACTCTTCAAGGGTTTAATCTACAGTAGGCTCTAAATGTGTCATCTCAATAAGCTCAAATGACTTGCAATCAATGAACAACAATAAACATACTCATACTTTTAACAGCCTACTCATACTTTTAAACAACCTATACTCATTATGGCTATCAATATCATTCTACCATAGATATTCATTAAGTATCAATTTAAAGCATTTCATCTAATCCATATGCAAATAATATAGGACCAATTTGGCAGAAAGTCGCTTTGTGAAGAAAGCTGAAGCAAGGTGCTGTGGACACCTGGTAGATCAGACAGCTGGAGTTTCCAGGGCTGATAGTCGGAGTCTTAATGAAACAAGCAAGCCAAAAGACCATAACAAGGAAACAAATTATTTTCTGAGGGTTACTAAAATATAAAGCTCTGTCAACACATATATAAAAGCCTTTTAATAAATCCATTACCCAATTAGAATGATATAACAACTCTGTAATTCTGTTAAAAAGCTGTAACAAAGGAATAGTTGTGTATAGTTACTTGTTAGATATAAGTTCAATATCTTAAAAAATACAATTAATTTCAAGCATGTACTCACAATGTGGCAGTCCATGATGAGCAATCTGAGCGATGACAGTCTTCGGATGAACTGACCTAAAATGCCTTTTGCCTGTACTCAGTGTTGACCGAGAAAGATTTCTCTCGTGTATCCACTAGAGACGTCTCGTTCCCGCTAACAGACACTTTATGCCCACTAGTATACGCTTGCATAGAGTGTGTGAGAGAGAGGGTGGGAGAGAGAAAGAGTGAGTGTGATACGACCTCCTGCAAGCACACAAACCATGTGGTTTATCTTCCCAGTCTCATTAAGGTTGATAACCTGCTGTGCTCCCACAGACCTACTGTACCTCTCACTTCAAAGACTTACCTGACCTAAGTACAGTATATGACAAAGTCATCAACTAAGGGTCTCAGACATTGCAAAAATCTTTTAAGTGATAATTGTAAGTTATGACACCCTAAAGTCCACTTTAATTAACACATTGTGTCTGGCCATTTGGCACATGCCACATACTGTACCATTTGGCACATGCAAATACTGTACCATTTGGCACATTCAACATAACGTACCACATACAGTACCAGTCAAAAGTTTGGACACACCTACTCATTCAAGGGTTTTTCTTTATTTTTACTATTTTGTACATTGTAGAATAATAGTGAAGACATCAACACTATGAAATAACAAATATAGAATTATGTAGTAACCAGTGTTAAACAAATAAAAATATATTTTACATTTGAGAATCTTCTAAGTAGCCACCTTTGCCTTGATGACAGCGTTGCACACTCTTGGCTTTCTCTCAACAAGCTTCACATGGAATGCTTTTCGAACAGTCTTGAAGGAGTTCACACATATGCTGAGCACTTGTTGGCTGCTTTTCCTTCACTCTGAGGTCCAACTCATCCCAAACCATCTCAATTGGCTTCAGGTTGGGTGATTGTGGAGGCCAGGTCATCTGATGCAGCACTCCATCACTCTGCTTCTTGGACAAATAGCCCTTACACAGTCTGGAGGTGTGTTGGGTCATTGTCCTGTTGAAAAACAAATGATAGTCCGACTAAGCGTAAACCAGATGGGATGGCGTATCGTTGCAGAATGCTGTGGTTGCCATGCTGGTTAAGTGTGTCTTGAATTGTAAATAAATCACTGACAGTGTCACCAGCAAAGCACTGCCACAGCATCACACCTCCTCCTCCATGCTTCACGGTGGGAACTACACATGCGAAGAGCATCCGTTCACCTACTCTGCGTCTCACAAAGACACGGCCGTTGGAACCAAAAATCTCAAATTTGGATTCAGACCAAAAGAGAGATTTCCCCCGGTCTAATGTCCATCGCTCGTGTTTCTTGGCCCAAGCAAGTATCTTCTTATTATTGGTGTCTTTTAGTAGTGTTTTTTCCCCCAGCAATTCGACCATGAAGGTCTGATTCACGCAGTCTCTTCTGAACAGTTGATGTTGTGATGTGTCTGTTACTTGAACTCTGTGAAGCGTTTATTTGGACTGCAATTTCTGAGGCTGGTATCTCTAATGAACTTATCCTCTGCAACCGATATATCTCTGGGTCTTCCCTTCCTGTGGCGGTCCTCATGAGAGCCAGTTTCATCATAGCGCTTGATGGTTTTTGCGACTGCACTTGAAGAAACTCAAAGTTCTTGAAATGTTCCAGATTGACTGACCTTCATGTCTTAAAGTAATGATGGTCTGTTGTTTCTCTTTGCTTATTTGAGCTGTTCTTGCCATAATATGGACTTGGTCTTTTACCAAATAGGGCTATCTTCTGTATACCACCCCTACCTTGTCACAACACAACTGATTGGCTCAAACATATTAAGAAGGAAATAAATTCCACCAATGAACTTTTATCAAGGCACACCTGTTAACCTCTCTGGGATATTCGGGATGCTAGCGTCCCACCTCAACAACAGCCAGTGTCACGTTCCTGACCTGTTTTCCTTTGTTTTGTATTTGTTTTAGTTGGTCAGGGCGTGAGTTGGGTGGGTTGGTCTAGGTTTGATTTTCTATGTTGGGATTTTGTGTTCGCCCTGGTATGATTCTCAATCAGAGACAGCTGTCAATCGTTGTCCCTGATTGAGAATCATACTTAGGCAGCCTGGGTTTCACCTGTGTTTTGTGGGTGTTTGTTCCTGTGTCAGTGTTTGGGCCACACAGGACTGTTTCAGGTTAGTCACGTTTGTTGGTTGTTGTATTTTGTAGTGTTTGTTGTTTTCCCATTAAAATATGAATACTTACCAATCCGCATCTTGGTCCGATCCATGCTCCTCCTCGTCTGAGGAGGAGAACGACTACGACAGCCGTTACAGAAACACCCACCATAACAGGACCAAGCGGATTGGAGAAGGAAGGCAAGAACAACAGCAATGGGGAAAAGAGGAATGGACTTGGGAGGAAATCCTAGACGGTAAAGGACCCTGGGCAGAGCCAGTGGAGTGTCGCCGCCCCAAAGCGGAGCTGGAGGCAGCGAAAGCGGAGAGGAGGTTTTATGAGGCGAAAGCAAGGCAGAGCGGCTGGAAGCCCGAGAGGCTCACCCAAAAATTTATTGGGGGGAGGCTAAAGGGGAGTGTGGCGAAGCCGGGTTGGATACCCGAGCCAACTCCCCGGGCTTACCGTGGAGTGAGAGGGCGTCGTACTGGTCAGACACCGTGTTATGCGGTAAAGCGCACGGTGTCCCCAGTACGCGTGCTTAGCCCAATGCGGGCTATTCCACCTTGCCGCACTGGTAGGGCTAGGTTGGGCATCGAGCCGGGTGCCATGAAGCCGGCCCAACATATCTGGCCTCCAGTACGTCTCATATCTGGCCTCCAGTACATGGCACCAGCCTTACAGGTGGTGTCCCCGGTTCGCCTGCATAGCCCAGTGCGGGCTATTCCACCTCGCCGCACTGGCAGGGCTACGGGGACCATTCAACCTGGTAAGGTTGGGGAGGCTCGGTGCTCAAGAGCACGTGTCCTCCTTCACGGTCCGGTATATCCGGCGCCACCTTCCCACCCCAGCCCAGTACCATCAGTGCCGACACCACGCACCAGGCTTCCAGTGCATTTCCAGAGCCCTGTTCCTCCTCCACGCACTCTCCCTGTGGTGCGTGTCTCCAGCCCAGTGCCTCCAGTTCCGGCACCACGCACCAGACCTACTGTGCGCCTCAGCAGGTCAGAGTCGGCCGTCTGCTCAACGCCGCCTGCGCTGCTTGCCTGCTCAGCGCAGCCTGTGTCTGAACTGCCTGCCTTCCCAGCGCTGTCTGAACTGCCTGCCTTCCCAGCGCTGTCTGAACTGCCTGCCTTCCCAGCGCTGTCTGAACTGCCTGCCTGCCCAGCGCTGCCCGTCTGTCCCGAGCCTTCAGAGCCGTCCAGCCAGGACCAGCCAGAGCCGTCCAGCCAGGACCAGCCAGAGCCGTCCAGCCAGGATCCGCCGGAGCCTTCCGCCAGCCAGGATCCGCCGGAGCCTTCCGCCAGAGCCTTCCGCCAGCCAGGATCCGCCAGAGCCTTCCGCCAGCCAGGATCCGCCAGAGCCTTCCGCCAGCCAGGATCCGCCAGAGCCTTCCGCCAGCCAGGATCCGCCAGAGCCTTCCGCCAGCCAGGATCCGCCCCTCAGTCCGGTGCTGCCCCTCAGTCCGGTGCTGCCCCTCAGTCCGGTGCTGCCCCTCAGTCCGGTGCTACCCCTCAGTCTGTTACTGCTCTTTGGAATAGTGGGATTGACATGGAGGGTGGATATTGGGAGGAGGCCACGGAAGCGGGGGTTGACTATGGTGGGTTGGGGACCACGACCAGCGCCAGAGCCGCCACCGTGGACAGACGCCCACCCAGACCCTCCCCTAGACTTTGTGCTGGTGCGCCCGGAGTTCGCACCTTAAGGGGGGGGGTTCTGTCACGTTCCTGACCTGTTTTCCTTTGTTTTGTATTTGTTTTAGTTGGTCAGGGCGTGAGATGGGTGGGTTGGTCTAGGTTTGATTTTCTATGTTGGGATTTTGTGTTCGGCCTGGTATGATTCTCAATCAGAGACAGCTGTCAATCGTTGTCCCTGATTGAGAATCATACTTAGGCAGCCTGGGTTTCACCTGTGTTTTGTGGGTGTTTGTTCCTGTGTCAGTGTTTGGGCCACACAGGACTGTTTCAGGTTAGTCACGTTTGTTGGTTGTTGTATTTTGTAGTGTTTGTTGTTTTCCCATTAAAATATGAATACTTACCAATCCGCATCTTGGTCCGATCCATGCTCCTCCTCGTCTGAGGAGGAGAACGACTACGACAGCCGTTACAGCCAGTGAAATTGCAGGGCGCCAAATTCAAAACAACAGAAATCCCATAATTAAAATTCCTCAAACATACAAGTATTTTACACCACTTTAAAAATAAACTTGTTGTAAATCCAGCCACAGTGTGTATCCGATTTGAAAAAGGCTTTACGACGAAAGCACACCAAACGATTGTTAGGTCAGCACCTATTCACAGAAAAACACAGCCATTTTTCCAGCCAAAGAGAGGAGTCACAAAAAGCAGAAATAGAGATAAAATGAATCACTAACCTTTGATGATCTTCATCAGATGACACTCATAGGACTTCATGTTACACAATACATGTATGTTTGTTCGATAAAGTTCATATTTATATCCTAAAATCTCAGTTTACATTGGCGCGTTATGTTCAGTAGTTCCAAAACATCCGGTGATTTTGCCTGTAGAAATGTGATGGAACGCAGCTAACTCTCACGTGAGCATGCTTGATCAGCTCATGCCAGACCCCTGACTTAATCAGCTCTTATTCCCTCATCCTTCACAGTAGAAGCATCAAGGTTCTAAAGACTGTTGACATCTAGTGAAAGCCTTAGGAAGTGCAATCGGACCAAATTTACACTATCTTGGATAGGCAAAGAGTTGAAAAACTACAAACCTCAAATTTCCCACTTCCTGGTTGGATTTTTTCTCAGGTTTTTGCCTGCCATATGAGTTCTGTTATACTCACAGACAAACAGTTTTAGAAACTTCGGAGTGTTTTCTATCCAATTATATGCATATTCTAGCTTTTAGGACTGAGTAGCAGGCAGTTTACTCTGAGCACCTTTTTATCCAAGCTACTTAATCCCTGTCCCAAAGAAGTTAATTGAAATGCATTCCAGGTGACTACCTCATGAAGCTGGTTGAGAGAGTGTGCAAAGCTGACATCAAGGCAAAGGGTGGCTACTTTGAAGAATCTCAAACATAAAATATATTTTGATTTGTTTAACATATTTTTGGTTACTACATGATTCCATATGCGTTATTTCATAGTTTTTATGTCTTCACTATAATTATACAATGTAGAAAAGAATAAAAAAGAAAGAAAAACCCTTGAATGAGTAGGTGTGTCCAAACTTTTGACTGGTACTGTACGTACTTAATTCACGTAACCTTCAAGTAAAGCGTAACTGGAAAACCCAAGAGAAACCACGCACACAATGTACAGACATGATCATGTAGTACTGGTTAATAAATTATTGCTCAGTTGTACACAATTAGAGAGAGAACTAAAAACGTTTCTATCATTCAGATCCCAGCTGCCACCAGCTCCCCCGCTCATTGCCTCTGAGACAGAAAAGAGAGCGAGAAACAGCAAACACATCCATTTGTCTGTGTCCCTGTCTGACATGACTGCCTCCCCTGTTTCATCCCATTATGTCAATATATTACCTTTCAAAAACCCACCTGGTAATGCTTCGTTTCAGCTTCGAGATAAGAAAATATCTTGTTCTTATCAACAGATCTATGTTAGAAATGAATCCTTCATTGTCACCTTGTTCATCTGTCAAAACCCACTTAAGAATGAGTACAGTACAAAGTGACTAACTGCATATTGCCAACGGATAGAGATCAGTCATAATGTGCCTGGGAATAAAGAAGAGCACAAAGGTGGACAAAAATCACTGGACAAGACATTTGGTATAGGTCAGAGAAGATGGCCTACATGTAAAGGTGAGAAAGAGAGATGGATATGCTGCAGATGAATTCGCATTGTCTAACAAACTATCTGTTTGTTGTTCATCATGTGCATCGCCATCTTCCAGACTTTCCCTGATAAGACCCAGAGGGGAAAGGGATGGTGCAAGTTTCCATGGTAACAGCCCTCTAAATCCTACTCTCCCTACCGCCCAGCCTAAGACCACATCGGCCCAAATATATCAAATGGGTTATTGGTGACAACCCACTGGGCACACATTGGTTGAATCAACGTTGTTTCCATGTCATTTCAATGAAATTACGTTGAACCAAAGTGGAATAGATGTTGAATTGACATCTGTGCCCAGTGGGACTAGGCCAAATCATGCAATTCTCATTAGCTCAGAAATCTTGTTCAGGGCTCATTGATCGTTTAGACTGGAATTACCAAGAGCAAACAGAATTTGGCACTGAAAATTTGGATCAAATATATTAGGCTATGCACAAACGCACGCAACTAGGTTTGGACGATGTCAAACCACCATTGGGCTACAGTAAGAAATCGCATGCTTTGTGTGTGTCTGTCTGTGTGGCGCGCACATGACGGAGCAAAGTGACAGCTGCAACTGGTGGGGAACGGGCTGTCTTGTCTTGAGAATAGTCTATGCCTAGGCGTATAGACTTCAACTTTCATTATTGTTCTTTCTGAAAGTGGCAACTTTAGGACAATACCTTCTTAGGCTATTATAATATTTGGGAAATAAGCTGCTGTTCATAACTTTAACTCGTTTTAAAGGATTTTTCCAGCCCCCACACAGAATGTATTTCTTAATAATCTTAAACTTGATTAAACTTTTCCATAGGCTATTGATATTGTTTGTTCTCTCTCATTATTAGTCGCCTGGCTACCTATTCAAACAAACGTATGAGATGGGACTACGTTACATGAATTCATTGCTTGATCGGAAGAAAGCCATGCATGCATAAAATGATGAAAGCGTAGCCTAGCCCAAAATCATATTCATAGCCTATCGAATGGAAAGAGAAGGGAATATAGCCTGTTTTTTTTAAAACAGCTAGACAGCGTCCGTTATCTAAGGCTTGTCCGGGATATACACCGAGTGTAAAAAAACATTAGGAACACCTGCTCTTTCCCATGAAATCAGCCTGGTCTTCTAGACTAGACGTTAGATAGTACATGTAAATCAGGGA
The DNA here is from genome assembly GCF_045679555.1 of Salvelinus alpinus. Classification (NCBI taxonomy): domain Eukaryota; kingdom Metazoa; phylum Chordata; class Actinopteri; order Salmoniformes; family Salmonidae; genus Salvelinus; species Salvelinus alpinus. The sequence goes on from NC_092107.1 coordinate 21,751,823, forward strand.
CACTCAAATTAGTACATGTTACGTTTGGTATGGTTACATAAGACAGATGGTTACTTAAGGCAAATATAAAAGTAGGGTGGTTGGTCGGGGTGGATGGTATAACGCGAACTTCTAGCAACCCAAAGGTTGTGAGTTCGAATATCGTCACAAACGCCTTTAGCATTTTAGCTAATTAGCAAATATTAAACTACTTACTACTTTTTAGCCACTTTGCAACTACTTAGCTAACCCTTCCACTAACCTTAGCTCTTTAACCTAACTCCTAAACTTAACCCTAACCCCTAGCCGAGATAACGTAAGCCAGCTACCTAACTAGTGCGTTAGAGCGTTCGGCCAGTAACCGAAAGGTTGCTGGATCAAATCCCCGAGCTGACAAGGTAAAAATATGTCGTTCTGCCCCTGAGCAAGGCAGTTAACCCACTGTTCCCCGGGCGTCGAGGACGTGGATGTCGATTATGGCAGCCCCCCCCACCACCCTGATTCAGAGGGGTTGGGTTAAATGCGGAAGACACATTTCAGTTGAATGCATTCAGTTTCCCTTTAACGTTAGCCACCTAGCCACCTAGCTAGAATTCAAAACATATCAAACGTTTTGCAAATTCATAACATATAATACGAATTGTAATTCGTAACATATCATACGAAATGGGTGATGGCCATCCACAAATTAATACATACCATATCAACCGAAATGGAGTTTCTCGGATTTAAGTACAGAGTAAAACTAAATGCTCTGAGACCAGGTTGAAGACATAGACTGACCAGGTGAATCCAGGTGAAAGCTATGATCCCTTATAGATGTCACTGTTCAATCCACATCAATCAGTGTAGATGAAGGGGAGCAGACAGGATAAGAAGATTTTTAAGCCTTGAGACAATTGAGACATGGATTGTTTATGTGTGCCATTCAAAGGGGTGAATGGGCAAGACAAAAGACTTAAGTGCCTTTCAACGGGGTATGCCAGACGCACCGGTTTGAGTGTGTCAATAACTACAACACTGCTGGGTTTGTCACAGTTTCCTATGTGTATCAAGAATGGTCCACCACCTAAAGGACATCCAGCCAACTTGACACAACCGAGGGAAGTGTTGGAGTCAACATGGGCCAGCATCCCTGTGAAACGTTATAGAGTCCATTCCCCGACAAATTGAGCGTGTTCTGAGGGCAAAAGGGGGTGCAACTCAATATTAGGAAAGTGTTCCTAATGTTTGTAGACTCAGTATATATGTAATCATTGTTGATAGACAATACTGTCAGTATATCGCCCAACCATAATACACACAGATTTGTGTCTGAAAAAAATTGCTACTTGAAATATGTCTGCTTAATACGGATGGTAGATAATGTACCTCGGGATGACATTCCAAGTCCCTACAAGTCATCATGAGGAAGCTGAACTATTTTGGGGACATTTTCAATCACCTCTCTCTGGAGACCCGGAGTGGAGAGGTAGAGAGCGATGTTGTTGATCAGAGATGTCCTTGAAGGTTTTATTTTTAATACAGGCTACTTGGGACAGGAATGGAAGCAAAGGACACATTTCTTTAGAGTTCTGAACCAGGTGAATAGTCTGCATAAGCTGCTACTACTAGCATACTGCCTATACTCTCTGTTAGGGAAGATGTTTACATAAAAAATGTGGTTAAACTGTATGCCAAACTTATATGTACACTGTATTACCGAAGTGCTATATTTTACAATAATACAATTCCAGCTTGCTACATGGATTTGCCCAACGACAATCAGATGTAGTTGACACACAGCTTTTCTAGCCGTTATGACCTCTGCAAACTGACCTGTGTCACTATATAAAACATGCAGTGGATAAATTAAATACTGTGTGATAGTTGGTAAATGACTGTACTGTACATAAATGTTTCTGTAAAAATCATAAAAACATTTAACTTTACCTTGTCATAAGTCTTGTCCACGCTGTCCTTTATTTCTCCCTCTGGCATGTGCACTGGGTTGTCATCAGTTTGGTCTGTGTCCTGAGACGGGGTCATTGTGTCCTCTTTTCCAAGTCCTTTTAGTTCAGTTTCCCTGTACTCCACCACGTCTATATCCTCCTGTTGCTCAACTGTGTCCCCTGTCTCTTTCTCAGCGTCCTCTTGCTGCAGCTCTGCAGCTCTAACCTCGTTTGAAGGACCTTGTTGATATGCGTGTGAAATGGATTTTTCACCCATTTCCGCGTCATCGATGTAAGGATTATCATTCTCTTGCTTATTTTCCATCTTAGTAGAATCCTCCGGAGAGATGTCTTCACCCATTTCCTTCTTACTTAGATCCTTGTTCTCATGATCAGTTTCATCCTCTTGTTTCTGCTCTATTTGAGAGGCCTGTTGATTAGGAGTGAGGACGTTCACCTTACTCAGTTTCTCCCCATCTTCGTCACTTGAATCACTGGAATCAGATTTGTAATCTTGTTCCACTTCTATATCAGAAGCCTCATGCTCCATTGCCATTATCTGAGCTTCAGCCTCAGCAGTGACTGCCTCCGCTTCCCCTTCGATGTTAGTGTTCGGTTCAACAGAGTCTTGAGTATAATGTCCAACAAGGCCCGTTTCTTCCTCAGCATCCTCCGACACAACATCTGGTCGTTCTGCCTCAGTTTGTGAAGCCTCGACCGAACCTTCCTCCTCTGGCTGCTGTTCATACATTTTGACCTTAAGGGTTTTAGGTACCTCCTCAGTGCTGATCTGAACAAGACTTTCCTCCTTTTGTTCTTCATCATCACCTAAAACACTTTCATTATCTGACAAGATTCTGGAGGCATCATCAATGGAGGATGCAACTTCATGCGTTTGCCCAGTATATGTTGTGGAAACAATTAGATTTTCTATTCCTTCCTCTTCTGGAACACCCCCTGAATTGTCAGTTGTTTCCTGTAGAATAGGTTCAGGGGATTCAGTTTGGGGTGGTGATAATCGTCCACTGATTTCAACCATGAGCGATATTGTTTTCTCCTGAGCATCAGCAAGATCTTGATCTTTGAAGCCTTCACTGAGGCCATCCTCTGCAGTGCCTTGTTCCTCTCTCTCTTTTGTCCCTCTTAGTTCTTCAGCACATACATCTATATTGAAAAGGCCAGTGAATGAGACTTCCTGAGTAAGTTCAAATTCACTACTGCGGTTCATTTCGTTTGAGCTTCCGAGAATGGCATCATCACCAGTGCTGATTTCCTGAGAAGTGTGTTCTTCTCCCTCTTCAGTCTTCCTCAGTTCTTCAGCACATACATCCACATTTGAAAGCCCACTGAGTGAGATGTCCTCACTGGGCTCAAATTCAGAGAGGCATACCACTTTGTCAGCTCTTTCATTCATCTCTTTGCCTGTCATGTTGACATCCATATCTGTGAGTCTATTGTCTGATACCTCTGAGGGATATATTTGCATTGAAATCACATCTTTATCTGTGATATTGACCATTTCATCTTTTCCTTGACTTTCAGTTCCCTGCACATCTTCACAGACATCGAGGTTTGAGTTTGTGGGAGATGGAATCCCAACTGGCTCAATATTACCAGTTTCCTCTTCTGTTTGAGATTCAGTCAGCTCATCCTTTTTCCTGAGAATTAATACATAATTATATAAATGACGGCTATTATAAAATAAGTATTAAAATGTACTGAATGTCAATGTTTTCTCTGTCCTTATACATCCTGACTCCTTTGACAATGGTCTCCTCCTCATCTTCTGACTCAAACTGGTTTCTTTCTGAGGTCGTGAACATTGTGGCTCCCTTACTCATTTCGTAGAATATCAGGGTGCTTGCCTGCTTCATAAAAACCCAGACCTTTTCCAGACTTTTCCCATAGCTAACGTATGTACCTCAACCTTTCTCATTTGCAGAAAATACTGTGGGGAGATGACTGATCTTGGGAGTGATGATTTAATGTCAGTATTTTCCTTTCGGGAATTGAGAGGGCTATTTTAGGCCTACGATATTGGGGTCGTTCCACCAATTTGGTGCCTATCGGAGAAGTGTAACTTGGTTCTTATTTTTTTTGTTGATTTCACCAAAATGTAAAATTCTGTCATAAAGAGCACATATTCAATGTCATAAAAAAACGTAACAGGGTTGACGATCATCTTAAATCAGCCATGAATCCCCTTGCGACAGGGGGAAAGAAACGTGTTGTGTGCAACAGGGAGTAGCAATTGAATGCAAGCTTTACAAAAACACTTTAACTGTTAAAACATTTCTTGCCTGTCGTTCTGTGGGTAACAGGGTTGACGTGTTATGCTCGACCTGCTCAGTTTAACCACAAAACACCAGAAAATGTCCAGAAAGTGTAGAACCAGCTCACCTGCTTTTACACTATGATTATACTCATGTTTAATGTTTATTTTGGAAAAAATATTTTTTAAAAGGAATGGTTTCACCATATTAAAACGAGAGTTCAGTTCACGTAACAGGGTTGACCTTAAAAGGACAGATGTAAATGAATCACATTAAATAAATAATCATCGTCAGAAATGACTGTCAAAGCAACACAATAACTAGGGATTTACAATTATGGTGAAACCTTTGGGGTTAAGTCAGTTAAACATGTTGGGGTTAAGTGGGTTAAAACTTCCTAGAAGTGACACAGGGTTGACAGAGTTTTCAAAATGCGGAATTTAGGCACTTTAGCAAGGCTTTAGTCATATACAAAATTGGATTTATTGAATTCTCCATGTTGTCTATATTCAAGGGAACTAAATTGAATACTGAATCACAGGCTTTTAAAATTAAATATTGGTGCACAATTTCTACTTAAAATATCACGGGATGCAAAAGGCGCGCTTTTCCTTTCTTTATCTATATTTTCCACAAGGTTTGTATGTGTGTCTTTGTTAACCAAAAGCATTGTAGCAAATTCACCATGAATTTTTTTCTCTCACTATGGCAAATACCCTTATGTTAACTGGAATAATCATTCATAATGATCAATAAGACAACACTGCAATTGAGCCAAATGTATTTTCTCACGAAAAACGTTTTTTTGTTGGTCTCTCTTGTCCTTTTCTTTCAATTAAATATGTGGTGGAAAAAAGCTGTCTGATGCTGTCCCTCTCCTTGGGTGTAGACAATGTACTGAGATGAGACTCACTTCGAAATCTTCAGAGTTGCATCAGCTGGACTGGTGTTGACTTGATTCGGTGAGTTCTGTTTTGAGCAGAATATAGAACATTTAGCATGATATACTGATAAAGGCCCGCCAGTATCATATTTAGGTGTACTTGCGAAGAAAAGCACAACTCTAGATTTCTTACACACTCATATTATTATTCGATGTATTTAGCCTGCTCAAGAGCTTAAACGACTGCCCCGAGTCAGGCTGCTTGAGAACATATTTTTGATAGCATTTACACTTTTTGAACTATAACAATACTTAAATGAGCCCCTAAATGAATTTCAGTGAAGAAGAAAAAAAAAGGCCCATACACTAGAAGCTAGACCTATCTCCTCCTACACATTTAAGCTATCAACACCAAACCAACGTTGAGATGTTCAGACTGGCCCAACTTAAATTGCTGGTCAAAGGATATTTGATACTATAACCATTTAGAATGTGCATACATTTAACATGGGTTTGAATGAGAACCATAGGAATACACTGGTTGCTCTTGAAAATGATCCTGCTCCTTGGTTACCAACTTTAAAACGTTCAGGTAATCCTAACTTCAAATTCTCTAAAACCTTTATTACCTATAACTACATACAGTAAAAGGGCATACACTAGCACAAAATAACTCACAAACTCTTGAACCGTTCAAGCTAGAGACACACAAACCAACTTTTACATTTTTAGGCTATCCTTACCTCCGATTCTTAAAAACATTTATCAACTCTAACTATATAAACGTGCAAACATTAGCATAAATTAATTCACTAATAGCAACCCTTGAACTGTTCAAGCGAAAGACACCAATCCAACTTTCACATGTTCAAGGTTATCCTGACTTATAATGATTTAAAATCATTATCACTATAACTATATACATTTGCATAATTAGCATGAAATAACTCAGAAACAGTAACTCTTGAACCGTTCAAGCTAAAGGCACCAAACCAACTTTTACATGTTCAGGCTATCCTATCCAATCAATACATCGATTAAATCAAATTTGATTTGTCACATACGCTGAATACAACAGGTGTATACCATGAAATAATTACTTAAAGTACCACAATAAAATAACAATACCGAGGCTAAATACAGGGGGTACCGGTACCGAGTCAACGTGCGTGGTACACGTTAGGGTTAGTCGAGGTAATTTGTACATGTAGGTAGGGTTAAAGTGACTATGAATAGATAATAAACAGCGGTAGCAGAGAGAACAGTCTATGACTTCGGTGACTGGAGTCTTGACAATTTTTGGGGCCTTCCTCTGACACCGCCTAGTATAGAGTTCCTGTATGGCAGGAAGCTTGGCTCCAGTGATGTACTGGGCCATACGCATTACCTTCTGTAGCGCCTTATGGTCAGATGCCGAGCAGTTGCCATACCAGTCGGTGATGCAACCAGTCAGGATGCTAGCGATGGTGCAGCTGTATAACTCCTGAGGGGGAAAAGGTGTTGCCGTGCCTTCTTCACGACTGTTTTGGTGTGTTTGGACCATGAGGAAGCCCGTCAGGAAGTCCAGGATCCAGTTGCCAAGGGAGGTATTTACAGTTGAAGTCTGAAGTTTACATACACCTCAGCCAAATACATTTAAACTCAGTTTTTCACAATTCCTGACATTTAATCCTAGTAAAAAATTCCCTGTCTTAGGTCAGTTAGGATCACCACTTTATTTTAAGAATGTGAAATGTCAGAATAATAGTAGAGAGAATGATTTATTTCAGCTTTTATTTCTTTCATCACATTCCCAGTGGGTCAGAAGTTTACATACACTCAATTAGTATTTGGTAGCATTGCCTTTAAATTGTTTAACTTGGGTCAAACGTTTCAGGTAGCCTTCCACAAGCTTCCCACAACAAGTTGGGTGAATTTTGTCCCATTCCTCCTGACAGAGCTGGTGTAATTGAGTCAGGTTTGTAGGCCTCCTTGTTCACACATGCTTTTTCAGTTCTGCCCACAAATCTTCTATAAGAGTGAGGTCAGGGCTTTGTGATGGCCACTCCAATACCTTGACTTGTCCTTAAGCCACTTTGCCACAACTTTGGAAGTTTGCATGGGGTCATTGTCCATTTGGAAGACCCATTCGGGACCAAGCTTTAACTTCCGGACTGATGTTGCTTCAATATATCCACATAATTTTCCTTCCTCATGTCATCTATTTTGTGAAGTGCACCAGTCCCTCCTGCAGCAATGCACCCCCACAACATGATGCTGCCACCCCCGTGCTACACGGTTGGGATGGTGTCCTTCGGCTTGCCAGCCCCCCTCTTTTTTCTCCAAATATAACGATGGTCATTATGGCCAAACAGTTCTATTTTTGTTTCATCAGACCAGAGGACATTTCTCCAAATAGTACGATCTTTGTCCCCATGTCCAGTTGCAAACCGTAGTCTGGCTTTTATATGGTGATTTTGGAGCAGTGGCTTCTTCCTTGCTGAGCAGCCTTTCAGGTTATGTCGATTTAGTTCTCGTTTCACTGTGGATATAGATACTTTTGTACCTGTTTCCTCCAGCATCTTCATTCACAAGGTGTTTTGCTGTTGTTCTGGGATTGATTTGCACTTTTCGCACCAAAGTACATTCATCTCTAGGAGACAGAATGCATCTCCTTCCTGAGCTGTGTGACGACTGCGTGTTTATACTTGCGTACTATTGTTTGTACAGATGAACGTGGTACATTCAGGCGCTTGGGAATTGCTCCCAAGGATGAACCAGACTTGTGGAGGTCTACAATTTTATTTCTGAGTTCTTGGCTGATTTATTTAGTTTTTCCCATGATGTCAAGCAAAGAGGCACTGAGTTTGAAGGTAGGTCCTTGAAATACATTGTCACGCCCTGACCATAGTTTGCTTTGTATGTTTCTATGTTTTGTTTGGTCAGGGTGTGATCTGAGTGGGCATTCTATGTTGTATGTCTACTTTGTCTGTTTCTGTGTTTGGCCTGATATGGTTCTCAATCAGAGGCAGGTGTTAGTCGTTGTCTCTGATTGGGAACCATATTTAGGTAGCCTGTTTTGTCATTGTGGGTTGTGGGTGATTGTCTATGTTAGTTGCTTGTGTCAGCACATTTCTTATATAGCTTCACGTTCGTTGTTCGTTTATTGTTTTGTATAGTTTGTTCAGTGTTCTCTGTTTATTAAATTCATGATGAACACATACCACGCTGCATTTTGGTCCTCAGACGAGGAGGACGACGAGCGTGACATACATCCACAGGTACACCCCCAATTGACTCAAATTATGTCAATTAGCCAGAAGCTTCTAAAGCCATGACATAATTTTCTGGAATTTTCCAAACTGTTTAAAGGCACAGTCAACTTAGTGTATGTAAACTTCTGACCCACTGGAATTGTGATACAGCGAATTATAAATGAAATAATCTGCCTGTAAACAATTGTTAGAAAAATTACTTGTGTCATGCACAAAGTAGATGTCCTAACCGACTTGCCAAAACTAAAGTTTGTTAACAAGAAATTTGTGGAGTGGTTGAAAAATAAGTTTTAATGACTCCAACCTAAGTGTATGTAAACTTCCGACTTCAACTGTAGTACCAGGGTCCTTAGGTTAGTGATGAGCTTTGTGGGCACGTGTTGAACGCTGAGCTGTAGTCAATGAACAGCATTCTTTTTGTCCAGGTGGGATAGGGTAGTGGGAAAGGGCAGTGTGGAGTGCGATTGAGATTGCGTCATCTGTGGATCTGTTGGTGCGGTATGCGAATTGGAGTGGGTCTAGGGTTTCCAGGATGATGGTGTTGATGTGAGTCATGACCAGTCTTTCAAAGTACTTCATGGTTACCAACGTGAGTGTTACGGGGCGGTAGTCATTTAGGCAGGTTACCTTCGCTTACTTGGGCACAGGGACTATGGTGGTCTGTTTGAAACATGTAGGTATTACAGACTCGGTCAGGGACAAGTTGAAGATTTCAGTCAAGACACTTGCCAGTTGACCCGCGCGTGCTCTGAGTACACGTCCTGGCAATCCAACTTGTGAATGTTGACCTGTTTAAAGGTCTTGCTCACATCGGCTACAAAGAGCGTGATCACACAGTCGTCCAAAACAGCTGGTGCTCTCATGCATGCTTCAGTTTTGCTTGCCTCGAAAAAAGCATAAAGGGCATTTAGCCCATCTGGTAGGCTCGTGTCACTGGGCAGCTCGTGACTGGGTTTCACTTTGTAGTCTGTAATAGTTTGCAAGCCCTGCCCCATCCGACGCGCGTCAGAGCTGGTGTAGTAGGATTCAATCGTAGTCCTGTATTGACGCTTTGCCTGTTTGATGGTTCGTCTGAGGGCATAGCGGGATTTCTTATAAGCTTCTGGATTAGTGTCTCGCTCCTTGAAAGTGTCAGCTCTAGCCTTTAGCTCGGTACGTATGTTGCCTGTAATCCATGGCTTCTGGTTGGGATATGAACATACGGTCACTGTGGGGATGATGTCGTCGATGCACTTATTGATGAAGCCAGTGACTGAGGTGGTATACTCCTCAATGCCATTGGATGAATTCCGGAACATATTCCAGTCTGTGCTAGCAAAACAGTCCTGTAGCGTAGCATCCGCGTCATCTGACCACTTCTGTATTGAGCGAGTCACTGGTACTTCCTGCTTTCATTTTTTCCTTGTAAGCAGGAATCAGGAGGATAGAATTATGGTCAGATTTTCCAAATGGAGGGCGAGGGAGAGCTTTGTATGAGTCTCTGTGTGTGGAGTAATGGTGGTCTAGTGTTATTTTCCCCTCTGGTTGCTTGTAGAAATTAGCCTAATTAGCCAATCAATCAATACATTTTTACTACCATTATTACTACTGTCACTACCACTACTATAACTTATTTCAAAACCACAAATACTTTAAAACAAGCACACCAAATTTTCTTCAGGAAAAGTACTTTTCTAGTTTGATATCACTATTTATGAATAAAGAAAGTTGACCTTGAATGCATGATTGTTGTAGAATCTGTCCTCAAGCCTGGCACACCACTCTGCGGGGTCCAAGCCACTATCTAAAGAGAAAATGACATAGAGTCCAATAAGTTAACATCAAAGTACAGTTTCATTCTGACTGCCCATTAATTATTGGTATAATCTTTACAAAAAATATACAGCTACCTTCTCTCTCTTTGAGAAGAGCAGTGAAGTAAAGGGCAGCGAAGGTGGGGATGTCCTTGGGCTGGTCTCGCAGGACCTCTCGAGCCAACCCCTCCAAGATATTGCCAAACCCACGTGGAACCCGAAGGTGAGTGTTTGAAAAAGGCACAGACATCGTCCTTGGTCAAACACAGGTCTGCAAACGCGTTACAGTAATTTGGATAGATAGATATTAACTGCAATATTGGATTTTATGTTACTTTTAAAATGTATTTATTTTGACAACTTTATCCTGGTAAGTACTAACTAATGTTGTGAAATTAACGTTTGTTAGCTAACTAACGTTAGCTAGCTACGTTACCTAACTTTCTTAAATGTTTTATTTGGCTAACTTTCTGCAGTGCAACATCGGATGTAATGCTAGCAGGAGGCGGCTGCATGGAGTAATACAAATAACATTGAATATTACATTACCTTTAGCTAATGTTTTTTGTTGTTGCCTCAAACAGCTTCGCAAAACGTTTGTTTTGTATCAGCAACAGTTGACGCCGGAGTGTTGATACTTGTTGCTAGGCAACAAGGCTCAGTCTAACTACGGTAACGAAAGTGGTTCAAACTGAGTGAGTGCGATAACAAATTACACATGAAACCACATGACACAAAAGTATGACTTTATTGGATGACAGTTAATTTAACTTTTTATATGGTTATAGATACAACTATACGGTTATAGATACAACAGTGACAGTCATGTCTCACTTGCTTCCTCTTGTTCACTCTTTTATCCTTTCTCCTGGTTAAGAGTAGGTGATAACAGCATACTCAGAGTTCGTGCTCATCTTCCTTGAGACTTCCTGGGGCTGGACATTCAGTCTGTCAGCTGAGCGGGAGGCCTGCAGGTGGGATCTAGCTTCAGGGCCGGTGCTGTGGCCAGGGCGTGCCTCTTCTCTCCATCTCTGCAGGGAGGACATGAAACACACAGGATTCCATTTCAGGTGAGGTTTATATAAAGTCTAATTATTATACAACCTCCGCTGACATATCACATTGAATATAGTGAATGTCGGTAGTATGGTCACATGTGGTGACATATGGTGGTGTTGATGTAAAATAATGTAGTGAGGTGTCGATGAATATATAATAATAATAGATCATATTTTATTTGTAGAGCACTTTCTATTTCACACAGAAATCACAAAGCGATTGTTTCCAATCCTCACCTCTCTATGGTCCCCCGGAGCCAGGTAGGCGATCTGTGTGAGCTCAGGTGTGCTGGCCCCTCGCATAGTAATCATGATGTCAGCGTAAGGAACCTCATGATCACTCTGGCAATCTAGGTCAAAACAGGAAATGCAATGTTTTGTATAGTAGATGTTCTTATTACACACCCAGCTTAGCAACTGAAATAAATGGTACATTCCATTAGCTTACCAGCCGGAGTTATTCGCAGTGCCACCCTCTCACAATTGGTTGAGCATGCACCTATAAGATATGAAGTAACCTATTAGAATTACAATTCACAACCTTGAGTGAACTGGTTGTGATAGCAATTTTGTAAAATTAAACAAATATTTACCTGATCCTTCTCTTGATGTCGTGCTGATAAAAGACCAATAAACAAATTCCACATAAGGAGTCCGCATACTAATTGCAATGAAAAGTGTGTTAAAATGCCTTAGCAAACATACCACATTGTATGAAGAAAAAAAACATACCCTGTACAGATAACAGCAGGGTTTCCTAAAATACACAAGAAATCACGTTAATGAAACATACTGGCCTTTTTATTTAATAACAACTTTGGAAAGTATTTTATAACATTTTTGATTCATAATTTGGGCCTGCATAATTGATTTTACAACATCTATAAGCACCTTTGCAATATCGATTGCGGCTCATACATAAGGAGACAGCCACGGCTGCCAACACCGCAGCCACAATAACTGTCACTGTTGCCAACACCTTGACGCCTGTGAATTTCTCTGTATTGAAGACAGCACAGAGACAATATTATCATTGAAACTCAATTTGCAACTCATCAGTCATTGCCTCAAACGGGGGGTTACTTTTGTTGTTTGCAATACATTTAAACATGTTTCACCTTTTCTTTTTAAGGAGTGGAATAGCAGCATTTTGTCTCACCGTGATCTATTATTGAGTCCTCATGGTTACCCAACGCTCTCACCGATTCATCTAAAACACCGAAAACGGTAGACATCAGGATCAAATAAGCTAGTGAAATATGCTGGGTTTATATTATTTTGTGCCGATGTCATTAAACAGCCTCAGAGCAATTTAAATTAGACTATTACAAAAAATTAGACTTAGGTTGAGTCTCAAATGGCACCCTTATTCCTTGTATAACTTATTTTGACCAGAGCCTTATAAAGTCTCAGTAAAAGATTCTCCTATGAGACTTACCAGTAGTGACCGTTGTGTCTGGGGCACTAGGTCGAGCTGGCAAAAGAAATACAATATAATTTAGTTACTGATGTATAAATAGATTCTCTTTTTGAACTTAATTAATATAATACATTTTAACACAATTCGTTTTTTGAGGTAAAATGATAGGGTAGGTCATTTCAACCTGTTTTTGCCTACCTTGTGCCTGCAGTGATACCAGACACTCTATCTTGCGTGGGAACTGTTCGCTTTCATGATCTTCAGAAAAGCAGGTATAGTTGTACTGAAAATCTTCTCTGGACAGATGTGGGAAATACAATGGTAGTGTGCAGAGGTCACCATTCTTTGTGACATTTTTTGTTTCCCCAGGCCTAGGACAACGAGGACAGTCTGGGAGTTTGATCCAGTGTCCACGGACAAATCCAGATGAACAGTTGTAGATGCAGTTCAATACTAGAGGTTCTCCAACTGCTGCACGGATGACTTCATGCTGTTTCTGCAGGTCGGTACAGGTTACTGAATTGAATGACAAAGGCATACATTAAGGCAACAATTCTTCAGTCAGTAGGCCTTGGATATAAATATATAGCTTGAGGACATTTGATTATCATCTTTTTGCCAGAAACCGAAAACACATCAAGTAAAAAAAGTAGAGGAATTTATTTTACCTTGGCTTCCCCAAATAAGCAGCAATGAGAAGTGGGCTAAGGTTAGCATCCTGTCCAAATTTGTCCAGATCCCCTATGTTTCAACTATATGAATAGGTTAGCTCTAGGAATTTTCTTGATTAAAAAAGACACTTGCACCACTGGTGTCACAGTGGGATGTGCCATCATATTGCAGTATGTACCAGGTAGAAGGTACAGGAAGTGGTGTTCAACAGGATGCCTGATAAAAGTGTTCTTAACTTTCCATTCAAAACACCTGCTTTTGTAGATTTAGGCAATGGAAAGAGCCTTAGGAAACATAAAAACTAAACAGCATTTTAATATGCAATGACATTTGTATGGTTTTTACAGTGTACCCATGTTATTTTCTTCATTTTAATAGTAATTCGTTGCTAGACATTTCAAAAATAAAGTACTTCATGTAATGCTAATGTACAAATTTCACATATCCAATTACAGTTTTGTTTGTGTACTGTCTGTACTGTATGTAGCCGTCAACACAGATATTTAAATGTACATTATGGTTAAATATCCACAAGTCTTTTTGTGGGCTTCAATATCACCTAAAATAATATGATAAATTATACACATTTTTTCATCATTATTGTAGGCCTATAGCACTGTGACTTACAATGTCTACTTTTTGATACTAACAAACAATAGTAGGCTTTGTGTTCACGCCAGCACTGCACAACTGCAGCTAGAGATATGCACAGCAATTCACCCACTGCTGGAGGGTGAGAGAAAAAGGAAACATCCTACGTTCATTTTACCACAAGAAAAAGAATGCTTCATGTCACAACATTTTGAATAATTATATTTTGTCAGTCTAACGTTGTTGTCTTCTGACTTAATGTTTGGTACTTTGCACATAATGTAAGTTATACAGTATATACCTATGAGTGGTATTTAGGGTAGTTCTGTTGTACACAAACTCAACTCAAATCACCAATCAAAGGTACATCAGCATTATATCAGAAAGCTCAAACCGATGCATACTGTATTTTAACAGTATTTTATTGAGTGTGTCGGGGACAAAATACAAAACACTCTAGACACACAACATTTGCTGCTGCATTAGGCTTATAGTAACACTCAAAAGTCTATTAAAATGTTCCGCCCACGACTAATTTGATCCTTTCATTTAAGTGTTGCTTGGTAGGTTGTCTTTTGGCTCTCTGTTTGTACTGTTGGAAAGTAGGGATAGGGAAAACAAGGCCTTTCGAAGCACCAAAACAAATGAAACATTGTGCCCATGTCTCCGGCTTGGTGCAGCAGCTATTGATAAACCTATTGCAGTTTTGTCACTGCGTTTGTTCCAAAGCCTGGTGAAGAAGAGGATGATTGCATGTCTGAGTCTGACCTGCGTTAATAAACAGTAATTCGTTGCTCACTTTTTTACCTCGCCTTCACACTTAAGCTTTGGTTCATTTTAGGAACATCCTGAGTGTGAAGGTTACCGGGGTGTCATGGTTGATATTCCACATTGTGACTGGTGTTGCATAATATCAGGAAAAAAAACTGTGCATTCAGAACTTTCGATTGATTATTGGCATCAACTTTCTTAATAGGGCTTTTTAGTTTTCATATTGTGTCATCATGAATCCTTGATTCCCTCCTCAAGAATATTCAGTCTAGATCGAGAAAGAGACCTTGACTGGCATCGCTTTCTAGATGCATCGCATTCACTTTGAAAGTGCAAGGTAGCAGGAGAGCACATTGAATACCAAAATATGACTGAACAGGAGGCCTCTTGGAATCAGGTTGCATCACGATTCACATTTCACTTTCAGTGACTGAGGTCTCAGTTTCATCCTTTGGATCAAACGGCCTCGTACCCTTTTGACTGCACTTGGCAAACAGAGATACAGATAAGCGGGTCAATGTGGAATTTATTTGACCATTTATTTAAGAATGTATGAGTGGTATAGTGTTGTTGGGTCTCAGTGTTATGGATCAATCCTCTACTGAAACAGCCTGCCCTTTCTTCAGGTATATTTTCAAATTGTTTTATATACAGTAGAACTTTACATGTAATACTTCTGTTCACTAAAAAGCTCCCTCACTTGACATACTGTGCAATACATTTGTTATCACTTAAAAATAATAATACAATAACAGCACTTTGTAAAGAGACAAACTTATGATGAATTATGTTTGACCTCTTTTTTTGTCCCTGACATTCATTCATATAGGGCTCACGGAAGTGAATCCTGATCTGGGCCTCAGTGTTGAGTAACACTGTAGCCCATGTCCTGAGGAAACTTACTTTTCAGCAGAAGTCTGAGATGATTGTCCTTCTGGAAGGTTCTCCCGTCTCCACAGAGGCACTCTGGAGCTCTGTCAGTGTATATTGGGTTCTTGGTCACCTCCCTGACGAAGGCCCTTCTCCCCCGAATGCTCAGTTTGGCCAGGCGGCCAGCTCTAAGAAGAGTCTTGGTGGTTCCAAACTTCCTTTTTAAGAATGATGGAGACCACTGTGTTCTTGGGGACCTTCAATGCTGCAGACATTTTTTGGTACCCTTCCCCAGATCAGTGCCTCGACACAATCCTGTTTCAGAGCTCTACGGAAAATTCCTTCGACCTCATGGCTTGGTTTTTGCTCTGACATGCACTGTCAGCTGTGGCACCTTATATAAACAGGTGCGTGCCTTTCCAAATCATGTACAATCAATAGAATTTACCACAGGTGGACTCCAATCAAGTTGTAGAAACATCTCAAGTATGATCAATGGAAACAGGATGTACTTGAGCTCAATTTCGAGTCTCATAGCAAAGTGTCTGAATACTTATGGGAATAAGGTATCTGTTTTTTTATTTGTAATACATTTGCACACACAAAAAAACCTGTTTTCGCTTTTTCATTATGGGTGGAAGTGGAAGGGGTCTGAATACTTTCTGAATATATATATATATACTACCGGTCAAAAGTTTGGGGTCAGATAGAAATATCCTTGTTTTTGAAAAAAAACAAATATATTTTTAAATAACATCACATTGATCAGAAATACAGTGTAGACATTGTTAATGTTAATGTTGTAAATGACTATTGTAGCTGGAAACGGCCAATTTTTTAAATGGAATATCTACATAGGCGGAGGCCCATTATCAGCAACCTTCACTCCTGTGTTCCAATGGCACGTTGTGTTAGCTAATCCAAGTTTATCATTATAAAAGGCTAATTGATCATTAGAAAACCCTTTTGCAATTAGGTTAACACAGCTGAAAACCGTTGTTCTGATTAAAGAAGCAATGAAACTGGCCTTCTTTAGATTAGTTGAGTATTTGGAGCATCAACATTTGTGGGTTCGATTACAGGCTCAAAATGGCCAGAAACAAAGACTTTCTTTTGAAACTCGTCAGTCTATTCTTGTTCTGAGAAATGAAGGCTATTCCATGCGAGAAATTGCCAAGAAACTGAAGATCGCGTACAACGCTGTGTACTACTCCCTTCAGAGAACAGCACAAACGGTGTCTAACCAGAATAGAAAGAGGAGTGGGAGGCCCTGGTGCACAACTGAGTAAGAGGACAAGTACATTAGAGTGTCTAGTTTGAGAAACAGATGCTTCACAAGCCCTCAAGTGGCAGCTTCATTAAATAGTACCCGCAAAACACCAGTATCAATGTCAACATTGAAGAGATGACTCCGGGATGCTGGCCTTCTAGGCAGAGTTGCAAAGAAAAAGCCATATCTCAGTCTGGCCAATAAAAATAAAAGATTAAGATGGGCAAAAGACCACCAGACACTGGACAGAAGAACGCTGCCTAGAAGGCCAGCATCCCGGAGTCGTCTCTTCACTGTTGACGTTGAGACTGGTGTTTTTCTTCTGTATACCACCCCTACCTTTTCGAAACAAAACTGTTTGTCTCAAACCTATTAAGAAGAAAATAAATTCAAAAAATGAACTTTTAACAAGGCACACCTGTTAATTGAAGTGCTTTCCAGGTGACTACCTCATGAAGCTGGTTGAGATAATTCCAAGAGTGGGCAAAGCTGTCATCAAGGCAAAGGGTGGCTACTTTGAAGAATCTAAAATATAACATTTATTTAGATTTGTTTAACACTTTTTTGGTTACTACATGATTCCATACGTGTTATTTCATAGTTTTGATGTCTTCACTATTATTCTACAATGTAGAAAATTAGTTTGTGTCCAAACTTTTGACTGGTTTTGTACTGAACAAAAATATAAACTCAACATGCAACAATTTCAAAGATTTTATTGAGTTACAGTTCATAGAAGGAAATCAGTCAATTGACATAAATAAATTAGCCCCTAATCTATGGATTTCACATGACTGGGCATGGGCGCAGCCACGAGTGGGCCAATGAGAAATAGTTTTTCCCCACAAAAGGGCTTTATTACAGACAGAAATACTCCTCAGCACCCCTCCTCCTCCCCAGCCTCAGACGATCCCGCAGGTGAAGAAGCCGGATGTGGAGGTCCTGGGCTGGCGTTGTTATACGTGGTCTGTGGTTGTGAAGCCAGGCGCCAAATGTACCGCCAAATTCTCTAAAATTATGTTGGACGCGGCTTATGGTAGAGAAATTAACATTCAATTCTCTGGCAACAGCTCTGGTGGACATTCCTGCAGAAAGCATGCCAATTGCGCTCTTCCTCAACGTGAGACATTTGTGGCATTGTGTTGTGTGACAAAACTCCATATTTTAGAGTGGCCATTTATTGTCCCTAGCACAAGGTGCACCTGTGTAATGATCATGCTGATCAATAAGCTTCTTGAAATGCCTCACCTGTCAGGTGGATGAATGATCTTGGCCAAGGAGAAATGCACACTAGCAGGGGATGTAAACAAATTCGTGCACAACATTTTAGAGATACTGCCCAGCAGGCTTCTTCTCCACTCTGTGCAGTGTCCAGTGTCATCCGTGTCCAGCAAGTCACCGAGACTGTCCGTTATGGAAAAAGAATGAAGTTGTAAGTAGAAGCACATTGTTGTTCCTGGTCAGGTCAGGAAAAACTCCTGGCCCTGGTCAAAAGTGTATACTAGTACAATCCTCTGCCTTTCCCTCAATTAATTGGTTTCAATACAGACATCAGTTTATAGATCCAGTTATTACCTTCTGGGTTAATTTAAAAAATATATATAATCCAGATGTGGTCTCTCCTTTCTAAATGAAGGTGGAACAAATTCAGATGAGGTGGAACAGGATTGAGACAACATTGAATCACTTTGATCTGGTTTACATGTTTAGAAAAACCAGCCCAGATCTTTTAGTGGAAGGATATTTCAGTGCCGTATGGCACATTTGAAACTAGATCAACTAAAAGTACTTTCTCCCCGCTCTAGGGAGCTACTGCCCATTGAAAAGGACCTCCCAGCCTTTGACCTGTCTTGCCAAACACAGTGCAAGAGCTGCAATGGGACCTCTCTATGTGGAGGCACTGTGGTACCTCGCTGGAGTAGGACAGGGGCAGAGCTAACTCAGCGGTCAAGACAGCCTGTCCCCCCCCTGCCCTCCTGGGACACACAGGGACAGTGAGGAGGGACCAGCCTGCATCTTTTGTCCTTTAGGTGACGTCATTAGATGTTCATAAAATTCTGTAATAAAATACAGTTAGACTCCACTAATACTCTTTGATTTTGATTGACAGTGCACGGTATAAATGGAAATCTATGAACTGCATTCTCACAGGTCATTACTGTGTTGGAGGTGTTGCTTTGCCGTGCCCAGCAGGAACCCACGGACCCAAAGAGGCTTACAGAGGGTGAGGGACTGCCCCCCCCCCCCCCCCCCCCACTGTCCAGCAGGTAATCAGACCATCCTCAGGTCATCTCCACAGTGGGGATTCAGTAAAGGTACAATAACAACATAAATGTATAGTCGATTATTATTAAAAGTTGTATCAGAGGCTGACATAAAAAAACAAAATACACATGTAAAACATACAGATGAAAACTGTAAGTTTCCTGCTTCTTGTTCTGCAGCGTTTGTGGTTTATTTTATGGTATGTTTCGTGATGTTATGTGTGCTATGTTTTGTCATGTCATGTCATCTTATGTTATCTCTATTGTCTGGAAGGGATGAGTAATTGTGACACTTATAATAATACTCTTCATCAGGGTTTAACTGTTTAGAAGACAGCTCACGGAGACCGGGCTCCCAATTCATGTGCCCACAAGGGTATTACTGTGAGGAGGGCACAGGAACGCCCTACGGTTCACCTTGCCCCGCTGGCACTACAGGAGAACAACTGGGCCAGACAAGTAGGACAGCCTGAGATGTTCAGAGGGACGATTGTGTCCTGCAGGTAAGGCACAGTACTAACACACTGCACTTAACTACTGGAATGGAACATTAAATATATTGCAGAAATATATTGTATCTATTTATTACAAATATATTTGAGATGTTTAAAAAAAAATATTAAATGTAGTGTACTGTACCGATGTCTCAGAGTTTTTTAAATTTAAACAGTACATACAACTATGTTGTTGGCTGTTCTTTGAATGGTTGTTACCATCCTTTTGTTTATGTGAGAGGTTCTGTGGGAGGTTCTGTGGGAGGTTCTGCCCAGCTGGCACACTGGAGGATGTGATATGCCCAGGGGGTACCTTCACTCCTCACCAAGGGGATTTAAGTAAGGCATCACTTGCTTCATCTCTTTAACTATACTAAAATAAAATATAAACGTAACATGTTGGTCCCATGTTTTATGAGCTGAAATAAAAGATCCCAGAAATGTTCCATTCGCACAAAAAGCTTATTTCTCTCAAATTTTGAGAACAAATTAGTTTAAATCCCTATTAGTGACCATTTCTCCTTTGCCAAAATAATCCATCCACATGACAGGTGTGGCAGATTAATAAGCTGATTAAACAGCATGATCTTTACACAGGTGCACCTTGTGCTGGGGACTATAAAAGGCCACTCTAAAATGTGCAGTTTTGTCACGCAACACAATGCTACAGATGTCTCACGTTTTGAGGGAGTGTGCAATTGGCATGCTGACTGCAGGAATGTCCACCAGAGCTGTTGCCAGACAACGGAATGTTAATTTCTCTACCATAAGCCGCCTCCAACGTCGCCGCCTCCAATTAGAGAATTTGGTAGTACATCCAACCGGCCTCACAACCTAAGACCACATGTAACCACGCCAGCCAAGGACCTCCACATCCGGCTTATTCACCTGCGGGAT
This sequence comes from Salvelinus alpinus, assembly GCF_045679555.1. Lineage (NCBI taxonomy): Eukaryota > Metazoa > Chordata > Actinopteri > Salmoniformes > Salmonidae > Salvelinus > Salvelinus alpinus. The sequence goes on from NC_092107.1 coordinate 21,772,243, forward strand.
CATCTGTGATCGTCCACCCGGACAGCTGATGAAACTGTGGGTTCGCACAACCGAATAATTTCTGCACAAACTGTCAGTACCCATCTCATCGAAGCTCATCTGGGTGCTCGTTGTCCTCACCAGGGTTTTGACCTGACTGCCGTTTGGCATGGTAACCAACTTCAGTGGGCAAATGCTCACCTTCGATGGCCATTGGCACGCTGGAAAAGTGTGCTCTTCATGGATGAATCGTGGTTTCAACTGTACCGGGCGGATGACAGACAGCATGTATGGCATTGTGTGGGTGAGCGGTTTGCTGATGTCAATCTTGTGAACAGAGTGCCCCATGGTTGCGGTGGAGTTATGGTATGGGCAGGCACACGCTAAAGACAACGAACACAATTGCATTTTATTGATTATGAATTATGAATGCACAGAGAAACTGTGACAAGATCATGAGGCCCATTGCTGTGCCATTCATCCTCCATCATCACCTCATGTTTCAGCATGATAATGCACGGCCCCATGTCGCAAGGATCTGTACACAATTCCTGGAAGCTGAAAATGTCACAGTTCTTCCATGGCCTGCATACTTACCAGACATGTCACCCGTTGAGCATGTTTTGGATGCTCTGGATTGACGTGTACAACAGCGTGTTCCAGTTCCCGCCAATATCCAGCAACTTCGCACAGCCATTAAAGAGGAGTGGGACAACATTTCACAGGCCCCAATCAATAGCCTGCAAAGGAGATGTGTCATGCTGAATGAGGCAAATTGTGGTCACACCAGATACTGACTAGTTTTCTGATCCTACCTTTTTTTAAAGGTACCTGTGACCAACAGATGCATATCTGTATTCCCAGTAATGTGAAATCCATAGATTAGGGCCTAATTTATTTATTTCAATTGACTGATTTCCTTATGAACTGTAACTCAGTAAAATCTTAGAAATGGTTGCATGTTGCGTTTATATTTCTGTTCAGTGTAACTACAACACAATTATAGATGATAACTATGTGATGCCCTACAACATGATCAGGAAAAACTCAGGTCCCTAGAACAACAAGTCTTCAACGTCTTTAGATGTGAAGGACTGTTTAAGATGCCCAGCTGTTTCTACTGCCGAGAGGGTACCGTGACCCCATGCCCTGTTAGCCGGGCGCATTCAACCCCCTGGAAGGGCAGGATGAGGCTACTGACTGCAGGGAGTGCTACCCGGGAAAGGCCTGCACACAATTAGCCCTGAAGGCTCCGGATGTAGACTGCATGCAAGGGTAACTCCTTCTGACAGACTCTTACTGGCTGAAAAGATCATGTTGTGTAACAGCTATCCTCCTGACGATACTGTACATTTGTTCTTACTTAGGCTGTGTTTTCTTATCTTTTTGCCATCTTGGTAGATTTGTCTTAGAATTGTGAATCCTTTGAATTTTCATCATATTAGCCCAACTTACTTTTTTGTCTCTTTTAGATTATCTCTGTCCTCCTGGTTCTTCCTGTCACGCCCTGGCCATAGAGAGGCTTTTATTCTCTATTTTGGTTAGGCCAGGGTGTTACTAGGGTGGGCATTCTATTTTCTTTATTTCTATGTTTTCTATTTCTTTGTGTTTGGCCGGGTGTGGTTCTCAATCAGAGGCAGCTGTCTATCGTTGTCTCTGATTGAGAACCATAACTATACTTAGGTAGCCCTTTTTTCCACCTGTTTTGTGGGAAGTTGACTTTGTTTAGGGCACATAGCCTTTAGCTTCACGGTTTGTTTTGGTAGTGTTTATTGTTTTTGTTCGGCGTCTTTTTCCAAATAAAAATAAAATGTACGCTCACCACGCTGCACCTTGGTCCTCTTCTTTTAACGGCCGTGACACTTCCAGACCTAGTGCTCCGACAAATGCCTGCCCGCCTGGGACCCTTAGCAACCACACTGACCTAACTGACCCCTCTCAGTGCCGTGCGCGATACGCCTGTCTTCGAGGTGCCACTCTATCTGCTAGTCAATTAGTTAGCTTGTTAGCTTGCTTATTTCTTTGTTCCATCTTCAAATTGTATTTGTCACATGTACCGAATACAACAGCTGTAGACCTTACCGTGAAATGCTTACTTACATGCCACTGCTTACTTACAAACAATGCTATAATGAAAAAAAAAAAAAAAAAGTAAGTAAGAAAATATTTGTAAAAAATTAAATAACAATAACAAGGATATACAGTGGGGAGAACAAGTATTTGATACACTGCCGATTTTGCAGGTTTTCCTACTTACAAAGCATGTAGAGGTCTGTCATTTTTATCATAGGTACACTTCAACTGTGAGAGACGGAATCTAAAACAAAAATCCAGAAAATCACATTGTATGATTTTTAAGTAATGAATTTGCATTTTATTGCATGACATAAGTATTTGATACATCAGAAAAGCAGAACTTAATATTTGGTACAGAAACCTTTGTTTGCAATTACAGAGATCATACGTTTCCTGTAGTTCTTGACCAGGTTTGCACACACTGCAGCAGGGATTTTGGCCCACTCCTCCATACAGACCTTCTCCAGATCATTCAGGTTTCGGGGCTGTCGCTGGGCAATACAGACTTTCAGCTCCCTCCAAAGATTTTCTATTGGGTTCAGGTCTGGAGACTGGCTAGGTCACTCCAGGACCTTGAGATGCTTCTTACGGAGCCACTCCTTAGTTGCCCTGGCTGTGTGTTTCGGGTCGTTGTCATGCTGGAAGACCCAGCCACGACCCATCTTCAATGCTCTTACTGAGGGAAGGAGGTTGTTGGCCAAGATCTCGCGATACATGGCCCCATCCATCCTCCCCTCAATACGGTGCAGTCGTCCTGTCCCCTTTGCAGAAAAGCATCCCCAAAGAATGATGTTTCCACCTCCATGCTTCACGGTTGGGATGGTGTTCTTGGGGTTGTACTCATCCTTCTTCTTCCTCCAAACACGGCGAGTGGAGTTTAGACCAAAAAGCTATATTTTTGTCTCATCAGACCACATGACCTTCTCCCATTCCTCCTCTGGATCATCCAGATGGTCATTGGCAAACTTCAGACGGGCCTGGACATGCGCTGGCTTGAGCAGGGGGACCTTGCGTGCGCTGCAGGATTTTAATCCATGACGGCGTAGTGTGTTACTAATGGTTTTCTTTGAGACTGTGGTCCCAGCTCTCTTCAGGTCATTGACCAGGTCCTGCCGTGTAGTTCTAGGCTAATCCCTCACCTTCCTCATGATCATTGATGCCCCACGAGGTGAGATCTTTCATGGAGCCCCAGACCGAGAGTGATTGACCGTCATCTTGAACTTCTTCCATTTTCTAATAATTGCGCCAACAGTTGTTGCCTTCTCACCAAGCTGCTTGCCTATTGTCTTGTAGCCCATCCCAGCCTTGTGCAGGTCTACAATTTTATCCCTGATGCCTTACACAGCTCTCTGGTCTTGGCCATTGTGCAGAGGTTGGAGTCTGTTTGATTGAGTGTGTGGACAGGTGTCTTTTATACAGGTAACGAGTTCAAACAGGTGGAGTTAATACAGGCAATGAGTGGAGAACAGGAGGGCTTCTTAAAGAAAAACTAACAGGTCTGTGAGAGCCGGAATTCTTACTGGTTGGTAGGTGATCAAATACTTATGTCATGCAATAAAATACAAATTAATTACTTAAAAATCATACAATGTGATTTTCTGGATTTTTGTTTTAGATTCCGTCTCTCACAGTTGAAGTGTACCTATGATAAAAATGACAGACCTCTACATGCTTTGTAAGTAGGAAAACCTGCAAAATCGGCAGTGTATCAAATACTTGTTCTCCCCACTGTATACAGGGGGTACTGGTACCAAGTAAATGTGCGGGGGTACAAGTTAGTCGAGGAATTTGAGCAGTGGAGGCTCCTCAGAGGAGGAAGGGGATGACCATCCTCCTCAGTGAAAAAAAATAATAAATTGTGAAACATAAAAAAAATATCATTTTTAGATCAAATGTATTAAATATATTCATATGTCACCAAATAATTGATTAAATAACATTTTTTGCAATGAAGGTCTACAGTAACTTCAACAGCACTCTCTGGGGTAGCACCATGGTGCAGCCGGAGGACAGCTAGCTTCCGTCCTCCTCTGGCTACATTGACTTCAATACAAAACCTAGGAGGCTTGTAGGCCTCACCCCCTTCCATAGACATACACTACCGTTCAAAAGTTTGGGGTCACTTAGAAATGTCCTTATTTTTGAAAGAAAAGCAATTTTTTTGTCCATTAAAATAACATCAAATTGATCAGAAATACAGTGTAGACATTGTTAATGTTGTAAATGATTATTGTAGCTTCATTAAATAGTACCCGCAAAACACCAGTCTCAACGTCAACAGTGAAGAGGCAACTCCGGGATGCTGGCCTTCTAGGCAGAGTTGCAAAGAAAAAGCGATATCTCAGACTGTCCAATAAAAATAAAAGATTAAGATGGGCAAAAGAACACAGACAATGGACAGAGGAACTCTGCCTAGAAGGCCAGCATCCCGGAGTTGCCTCTTCACTGTTGACATTGAGACTGGTGTTTTGGGGGTACTATTTAATGATGCTGCCAGTTGAGGACGTGTGAGGCATCTGTTTCTCAAACTAGACACTCTAATGTACTTGTCCTCTTGCTCAGTTGTGCACCAGGGCCTCCCACTCCTCTTTCTATTCTGGTTAGAGCCAGTTTGCGCTGTTCTGTGAAGGGAGTAGTACACAGTGTTGTACGGGATCTTCAGTTTCTTGGCAATTTCTCACACGGAATAGCCTTTATTTCTCAGAACAAGAATAGACTGACGAGTTTCAGAAGAAAGTTCTTATTTTCTGGCCATTTTGAGCCTGTAATCGAACCCACAAATGCTGATGCTCCAGATACTCAACTCGTCTAAAGAAGGCCTGTTTTATTGCTTATTTAATCATCACCACAGTTTTCAGTTGTGCTAACATAATTGCAAAAGGGTTTTCTAATGATCAATTAGCCTTTTAAAATGATAAACTTGGATTAGCAACGTGCCATTGGAACACATGGTTGCTGATAATGGGCCTATGTACTCCTATGTAGATATTCTATAAAATAAATCAGCTGTTTCCAGCTACAATAGTAATTTACAACATTAACAATGTCTAACTGTATTTCTGATCAATTTGATGTTATTTTACTGGACAATTTGTTTAGATTTTCTTTCAAAAACAAGGACATTTCTAAGTGACCACAAACATTTGAACAGTAGTGTACATGGTAATTATGACCACTTCCGGAGGACATCCTCCCACCAATCAAAGCTTTTGCAGTATGAACTGACATGTTGTCCATCCAATCATAGAATTAGGATCAGGGAACGAACCTATTGAGTTGTGTTGCGATTGTACCAGAGCATTATGGGGGTTCTATGGGTTGACTTTCTGTGTTTAGAAGATTGGTGACATTGTTGGATAGAGATTAAGAGTGAAAAGTGATAGTTGAGCATTTTTGGGATATTATTACATTCAAATTACTTTTTTAAAATTACAGGAGACTGAGGAGGTTTTAGAACTTTATTTTTGTGTCCAGTTAGCAAGGCATTTAAAAAAAAAATTGCGCTAACTTCAGTAGCTATCTACTGTACCCGCACGAGTGCAGTTTTCTGCGCCAGAATGGTAATGTTAGAATGACTAACTCTGCTGAAAATGTTGTGGACTCCTTGTTGATGAACCCCTTTCATTCTCTGGGGTACACGACCTTTCATTCTCTGGGGTACACGGAAAAGGTGCGAATTATAAGTGAGGGTCGACTGCCTGAGATCAGTTTCATGAAGGAGGATGAAAAGGTGAGGGCGTTCAATACCACCTGGTATTAAAAGTATAGCTGGTTAACAGGGAGCCTTCAATCAAGCCGTCTGTATTGCGGGCCTTGCCTGCGTTTTTGGGCATGCAAGAATTTGCTTTTAGAGAGCACGACGAGATGGAAAGTTCCGCCGACAAGGGCAACTACAAGGAGCTTGCAGGGGTAATTGCACGTTACGATGCTTTACTTGCTGAACATATCGCACTTTCGACTGTCTTTTCTGGGATGTCGAAAACAATTCCGAATGATTTGATAGCTTCCATCGCATCATCCATTAAAAGATTAAAGAGAGTTTGACGCAGCGCATTTTTTCGCTTGCGCTCAAGTAGGTTTTCCACTTCGGTTTTTATTTAGCAAAGATGATAACACATAATCACTACGGACAGACACAAGCAAAAAACTCTTGACATGCTGTATGGGATGAAAACTAAACTATTTTTCAGTCTGATCAACTGTAGTCTGCTAATAAGAGCAGCTGCATACAGCCTATGCGCCCTGTCCATCTGGTCAGGGTAAACTAATTGGTAACGTTATGTATTTATAGTCCATTTGTGTGTCAGAAGAAAATGTGAATGTGATCAAATTTTGTTTATATTCAATATTGGGTTGGCTAGGTTGCCTATACGTTTTTAACCCATTAAAAAAGGGGGTTAATGCAAAAAGACCGGGTAGCCATTTGATTAACTGTTTAGCAGTCTTATGGCATGGGGTAGAACCTCTTAAAGGAGCCTTTTGGAGATAGATTTGGCTTTCCGGTACCACTTGCCGTGCAGTAGCAGAGAGAACAGTCTATTACTTTTTTTAGGGTCTTCCTCTGACACCGCCTGCTTTAGAGGTCCTGGATGGCAGGAGGCTTGGCCCCAGTGATGTGTCGGATGCCGAACAGTTGCCATACCAAGCGGTGGTGCAACAAGTCAGGAGGCTCTTGATGGTGCAGCTGTAGAATTATTTTTAAGGATCTGAGAACCCATGCCAAATCTTTTCGGTCTCCAGAGGGGGAGTAGGCGTTGTCGTTAGGGCTGTTGCGGTGACTGTATTACCGCCAGGTGGTCACGAGTCATGAAGGCATTCAAATTCCATGTGACCATTTAGTCACAGTAATTCGGTTTTTCCAAGCTCTGATGCTGCTGATGTTCATCAGTAGCCTACCAAACTTGCTAACTGCCTGGTACTCCGCGGTTTGTGAGGCTGACGCGCACACTGACCTCACTCAAGGGGGCGGTGACTGCTAACTTATACAAAGTTATAGAAACTATAAGAGGGTATTGTTTCTAAGATCACATCCCTCTCTTAACAAAAACACATGCTAGCGGAACCCCTCGCCAACAGCCAATGAAATTGCAGGGCACCAAATTCAATCAACAGAAATCTCATAATTCAAATTTCTCAAACTTACAAGTATTAGACACAATTTTAAAGATAAACTTCTCATTAATCCAACCACAGTGTCCGATTTCAAAAGGCTTTTCGGCGAAAGCAGAACATATCATTATGTTAGGTCAGCAACTAGTCACAGAAAGCATACAGCCATTTTCCAACCAAAGAGAGGAGTCACAAAAAGCAGAAATAGAGTTAAAATTAATCACTAACCTTTGATATTCTTCATCAGATGACACTCCCGGGACAACATGTTACACAATACATGTATGTTTTGTTCGATCAAGTTCATATTTATATCCAAAAACCTCAGTTTATATTTGGCTTTGCCTCCAGAACATCGCGTGAATTTGCACAGAGCCACATCAATTTACAGAAATACTCATAATAAACATTGATAAAAGATACAAGTGTTATTCACAGAATTGAAGATATACTTCTCCTTAATGCAACCGCTGTGTCAGATTTTTAAAAAACTTTACGGAAAAAGCAAACCATGCAATAATCTGAGTACGGCGCTCAGACAACAAATCAAGCCAAACAGATATCCGCCATGTTGGAGTCAACAGAAGTCAGAAATAGCATTATAAATATTCACTTACCTTTGATGATCTTCATCAGAATGCACTCCCAGGAATCCCAGTTCCACAATAAATGTTTAATTTGTTTGATAAAGTTAATCTTTATGTCCAAATACCTCCTTTTTGTTTTCACGTTTAGCCCAGTAATCCAAATTCATGACGCGCGATCACTAGGTGCAGACAAAAATTCAAAAAGTTCCGTTACAGTCCGTAGAAACATGTCAAACGAAGTATAGAATCAATCTTTAGGATGTTTTTAACATAAATCTTCAATAATGTTCCAACCGGAGAATTGCTTTGTCTTCAGAAATGCAATGGAACTCAAGCTAACTCTCACATGAACGCGCTCATGGCACTCATGGCACTCTGGGAGAGACCTTACTCAATCCCCTCTCATTCGCCCCCACTCCACAGTAGAAGCATCAAACAAGGTTCTAAAGGCTGTTGACGTCTAGTGGAAGCCTTAGGAAGTGCAATATGACCCCATAGACACTGTGTATTCGATAGGCCAAGAGTTGAAAAATTCCAACCTCAGATTTCCCACTTCCTGGTTGGATTTTTCTCCGGTTTTCGCCTGCCATATGAGTTATGTTATACTCACAGACATCATTCAAACAGTTGTAGAAACTTCAGAGTGTTTTCTATCCAAATCTATAAACAAGTTAACCTCCCACCAGCTTCCTTCTCCCCTCTCTGCGTGTGAGAGGGGTCTGGCTGAAGTTTTTTATTGCCAAGCTGATCTGACCTATTTGGTTCCTCACAGGACAGTCATGACACATTGGAACATTTGCGCTTATAGCCTAGTACCAGGTGCACATTGCTGTGGTTATAATGTGAAGAAATAGCCTAATAGTTTATCAACATTTTAAGCTAAAAGTTCTGATCTGTTGCGTCAGCCACAATGCGTAAAATAGTTTTTTGTTGATTCTATTGGTTGTATTAATTTGGGATCTATCGCATCCCACAACTTTTCCAGACTATGTTTGGAATATTTATTTCTCGCACAGAATAGGTCGACCTTTGTACTATGGAGGATGGTAGATTGACATAGGCTAGTGCTTTTGCTGTTCATTAGGCCTACTCATCTTGTTGGCTGACGAAAAGTAAATGTAGACAGTTCTTCCAATATCTTCAATATGCACCTCCGGAATTGGATAAGGACCTGCTGAGTCTGTCTTCACGTGTAGCCTGTGAGACCTGATCACGTGATGGAGCGCAGCACAACTGCCACTGGCCGCATAAGGCATGGATTTTTTGGGGGTGCATTACAGCCACACAAAGGGGATGCCACCGTGAAATTCTAGGCATTATCAAGTGCTTGTCAAATTGTGAATGAGTGACTGCTATAGTGTGTACAGGCTGCGCAAAAAAAACAAAACGGAGCGCATGCCTTTTCAAGGAAATTTTTTCAAATCATCATTAGAGTCGCATCATGCAGCCTTACAATGTATTAAACATCAAAGCATATAGCCCAATGTTTTTAAGAACAACTAAAGTTACATTAATAAATCTAAATTAAGCATATAGGAATACCTATTTCTTTGTTAACCGCTCAACACAGAATAAAAGTAGTGTGCACGCTCCTTCAAATAATTTGGAGAAAATATCCTTTCTATTTTATTCAGCTTTGTTCAATTGTATTCTTCATACTATAAAATAATTCCACGGAATTCTAAGCTAAACTTGTCTGCTAAATGAACTAGTGTAGCCCATAACCATTTGGGATAGCCAGATCAGGACCTAACATAAGGACAACTCAGAGTGTGCTATTCTGATCTTCTGAAATAAAATTACATTTTCTTCATATCATGCTTCTTTAGACCTGTCTAAAGTAAATAATGGATTTATTGTGAAGGTGTATGTCACGTTCCTGACCTATTTTTATGTTATTTTGATTATGTTTAGTTGGTCAGGGCTTGAGTTGGGGTGGGCATTGTATGTTGTGTGTGTTTTGTTTAGTCTATGGGTGTTGTATTGTGTATGGGATTGTCACGTTCCTGACCTGTTTTCTGTTGTTTTGTATGTGTGTGATGGTCAGGGCGTGAGTTTTGGGTGGGCAGTCTATGTTTGCTGTTTCTATGTTGGTTTTGGGTTGCCTGGTATGGCTCTTAATTAGAGGCAGGTGTTTTGCGTTTTCCTCTAATTGAGAGTCATATTAAGGTAGGTTGTTCTCACTGTTTGTTTGTGGGTGATTGTCTTCCGTGTCTGTGTCTGCGTACCACACGGGACTGTAGCGTTTGTTCGTTCGTTTGTTATAGTCTGTACCTGTTCCTTCGTGTTTTATGTAAGTACTCATGGTGTAGGTCAGTCTACATTCGTTTTTTGTTATTTTGTAATCCTTCCCAGTGTTTGTTTTCGTGTCTCGATTGATTTAATAAATCATTATGTATTCAAAACCCGCTGCATTTTGGTCGAATCACTACTCCTCCTCTTCGTATGAAGGGGAGGAGGAACACCGTTACAGGGATAGATAATTGTGAGGTTGTCTAGTTATGTCTATGGCTGCCTAGATTGGGTCTCAATCAGAGACAGCTGTCATTCATTTGTCTCTGATTGGGAGCCATATTTAAGGTAGCCATAGGCAGTAGGCTTTTGTGGGTAGTTGTCTTGTTTAACGTTTGTTGCTTGTCTGTGCACTTGCGTTATTTAGCTTCACGATCATTTGTTGTTTTTTTTGTTTGTTTGTATAGTGTTTTCGTTTCATGTTCATCTTCGTTCATTTATTAAAAGAAGATGGCTTATTTTCCTCATGCTGCGTTTTGGTCCGTCTCTCCTCCACACGATCGTGACAGAACTACCCACCACAACAGGACCAAGCGGATTGAGGAAGGAAGGAAGGAACTACAGCAATGGAGAGAAGAGGAATGGACTTGGGAGGAGATCCTGGACGGCAAAGGACCCTGGACTCAGCCAGGGGAATATCGCCGTCCCAAAGCGGAGAGGCGGTTTTATGAGGCAAAGGCAAGGCAGAGTGGCTGGAAGCCCGAGAGGCTCACCCAAAAATTTCTTGGGGGGAGGGGGCTAAAGGGGAGTGTGGCGAAGCCGGGTTGGATACCTGAGCCAACTCCCCGGGCTTGCCGTGGAGTGAGAGAGCGTCGTACTGGTCAGACACCGTGTTATGCGGTAGAGCGCACGGTGTCCCCAGTACGCGTGCTTAGCCCAGTGCGGGCTATTCCACCTTGCCGCACTGGGAGGGCTAGGTTGGGCATCGAGCCGAGTGCCATGAAGCCGGCCCAACGTATCTGGTCTCCAGTACGTCTCCTCGGGCCGGCGTACATGGCACCAGCCTTACAGGTGGTGTCCCCGGTTCGCCTGCATAGCCCAGTGCGGGCTATTCCACCTCGCCGCACTGGCAGGGCTACGGGGACCATTCAACCTGGTAAGGTTGGGGAGGCTCGGTGCTCAAGAGCACGTGTCCTCCTTCACGGTCCGGTATATCCGGCGCCACCTTCCCACCCCAGCTCAGTACCACCAGTGCCTACACCACGCACCAGGCTTCCAGTGCATCTCCAGAGCCCTGTTCCTCCTCCACGCACTCTCCCTATGGTGCGTGTCTCCAGCCCAGTGCCTCCAGTTCCGGCACCACGCACCAAGCCTCCTGTGCGTCTCCAGAGCCCTGTACGCACTGTTCCTTCTCCCCGCACTCGCCCTGAGGTGCGTGCCCTCAGCCCGGTACCTCCAGTTCCGGTACCACGCACCAGGCCTAGAGTGCGCCACGAGAGTCCAGTGTGCCCTGTTGTTGTTCCCCGCACTAGCCTGAAGGTGCGTGTCCTTAGCCCGGTACCTCCAGTTCCGGTACCACGCACCAGGCCTACAGTGCGTCTCAGCCGGCCAGAGTCTGCCGTCTGCCCAGCGGCGCCTGAACTGCCCGTCTGCCCAGCGGCGCCTGAACTGCCCGTCTGCCCAGCGGCGCCTGAACTGCCCGTCTGCCCAGCGGCGTCTGAACTGCCCGTCTGCCCTACGCCGTCTGAACTGTCCGTCTGCCATGAGCCTGCAAAGCCGCCCGTCTGCCATGAGCCTGCAAAGCCGCCCGTCTGCCATGAGCCTGCAAAGCCGCCCGTCTGCCATGAGCCTACAGAGCCGTCCGCCAGACAGGAGCCGCTAGAGCCTTCCGCCAGACCGGATCAGCCAGAGCCTTCCGCCAGACCGGATCAGCCAGAGCCTTCCGCCAGACCGGATCAGCCAGAGCCTTCCGCCAGACCGGATCAGCCAGAGCCTTCCGCCAGACCGGATCAGCCAGAGCCTTCCGCCAGACCGGATCAGCCAGAGCCTTCCGCCAGACCGGATCAGCCAGAGCCTTCAGCCAGCCATGACCGTCCAGAGCCGTCAGCGAGCCATGACCGTCCAGAGCCGTCAGCGAGCCATGACCGTCCAGAGCCGTCAGCGAGCCATGACCGTCCAGAGCCGTCAGCGAGCCATGACCGTCCAGAGCCGTCAGCGAGCCATGACCGTCCAGAGCCGTCAGCGAGCCATGACCGTCCAGAGCCGTCAGCGAGCCATGACCGTCCAGAGCCGTCAGCGAGCCATGACCGTCCAGAGCCGTCAGCGAGCCATGACCGTCCAGAGCCGTCAGCCAGCCATGACCGTCCAGAGCCGTCAACCAGCCAAGAGCGTCCAGAGCCAGCCAGCCAGGATCCGCCAGTCATTCTGGTGTTGCCCCTCATTCTGGTGTTGCCCCTCATTCTGGTGTTGCCCCTCATTCCGGTGTTGCCCCTCATTCCGGTGCTGCTCCTTATCCTGATGATGCCCCTTAATTTAGGTGGGGTTATTTGGAGGGTGGGCATTGTGAGGGGGATAAAGAAGCGGGGATTGATTATGGTGGGGTGGGGACCTCGCCCTCAGCCTGAGCCGCCACCACCGTGGACAGATGCTCACCCAGACCCTCCCCTAGACTTTTGGTGGTGCGTTCGGAGTACGCACCTTGAGGGGGGGGGTTATGTCACGTTCCTGACCTATTTTTTATGTTATTTTGATTATGTTTAGTTGGTCAGGGCGTGAGTTGGGGTGGGAATTGTATGTTGTGTGTGTTTTGTTTAGTCTATGGGTGTTGTATTGTGTATGGGATAGATAATTGTGAGGTTGTCTAGTTATGTCTATGGCTGCCTAGATTGGGTCTCAATCAGAGACAGCTGTCATTCATTTGTCTCTGATTGGGAGCCATATTTAAGGTAGCCATAGGCAGTAGGCTTTTGTGGGTAGTTGTCTTGTTTAACGTTTGTTGCTTGTCTGTGCACTTGCGTTATTTAGCTTCACGATCATTTGTTGTTTTTTTGTTTGTTTGTATAGTGTTTTCGTTTCATGTTCATCTTCGTTCATTTATTAAAAGAAGATGGCTTATTTTCCTCATGCTGCGTTTTGGTCCGTCTCTCTTCCACACGATCGTGACAGTGTAGGCTATATTAAATTGATTTGTAAGACTTTTTTAAATGTTAATGTTCCAAAGGTCTGCATCAGTGGCTTGTGTGGAAGCCAGGAGATGCTAAATGTGTTTATGTTAATTAACAGTCAATTACCTTGAGACTGACAGTTATTTGCTTGTGATCACCATGACTGCTTGGTGTGTTTAGACCAGTGGTCACCAACCTTTTCTGAGTCAAAAAGCAAGCTGAGATCTACTGGTCAGATAGTTTTTTTACATTAACCTCACACATACAGTTTCGTAGGAATGATGTTTGGGCAGTAGGCCTAATACATTATCACAGCATATTGGCTATATGATTGGCCTGACAATATTGTTAATCAGACCATGTTATATTTCAAACCTCGAGCTTTGACAACAAAATATATCAGTTGGTTTAGCACTTGTGAGGCACTGAGCATGAATTGAAATAATTCGCTTTTTTATTTTACTGGACTGATGGTACCTGCATCTGATGGTCAACGACGTCAAATCACCACGTCAGTGATCTTCAGGTCGAAAAGTCGGAGCTCTAGAAAGATTCCCGAGTTCCTATGAACAGAGAAAGTTCAATATTCCTTAATATTAAAATCGACACGACGAGCTGCTAATAATAATAAAACGCAGGGCTATCGATACTTGGCTACTCATTCATTGCAGCTGCAGACCGAGCAGAAGCTAGTTCTGTAATAGTGTTGAATAAAAACAGTGACAATGCTGAATATAAACTTAAACATGAACTCACTCATAAAAACAGCAGCTCTTTGCTGTATTCGTTGACAGTCTCTCTGTGGTCATGGTTGTAAAAGGTATTACATCTTATGTAGGCTAGTAGCCTATTAAACTTGGCTGTGGCCAAGGTCATGGAAGCTGTGTAGCCACGGTGATTTGAGCTATCTGATTGGGCAGCGCAGTAGGTGCACTCAATTTAGTCACAGATTTGCCGGTCAGCCGGGTAGGCAGAGTTTGTCTCATGGGAACACTTTGCTTACCCAGTGCGCAGGACTTTTGAATCAAGTGCACCTACCGGCAACAGCTCAACACGATTTAAAAAAAGGATGCAAGCCTTTATCGTTCGTTGGCTTTTCTACAGAAATATTTGGTGATCGGCTAGGAATGCTCGATCGACCGGTTGGCGAGTACTGATTTAGACCATGATAGTTTGTTAGTGATGTTGGACACCAAGGCACTTGAAGCTCTCGACCCGCTCCACCACAGCCTCGTCGATGTGAATGGGGGCGTGCTCAGCCCTCCTTTTCCTGTAGTCTGCAATCAGATTCTTTGTCTTTCTCACATTGAGGGAGAGGTTGTTGTCCTGGCGCCACACTGCCAGGTCTCTGACCTCCACCCTATAGGCTGTCTCATCTTTGTCGGTGATCAGGCCTACCACCGTTGTGTCGTCGAGCAAACTTAATAATGGTGTTGGAGTCGTGCGTGGCCACGCCGTCATGGGTGAACAGAGAGTACAGAAGGGGACTAAGGACGCACCCCCGAGGGGCCCCCGTGTTGAGGATCAGCGTGGCAGATGTGTTGTTCATAACCTGTACATATACATTATGCTAAATACAGTACAATGCCTAGATTTAACATTAGAAAATGTGTCACCAGCTGCATACTTTTGTATTGTCCTACACAGTTACAGGTGGTTCTCAGGGCTAATGAATACATGATGGTGAAGATGAATGATTTGAAGGACAAGAAGGAAGATAATGGGGATGATGCTACAAGTCATTTACTGCTTTTCCGGTCTCCTCTAACTCTACATTTCACTGTCTGAAAGGGCATTGCCTGGAGGATTGTTCTGGGTGCCCAGCAGGCTATTTTTGTCCCCTCCCAGCCACCATCAGCCCCAGAGTGTGTGAAGCTGGCAGTTATTCTGTAAGGCCCAGTTCACAACATGGCATCCACTTTGAGTGGTGGACTGACTGCAAGACAAATATATATGTTTTTCAGGCTTTCTCATAAGCCACTCTGATTGCTCTACTTCAATACGAAGGTTGACATTTTCCTTTTCTAATTGCGGGGGCACTAAGTATCTGAAAAAGTAGCTCTTACCAGTAAACAATATTTTTTGATGGTCTTGGTTCAGTTTTAAGGGCTAGCAATATCTGATGTTTCACTTTCATTAAATATACATTAAATATACATGTTTTTCAGGCTTTCTCATAAGCAACTCTGATTGCTCTACTGCAGTCCAAGATGGCTTAGCAGTTCAGACGTCATTTCTGTTTCGTATTGTCGTGTCCTGTATATATATATATTTACACCTTTCTTCGCATATCTTTTATATATTTTATTATCCAAGAACTCAACTACAAAAGCTTCCCTGCAAAAGCTTTCCTGCAACCCGCTTCACCAATTACAAAAAAGTATTATTTACCTCAAATCTGAAAAACCACCGTGGAAGCTAGCCAGGGGCTAATTCAGAAGCTAGCCAGAAAGCTAACCAGAAGCTATCCGATAGCTAGCCAGAAGCTAATCTGTAGCTGCCCAGAAATTAGCCGGTCTGCTGGCTAGCGTTGGTGTTTCAGCTGCCCACGTTTTGTGGTCATCAGCTATTCCTTTAGCTCGATAATCTACCGGCACTTTTGTGCAACGCGACTCGGACCGGAGCATTCCGGGACTTTTTTTCTCTCAGTTTCCCCGGATTTCAGCCGCAGGCTCTGGACATTTGCAGCTAGCTAGCTGCAAACCGTGTGACTACTGGCTTACGTCGATCCCGGAGCAAACTCAAATCATTCCGGAGCTAGCCAGCTGAGGAGTTCCATCAGCCATTCCTGGGCTACAGCCACCTATCCGGACCCGTTTTTTTGTTGTTTTGTTGTTGCTGCAGATACGGAGCCCCACCGGGCCTTCACGACTGACTGCCGACGTTATCTGCCCGAGGGAGTTATCCAACTGGCACCTCCGTCCCGACGTTACCTGAACGCTCATCTGGGGCCCGCTAACCGTTAGCTGTCTTATCGGCTGCTATCTGAATAAGTATATCGGACAATTATTATTATTCTATTTTTTTTATAATTTTTTTTTTTTTAAATAATTTTTATATATATATATATATATATTTTTTTTATTATTATTATTATTATTATTATTTTTTCTTGGGTCACTATATCTATTTTGCCAATTTGGATTGATCCCCTCTACCACACGGAACCCCACTAACCTACCGACGGAAACGCACGAGGTATCTACAAATAGACTTCCATACTATGCTATCTTGCTACCGATAGCCATCTACCCGGCCAGCTGTCTGGATCGCCGTGACCCCAACCAACCTCTACTCACTGGACCCTTATTGATCACTCGATTAAGCATGCCTCTCCTTAATGTAAATATGCCTTGTCCATTGCTGTTCTGGTTAGTGTTTATTGGCTTATTTCACTGTAGGGCCTCTAGCCCTGACCACTATACCATATCCAACCTCACAGTTCCACCACCCACATATGCGATGACATCACCTGGTTTCAATGATGTTTCTAGAGACAATATCTCTCTCATTATCACTCAATACCTAGGTTTACCTCCACTGTATTCACATCCTACCATACCTTTGTCTGTACATTATTCCTTTAAGCTATTTTATCGCCCCCAGAAACTTCCTTTTATTCTCTGCTCTAGAAGTTCTAGACGACCAATTCTCATAGCTTTTAGCCGTACCCTTATCCTACTCCTCCTCTGTTCCTCTGGTGATGTAGAGGTGAATCCAGGCCCTGCAGTACCTAGCTCCACTCCTATTCCCCAGGCGCTCTCTTTTGATGACTTCTGTAACCGTAATAGCCTTGGCTTCATGCATGTTAACATTAGAAGCCTCCTCCCTAAGTTTGTTTTGTTCACTGCTTTAGCACACTCTGCCAACCCGGATGTTTTAGCCGTGTCTGAATCCTGGCTTAGAAAGACCACCAAAAATTCTGACATTTTCATCCCCAACTACAAGATTTTCAGACAAGATAGAACGGCCAAAGGGGGCGGTGTTGCAATCTATTGCAAAGATTGCCTGCAGAGGTCTGTTTTACTATCCAGGTCTGTTCCCAAACAATTTGAACTTCTACTTTTAAAAATCCACCTCTCTAAAAACAAGTCTCTCACCGTTGCCGCCTGCTATAGACCACCCTCTGCCCCCAGCTGTGCTCTGGACACTATATGTGAACTGATTGCCCCCCATCTATCTTCAGAGCTCGTGCTGCTAGGCGACCTAAATTTTAACATGCTTAACACCCCAGCCACCCTACAATCTAAGCTTGATGCCCTCAATCTCACACAAATTATCAATGAACCTACCAGGTACCACCCCAATTCCGTAAACACGGGTACCCTCATAGATATCATCCTAACAAACTTGCCCTCCAAATACACCTCTGCTGTTTTCAACCAAGATCTCAGCGATCACTGCCTCATTGCCTGCATCCGTAATGGGTCAGCGGTCAAACGACCTCCACTCATCACTGTCAAACGCTCCCTGAAACACTTCAGCGAGCAGGCCTTTCTAATCGACCTGGCCGAGGTATCCTGGAAGGATATTGATCTCATCCCGTCAGTAGAGGATGCCTGGACATTTTTTAAAAATGCCTTCCTCACCATCTTGAATAAGCATGCCCCATTCAAGAAATTTAGAACCAGGAACAGATATAGCCCTTGGTTCTCTCCTGACCTGACTGCCCTTAACCAACAGAAAAACATCCTATGGCGTTCTGCATTAGCATCGAACAGCCCCCGTGATATGCAACTTTTCAGGGAAGCTAGAAACCAGTATACACAGGCAGTTAGAAAAGCCAAGGCTAGCTTTTTCAAGCAGAAATTTGCTTCCTGCAACACAAATTCAAAAAAGTTCTGGGACACTGTAAAGTCCATGGAGAATAAGAACACCTCCTCCCAGCTTCCAACTGCTCTGAAGATAGGAAACACTGTCACCACCGACAAATCCACTATAATTGAGAATTTCAATAAGCATTTTTCTACGGCTGGCCATGCTTTCCACCTGGCAACCCCTACCCCGGACAACAGCACTGCCCTCCCCTCTGCTACTCGCCCAAGCCTTCCCCATTTCTCTTTCTCCCAAATACAGTCAGCTGATGTTCTAAAAGAGCTGCAAAATCTGGACCCTTACAAATCAGCCGGGCTAGATAATCTGGACCCTTTCTTTCTAAAACTATCTGCTGAAATTGTTGCCACCCCTATTACTAGCCTTTTCAACCTCTCTTTCGTGTCATCTGAGATTCCCAAAGATTGGAAAGCAGCTGCGGTTATCCCCCTCTTCAAAGGGGGGGACACTCTTGACCCTAACAGCTACAGACCTATATCTATCCTACCCTGCCTTTCTAAGGTCTTCGAAAGCCAAGTCAACAAACAGATTACCGACCATTTCGAATCCCACCATACCTTCTCCGCTATGCAATCTGGTTTCAGAGCTGGTCATGGGTGCACCTCAGCCACGCTCAAGGTCATAAACGATATCTTAACCGCCATCGATAGGAAACAATACTGTGCAGCCGTATTCATTGACCTGGCCAAGGCTTTTGACTCTGTCAATCACCACATCCTCATCGGCAGACTCGACAGCCTTGGTTTCTCTAATGATTGCCTCGCCTGGTTCACCAACTACTTCTCTGATCGAGTTCAGTGTGTCAAATCGGAGGGTCTGTTGTCCGGGCCTCTGGCAGTCTCCATGGGGGTGCCACAGGGTTCAATTCTTGGACCGACTCTCTTCTCTGTATACATCAATGATGTCGCTCTTGCTGCTGGTGATTCTCTGATCCACCTCTACGCAGACGACACTATTCTGTATACTTCTGGCCCTTCTTTTGACACTGTGTTAACAACCCTCCAGGCGAGCTTCAATGCCATACAACTCTCCTTCCGTGGCCTCCAATTGCTCTTAAATACAAGTAAAACTAAATGCATGCTCTTCAACCGATCGCTGCCTGCACCTGCCCGCCTGTCCAACATCACTACTCTGGACGGCTCTGACCTAGAATATGTGGACAACTACAAATACCTAGGTGTCTGGTTAGACTGTAAACTCTCCTTCCAGACTCACATCAAACATCTCCAATCCAAAGTTAAATCTAGAATTGGCTTCCTATTCCGCAACAAAGCATCCTTCACTCATGCTGCCAAACATACCCTTGTAAAACTGACCATCCTACCAATCCTCGACTTCGGTGATGTCATTTACAAAATAGCCTCCAAAACCCTACTCAATAAATTGGATGCAGTCTATCACAGTGCCATCCGTTTTGTCACCAAAGCCCCATATACTACCCACCACTGCGACCTGTACACTCTCGTTGGCTGGCCCTCGCTTCATACTCGTCGCCAAACCCACTGGTTCCAGGTCATCTACAAGACCCTGCTAGGTAAAGTCCCCCCTTATCTCAGCTCGCTGGTCACCATAGCAACACCTACCTGTAGCACGCGCTCCAGCAGGTTTATCTCTCTGGTCACCCCCAAAACCAATTCTTCCTTTGGCCGCCTCTCCTTCCAGTTCTCTGCTGCCAATGACTGGAACGAACTACAAAAATCTCTGAAACTGGAAACACTTATCTCCCTCACTAGCTTTAAGCACCAGCTGTCAGAGCAGCTCATAGATTACTGCACCTGTACATAGCCCATCTATAATTTAGCCCAAACAACTACCTCTTTACCTACTGTATTTATTTATTTATTTTGCTCCTTTGCACCCCATTATTTCTGTCTCTACTTTGCGCTTTCTTCCACTGCAAACCAACCATTCCAGTGTTTTTAGTTTTATTTTACTTGCTGTGTTGTATTTACTTCGCCACCATGGCCTTTTTATATTTTTATTTATTTATACATATATTTGTTTGCCTTCACCTCCCTTATCTCACCTCACTTGCTCACATTGTATATAGACTTATTTTTTTTCACTGTATCATTGACTATATGTTTGTTTTACTCCATGTGTAACTATGTGTTGTTGTATGTGTCCAACTGCTTTGCTTTATCTTGGCCAGGTCGCAATTGTAAATGAGAACGTGTTCTCAATTTGCCTACCTGGTTAAATAAAGGTTAAATAAAATAAAATAAATAAAAATACGAAGGTTGACATTTTCCTTTTCTAATTGCGGGGGCCCTAAGTATCTGAAAAAGTAGCTCTTACCAGTAAAACAATATTTTTTGATGGTCTTGGTTCAGTTTTAAGGGCTAGCGATATCTGATGTTTCACTTTCATTAACTCATTAAGGTTTGTGTGTTACCATAGAGTACCTGCTGCCACCCAGACTCAACCCTGAACATGCTAAATGTATACATTTCCCCTTTTCTCTTCTCGCTCTCTTTTATTTATTTTATTTAGGACGAGGTCTCGTGGAGTGAATATTTTTTGATGGTCTTGGTTCAGTTTTAAGGGCTAGCGATATCTGATGTTTCACTTTCATTAACTCATTAAGGTTTGTGTGTTACCATAGAGTACCTGCTGCCACCCAGACTCAACCCTGAACATGCTAAATGTATACATTTCCCCTTTTCTCTTCTCGCTCTCTTTTATTTATTTTATTTAGGACGAGGTCTCGTGGAGAGACTGACTCACGATGCCTCCCCCATGGCAGTAGAAGCCTTGGGGGCAGAGGATGGCAGATCTCGGGGTCTCTGGCCAGGCCCTGGGAACACATGAAGCCTGGAGGGCAGACCATGACACCATGGGTGGTCCACTACTGCAGTAACAAGACGACCAGCGAGGAGGCCATGCTGAGTGTCATGGTCTGCCCTCCAGGCTTCATGTGTTCCCAGGGCCTGGCCAGAGACCCCGAGATCTGCCATCCTCTGCCCCCGAGGCTTCTACTGCCATGGGGGAGGCATCGTGAGTCAGTCTCTGTCAAGTTCAGATTCAGGTTTAGAAGATCTTTATTGGCCCAATTTGGATACAACAGAATAAAAACATCCAACATAATTCAAAACAGCAAAACAGGGAAAACATAACACATCAATGCAGATAAGACTAAAAGTGCTTAAGGCAAGTCAAAAGTGTGAGTCAAGTTATGTTTTGTTACAGGTAGAATAGAGGGTCATGGTCATTTAACGGTTTGTTCAGATTTTGATTTTGTCCTCTGTGTTATTGAGAGACCCAGTGCCCATTCCGTGTCCGAACGGAACGTGACCTCACGGAGTGCGCCGAGTGTCCCGTGGGAAAATACTGCTACACTCAGAGCCTATTATTGAGCCAGTAAGTTATTGGTCCCCTCTCTCACAATGCCCATCTCTTGTTGAGACTCATACCAGAGCACCAATAGGAAAAAGTATGTGTCATTCATCACTTCTTCTGTTGGGGCTTTCTACCCCTTTATGTTTCTGTATTTCTCCTTGTCTTTTTTTGGACACCCTTTCATTCAACATGGTTGTGTTTCAGACAGGGAGCTGCCCTAATGGGAATTACTGCCCTCTGGGTACTGCGTATCCTTACACGTCCCAATGCCAGTCTGGCTTCTACAGGAACATGGGGATGTGTGTACCATGTCCAGCCAGGTACTACTGTGCCATTCCAGGAACATCCACACCCACTGTCTGCCCACAGGTAGGATTGCCACTCACAATATTCATTCATAATTTAATCTAAACACTTTTCTCCAAACAGTTTTTCTGTTGATAGAACTGTCGACATTGACAGTGACACATGTATTCAGTGTCCCATGTGAAAATGTATACTTCATTGTACAGTATGTTCTATTTCTACATTTTATATGATAAGTTACATCTACACCAGTGGCGGTCAGTGCCTTTTATGATTTTTTTCTTCATGAGCATGGCCTTATTTCTTCAGACCACCATAGTCCCTGTGCCCAAGAACACTAAGGTAACATGCCTAAATGACTACTGACCCGTAGCACTCACGCCAGTAGCCATCAACACCATTATCCCAGAAACCCTAGACCCACTCCAGTTTGCATACCGCCCCAACAGATACACAGATGATGCAATCTCTAGTGCACTCAACACTGCCCTTTCCCACCTGGACAAAAGGAACACCTATGTGAGAATGCTGTTCATTTACTACAGCTCAGCGTTCAACACCATAGTGCCCTCAAAGCT
The DNA here is from genome assembly GCF_045679555.1 of Salvelinus alpinus. Lineage (NCBI taxonomy): Eukaryota > Metazoa > Chordata > Actinopteri > Salmoniformes > Salmonidae > Salvelinus > Salvelinus alpinus. The sequence continues at coordinate 21,794,446 of NC_092107.1, forward strand.
CATCACTAAGCTAAGGACCCTGTGACTAAACACCTCCCTCTGCAACTGGATCCTGGACTTCCTGACGGGCCGCCCCCAGGTGGTAAGGGTAGGTAGCAACACATCCGCAACGCTGATCCTCAACACTGGGGTCCCTCAGGGATTTGTGCTCAGTCCCCTCCTGTACTCCCTGTTCACTCATGACTGCATTGCCAGGCACGACTCCAACACCATCATCACGTTTGCAGATGACACAACAGTGTTAGGCCTGATCACCAACAACGATGAGACAGCCTATAGGAAGGAGGTCAGAGACTTGGCAGTGTGGTGCCAGGACAACAACCTCTCTCGCAATGTGAGCAAGACAAAGGAGCTGATCATGGCCTTTAGGAAAAGGAGGGCCGAACAGGCCCCCATTCTCATCGACGGGACTGAAGTGGAGTGGGTCGAGAGTTTCAAGTTCCTTGGTGTCCACATCACCAACAAACTATCATGGTCCAAACACACCAAGACAGTTGTGAAGAGTGCACGACAACACCTTTTCCCCCTCAGGAGACTGAAAAATTTGGCATGGGTCCCCAGATCCTCAAAAAGTTCTACAGCTGCACCGTCGAGAGCATCCTGACCCGGTTGCATCACTGCCTGGTATGGCAACTGCTCGGCATCTGACCGTAAAGTCACTACAAAGGGTAGTGTGTACAGCCCCGTACATCACTGGGGCCAAACTTCCTGACATCCAGGACCTATATACTAACATTCCTAACATCCAGGACCTATATACGGTGTCAGAGGAAGGCCCAGAAAATTGTCAGACTCCAGTCACCGAAGTCATAGACCGTTCTCTCTGCTAACGCACATAAAGCGGTACCGGAGCGCCAAGTCTAGGACCAAAAGGTTTACTCACAGATATAATTCAAACAGTTTTAGAAACTTCAGAGTGTTTTCTATCCAATAGTAATAATAATATGCATATCATATGATCTAGGACAGAGTACGAGGCCGTTTAATTTGGGCACCATTTTATCCAAAAGTGAAAAGGGCGCCCCCTATTTCCAAGAGGTTAACAGCTTCTACCCTACTTCTAATGATGTTATGGAAGATGACCAGGGGCCAAGCGGGCAGTCATCCTCCTGCAGCTGTAAGTTCCAATCACCTTGTCCAGGTTGTCCATGCCTCCTTTGTTGTGGTTGTAGTCCAGGATGATGGCTGGCTTCCTGTCCTCACGATCACTGATCTCAGCCGTTCTGTGCAGTGTGCTCAGGAGGACCACATTCTTGTTACTCTTTGGGATGTAAGATACTAGAGTGGTGGTGAGGGTGAAGGAAAACGTTGATGAGAAGGCCTCTTTCCCCCTTGTTGTGAGGAGTGCAGGGGGAAGCTCAGGCTTGTTCTTTCTAACTGTGCTACCCATGGTGAACTTCCTCTTCAGGAGTTGCTGTTTGAGTTCAATCAGTAGCACACATAATCTCAATTTCTCATTGTGTGTGTGTGTGTCTTTGTGGTTTTTGTGGTGTGTAAATGATTTTATAACTGCTGGGTCAAAAATGACCCTAAGACAATCTTTGTACCCTGGTGGTGTACAGCTTTCATGGAAATATGAACAAAGGCGATGTTTCACTTTTTCTAATGTTGGGGTCACTCTAGGAAAAAATATAATTTAGGGGGTTTTCTCAGCTGTTAAACATAGTGGCGGGTCATTTTTGACCCTTAAGACAACAAAAAAGCATTAACAGATCAGACCTTTCAATTTGACTTATAGCTGCATCGTAGTTACTTTGTTCACTTTTCAAGATTTTTTATTGTACTCTTAAATCTCTTTTTAATGAGCTTTCTAACCACCAATGTAACATTGATGTCAGATATGTTAGTTAGTAAGTTAATGAAGTTAGTTATTCGATCAGGTATGTTAGTAAACACCAGAACAATTTGAGTCTGGGATGACTGTGCCACTCTTTGGACCTTGTGTTATCTGAGTCAGGTTGAAATGGTCTGATCGCTCAGTTTTTTCCTGCAAGTTTTGTTTTCCCAGTTTATATTGAAATCGCCCATGAAGATGATCAGCATTGGATTGTGTCGGCCAGTCCTGTCTACGCGCATGACCTTGTCCATCATTTACAGACCGTGTTGTAGGAATGCTGACTGCCGCTTCAACGTATACAAAACGATCTCCATTGGAGCAGATTGTAAGTTGACCCTTGTATCTTATCATGCGCCTCATCACTCTCCCCACTAACTTACATCCAGCTTTAGCCAGAAACTCAGTCACAACACTATCATCTGCTGATTCAGGTAGTTCTTTAATTGTAACTTGAATAGAGTTCTGGTCAGCCATGCGCGACTTCAAACTGAACGGATTATTCTCTTTGAACACAACATGTTTTCCTCTGACTGTTATTCCGCTGACCAGAAGCTTCGCCCTTGCTTCGTTACTGACGAGATATATACGCCAGAGTGCACGTACTCTCTGTACTGACCTCAAGTGGTTTGGACGAATTTCATGTATGAGACTGTGGTAGAGCGCCTCCTCTTTAATGGGGTTGGCTATGTCCTCCTCCTTTGTCAGGATTTCTCTCTCCATAATAAAAATAGGCAAAACAGTCTCCTTTGGGGCATTTCGACCCACAACCTTGCTCCAGTTCTCATTTTCCTTGACATCAGTTTTTGCATCGCTGGAAATAGCCACAACTACAGCAGCCATTGTAATTGTAGTGTTAATGATTAAAGTAATGTGTTTAACGTTGAAATATGTCAACAAAACTATTCAGCATTATACAGTGAGGATCGTTCTTGCTAAAAAATAACATTTCATGTTCCCAGGTCTAAACTTCAGGAACCCAGATGGGAACATCAGTGCAGGAGTGGGGGGAGCCTGTACAAAGGGTCGTTACTGTCAGGAGGGCACCAATCTACCTCTACCCTGTCCTCTGGGAACCTTTTCTAACAGGTTATTAACTGTTTATTTATGGTCTTTGGATAGGGACACATAAAGGCACATTGGCATATTGAGTAAACAATTACCAGATGTACCTTAATGTTAATTGTTTATGCTAATTTTCAACACGCCTAGATGTGATTGAAAACTACATAAACCATTTGTATAATGACAATGAATATTAATGATTAGATCTATGTGAGTAGGATTTAATCCAGCGTGTGTGTGTAATTGACTGAAATGAAATGACCCCAACCCTGTTACATGGAGTCAGTTTGGCGCTTACACAGTTACTCCAGCTGTCGACAATTGATATGCATTGCTCAGTAGAGTTTCCATGTGACAGAGGTCTCCGGCTGCAGCCCGTGTCCTCTGGGACAGTTCTGTGGCTCCGAGGGGCTAACCCATCTATCTGGAGACTGCCAGGAGGGATTCTACTGCCCACTGGGGGACCGCTTAGCCATGGGTACATTATAATCGGAGCACATTCATTGTCATAGGCCTTGCTATAGACTAGCGTCCTGTCCAGGGGGTGTTTGTGTGCATCAAGATGGCTCGCGCTACAGATTCAGGAGATTGGCCCATAGGACAGGAGCCTTTCTGGCTCGGTCAAGGTTTACTTGTCCAAGGCTTACTTCCTTATCACAGTGAATCTCTTCCCACAGCCTCTGTATCTAGACCCAAGAGTTTGTCAATGAGACTATAGTCAAGGATATAATCAGATCAGTTAGGGTTTTAGATTATAGTCAATCAATACAGCACAATTACACACCGATTTGATCAATATTAGCAGCACTAATCATTGTTTCTAATCACAATTTCCTGTGCAGGATTTGAGGGAAGAGGAAGAAGAGAGGGAGGAGGAAGTTGGAGAGGGCTCTGCCCCCCACGCCCATTACTGCTCCCCTGGCAGTGCCATCCCAGTGCCCTGCCCAGCTGTTCCAGGCATGCGGCATGCCACCCAGTTCCCCTGTCCCCGTGGCTACTACAACCCTGAACCCATGACCCAGAGCCTGGATAGCTGTCTACCCTGTCCCCCTCAACACTACTGTGAGAAGGAGGGACTGACTGCTGTCTCAGGAAAATGTAAAGCTTGTCAGTTGATAGGCCTCTTATCTGCAAAACCCTCTCTAGGGCCAGGAGTGCTCCAATACTGTGTGATCTGACCAGGAATAACTCACAGTTGTATTTGTAAGAATGTGAAATGTCAGAATAATAGTAGAGAGAATGATTTATTTCAGCTTTTATTTCTTTCATCACATTCCCAGTGGGTCAGAAGTTTACATACACTCAATTAGTATTTGGTAGCATTGCCTTTAAATTGTTTAACTTGGGTCAAACATTTCGGGTAGCCTTCCACAAGCTTCCCACAACAAGTGGGAATGAATGGTGAATTTTGGCCCATTCCTCCTGACAGAGCTGGTGTAACTGAGTCAGGTTTGTAGGCCTCCTTGCTCGCACATGCTTTTTCAGTTCTGCCCACAAATTTTCTATGGGATTGAGGTCAGGGCTTGTGATGGCCACTCCAATACCTTGACTTTGTTGTCCTTAAGCCACTTTGCCACAACTTTGGAAGTTTGCTTGGTTTCATTGTCCATTTGGAAGACCCATTTGCAACCAAGCTTTAACTTCCTGACTGATGTCTTGAGATATATCCACATAATGTTCCTTCCTCATGATGCCATCTATTTTGTGAAGTGCACTAGGCCCTCCTGCAGCAAAGCACCCCCACAACATGATGCTGCCACCCTTGTGCTTCATGTTTGGGATGGTGTTCTTTGGGTTGCAAGCCTCCCCCTTTTTCCTCCAAACATAACGATGGTCATTATGGCCAAACGGTTCTATTTTTGTTTCATCAGACCAGAGGACATTTCTCCAAAAAGTACGATCTTTGTCCCCATGTGCAGTTGCAAACCGTAGTCTGGCTTTTTTATGGCGGTTTTGGAGCAGTGGCTTCTTCCTTGCTGAGCTGTCTTTCAGGTGATGTCGATTTACTGTGGACTCGTTTTTACTGTGGATATACAGTGGGGAACAAGTATTTGATACACTGCCGATTTTGCAGGTTTTCCTACTTACAAAGCATGTAGAGGTCTGTCATTTTTATCATAGGTACACTTCAACTGTGAGAGACGGAATCTAAAACAAAAATCCAGAAAATCACATTGTATGATTTTTAAGTAATTAATTTGCATTTTATTGCATGACATAAGTATTTGATCACCTACCAACCAGTAAGAATTCCGGCTCTCACAGACCTGTTAGTTTTTCTTTAAGAAGCCCTCCTGTTCTCCACTCATTACCTGTATTAACTGCACCTGTTTGAACTCGTTACCTGTATAAAAGACACCTGTCCACACACTCAATCAAACAGACTCCAACCTCTCCACAATGGCCAAGACCAGAGAGCTGTGTAAGGACATCAGGGATAAATTGTAGACCTGTACAAGGCTGGGATGGGCTACAGGACAATAGGCAAGCAGCTTGGTGAGAAGGCAACAACTGTTGGCACAATTATTAGAAAATGGAAGAAGTTCAAGATGACGGTCAATCACCCTCGGTCTGGGGCTCCATGCAAGATCTCACCTCGTGGGGCATCAATGATCATGAGGAATGTGAGGGATCAGCCCAGAACTACACGGCAGGACCTGGTCAATGACCTGAAGAGAGCTGGGACCACAGTCTCAAAGAAAACCATTAGTAACACACTACGCCGTCATGGATTAAAATCCTGCAGCGCACGCAAGGTCCCCCTGCTCAAGCCAGCGCATGTCCAGGCCCGTCTGAAGTTTGCCAATGACCATCTGGATGATCCAGAGGAGGAATGGGAGAAGGTCATGTGGTCTGATGAGACAAAAATAGAGCTTTTTGGTCTAAACTCCACTCGCCGTGTTTGGAGGAAGAAGAAGGATGAGTACAACCCCAAGAACACCATCCCAACCGTGAAGCATGGAGGTGGAAACATCATTCTTTGGGGATGCTTTTCTGCAAAGTGGACAGGACAACTGCACCGTATTGAGGAGAGGATGGATGGGGCCATGTATCGCGAGATCTTGACCAACAACCTCCTTCCCTCAGTAAGAGCATTGAAGATGGGTCGTGGCTGGGTCTTCCAGCATGACAACGACCCGAAACACACAGCCAGGGCAACTAAGGAGTGGCTCCGTAAGAAGCATCTCAAGGTCCTGGAGTGGCCTAGCCAGTCTCCAGACCTGAACCCAATAGAAAATCTTTGGAGGGAGCCGAAAGTCCGTATTGCCCAGCAACAGCCCCGAAACCTGAAGGATCTGGAGAAGGTCTGTATGGAGGAGTGGGCCAAAATCCCTGCTGCAGTGTGTGCAAACCTGGTCAAGAACTACAGGAAACGTATGATCTCTGTAATTGCAAACTAAGGTTTCTGTACCAAATATTAAGTTCTGCTTTTCTGATGTATCAAATACTTATGTCATGCAATAAAATGCCAATTAATTACTTAAAAATCATACAATGTGATTTTCTGGATTTTTGTTTTAGATTCCTTCTCTCACAGTTGAAGTGTACCTATGATAAAAATTACAGACCTCTACATGCTTTGTAAGTAGGAAAACCTGCAAAATCGTCAGTGTATCAAATACTTGTTCTCCCCACTGTAGATACTTTTGTACCTGTTTCCCCCAGCATCTTCACAAGGTCCTTTGCTGTTGTTCTGGGATTGATTTGCACTTTTCGCACCAAAGTACGTTCATCTCTAGGAGACATTCCCGTAGTCTGCCACACTACGGGAGTTTTGACGTAAGTCAAGCAGTTTACTGGCCGCCTTTCTCCTGGATACCGGAGACTCAAATACCTTTCTCACCTCTGCCATAAATTCCTCCAGATGACCACAAATGGCAGATTGTTGCTCCCAAACTGCTGTAGCCCAGGAGAGCGCCCTTTCCGACATTAGCATAACAATATACGCTATCTTCGATCGGTCTGAAGGAAACAAAGATGGCTGTAGCTCAAAAATAAGCGAGCACTGAGAAAGAAAACCCCGGCAGGTTCCAGGATTCCCCAGATATCGCTCCGGAGGAGGTAAGCAGGGTTCTCCTGGAGCCGGGATAGGCTGTACAAACTTACCACACATAGGGGAAAAAACTGTGTGATTGGGGTTTTTCAGAGGTGGCAGGCAGCCACTGAGCTAACTCCCTGGTTTGCTCCATAATAGCCTTTAACCCATGGTTGTGGCGTTCCGTCAAGGAACTGAGCCCTTGCAAAAGGCCCTGTAACAACTCCTCATGTCTCCCAATGGTGGCTCCCTGCAGGGAGACAGCGTGGCTTTAGCTGGTCCAAGTCTGCTGGGTCTGTCATGGCCAGTTCGTACTATCAAGGCACAAGGTGAGACCAGATGCAGACACAGGAGGCAGATGGTTGGAGTCTTACAATGTTTATTAATCCAATAAGGGATTGGCAAGAGAATGGTCGTGTATAGGCAAAAGGTCAAAACCAGTTCAGAGTCCAATAGGTACCGAAGGGCAAGCAGAAACAAGGTCAGGGCTGGCAGGATGATCAGGCAGGCGGGAAGGTAGTCCAGAGTCAGGCAGTGGTTAAAACCCGGGAAGACTAGCAAAAGAGAATAGAAAAGGAGTACGGGGAAAAACACGCTGGTTGACTTGACTAAACAAATAAGACGAACTGGCACAGAGAGACAGGAAACACAGGCATAAATACACTGGGGAAAATAAGCGAGACAATCATAGGGACAGGTGTAACAGATCAGGCTGTGACAGTAAGACATGTATAAAAGCAACAGATACCATTAATAAGAAGGGGCTAGAAGAATCTTATATGGTGAGCTACCGAGTGGCTAGGACAGGCAAGCCCCATACTATTCTGGAGGACTTAATTCTTCCTGCTGCCATGGATATGGCTGGGACAATGATAGGGGAAATGGCCCAAAAAACTATACAGACAATGCCTTCATAAAACAACACTGTTTCACAACGCATCAGTGACACGGCAGGAGATGTTTTGAAATAATTAATGCTTCGCATACAAGCCAGGGAATTCTATGCGTTACAGCTGGATGAGTCAACAGACATGGCGGGCCTGGCACAGCTCCTGCTATTTGTCCGTTACGTTTATGGGGGGTCAATTAAGACATTAAGACATCCTCTTCTGCAAACCACTGGAAACCAGGACAACAGGAGAGGATATTTTTAAAGTTCTGTACAGCTTTGTGACATCAAATGGATTTTGGTGGTCAAGATGTGTATCTGTACTGATGGCGCAAAAGCCATGATAGAGAGACATAGTGGAGTGGTAACGCGCGTGCAAGCAGTTGCTCCCAACACCACTTGGGTACACTACAGCATCCTCCTAGAGGCTCTTGCTGTCATGGGAATTCCTGACAGCTTGAAAGACATTTTGGACACTACAGTGAAAATGGTTAACTTTGTTAAAGCAAGGCCCCTGAACTCTCGTGTATTTTCTGCACTATGCAATAATATGGGCAGCGACCATGTAACGCTTTTACCTCATACAGAAGTGCGCTGGTTATCAAGGGGCAAAGTATTGACATGTTTTTTTTTATTGAGAGAGGAGCTTAAAGTTTTCTTTGCTGACCATGATTTTCACTTGTCTGACCGCTTGCATGATGACGAGTTTCTCGTACGACTGGGCTATCTGGGTGATGTTTTTTCTTGCCTGAATGATCTGAATCTAGGATTACAGGGACTCTCCGCAACTATATTCAATGTGCGGGACAAAATTGAGGCTATGATTAAGAAGTTGGAGCTCTTCTCTGTCTGCATTAACAAGGACAACACACAGGTCTTTCCATTATTGTATGATTTTTTTGTGTGCAAATGAACTATGGCAATATTAAATGTGATATAGCGAAGCACCTGAGTGAGTTGGGTGCGCAATTACGCAGGTACTTTCCCGAAATGGATGACACAAACAACTGGATTCGTTATCCCTTTCATGCCCTGCCTCCAGTCCACTTACCGATATCTGAACAAGAGAGCCTCATTGAATTGCAACAAGCGGTTCTGTGAAAATTGAATTTAATCAGAAGCCACTGACAGATTTCTGGATTGGGCTGCGCTCAGAGTATCCTGCCTTGGCAAATCTCGCTGTTAAGACACTGATGCTCTTTGCAACCACGTACCTATGTGAGAGTGGATTCTCGGCCCTCACTAGCATGAAAGCTAAATACAGGCACAGACTGTATGTGGAAAATTATTTAAGACTGAGTCTCTCTCCAATACAACCCAACATTGCAAAGTTATGTGCATCCTTTCAAGCACACCCTTCTCATTAACCTGTGGTGAGTTATTCACAATTTTCGATGAACAAATAAGGTTTTATATGTAAGATGGTTAAATAAAGAGCAAAACTATTGATTATTATTATATTATTATTTGTGCCCTGGTCCTATAAGAGCTCTTTTGTCACTTCCCATGAGCCGGGTTGTGACACAAACTCACATTCATTCTTATGTTTAATAAATGTTTTGTATAGTTTTACAATGATGGCAAAAAACTACATTTGGGAGTGCACTGACCCTGGTGCTAGAGGGGTACGCAGCTGGAGGTTGAATGTTTGAAGGGGTAGGGGACTATAAAAAGTTTGGGAACCACTGCCATAGAGGTTAACTAATGTTGACATAACCAGAGCTTGGCTACTATGCTTGGTAACGCTGTGTGACAGGTATTGAGTAGCAGGAAGAAGCAAACATTGATGATATGTTTTGTGACGTTGTATGTAGGTTACTGAAACGCCGGCTTCTGGTGCAGGGATGGGGCATACTCCCCCAAATCTAGACACAACCATCTGTGTCTAGATGGTCACTATTGTCCCGCAGGAACCACTCAGACATTGTCCTGTGATCCAGAGACATATATGATTGGAACGCATGCAGCTCAATGTGAGCCTTGTAAACCTGGCTGGTACTGTGTGTCAGGCACCCTGCAACTGTGTCCTGCAGGTCAGTAGAGCAATTCTTATATGTTCAAACATTCTTTGAAAAACGAATATAAGGCATCATTGATAAAACTCTCGAACACCAGCCATTCTAGGTTTCTCAAACAACAATACGGTGTGATGTCCCTCATTACATTGTTAAGGATATGAAAATCCACAATTATCTATATAATCACAGCACCCCACAGTGGGAACAAGTGGAACTTGATTGAATGGAACATTGGTTCGTGCTCTTGCTCCAAGAAAGTCCAGTTTTTTTTCCTTCTTTCCCTCTAGGTTTTTACTGTCCCGAGGGAACAGGATGTGACTTGAGAGCTTGTCCAGAGGGCACGTACAGCCCTGAGCTGGGCCTGACACCCATCAGCCAGTGCAGGCAGTGTGACGGTGGGCATTACTGTCCACTGGCGGTGGCCATTACTGTGCCTGGAGGGGTATTACTGCTCCTACAGAAACACCTCTCCACAGCCTCACTCTCACTCTGCAGGTGATGCACCAATCAGGTGGACAATGTCTATCTAATAATGGTTCTGATCGCACATTAAATTGAATGCAACGTATACACAATTCATAAAATGTTCATAACATTTCATGAAAACGATATACTGTATATGCTTCATAAATATGTTATAAGCAATGGTCTTTACATCTGTGGCATAACCCTTTTGCCATCCATTTAATGACATTGGCTTATGAATTGTTTCTAAAGCATCTAAGGCCTTATAAATGGTCTATGAAGGGTTCATTTTTTTAACCTTTATTTAACTAGGCAAGTCTGTTATTAAGAACAAATTCTTATTTTCAATGACGGCCTAGGAACAGTGGGTTTAACTGCTTTGTTCAGGGGCAGAACGACAGATTTTTACCTTGTCGGCTCGGGGATTCGATCTTGCAACCTTTCGGTTACTAGTCCAACGCTCTAACCACTAGGCTACTTGCCTTTTTAAAGTTATAGTTTGTTTAAAGTGGGACTATAACTCCTTCTATTACAGCTAGGAGTGTCATATAGTTACAGTCTGCTCACATGCACATTGGATCTATTTGATGAGATGCTTCAGGTGGAGGGCCATGCCCTAGGGGCACCATCGATCCTCAACCTTGTCCATTGGCACATTCAGCAACCAGACCAAACTAGTCTCCCGGGAATATTAGTTTCTCAATACGCTCAATATTCCTGGCATTTCCTCCCAAGACCACAGCACAGTGACTTCAGCCTGAGCTGTTGTTGCTATGCTGTACCTTCTCCCATAGAACGGATGCCAGACCTGCTCCCCGGCTTATTACTGTGACGCGTCTGGGCTAAAAGCGCCTACAGGGGAATGCTGGGAAGGTTTTTATTGTCGCCGTGGAGCGGTTGTCCCCAACAGCCCTATTAGAGACAGCTGAGGAGGGATGTGTCCACAAGGTAACTTACCAATCCACACATCCTCCTCAGGGTTCGCACATTTTGGGCTCCCCAGAATGCTGTCTCTCTTCTCTTTTGTCTCTGTCGCTCTCTCTATCTCTGTGCCCATTTCTACCTCTCTCTCTTCGTCTTTCTCTCTCCACTCATTGTTTCCTGTTTCTCACACGTAGGTTATTTTTGCTCTAAGGGTTCGGCAGCTCTGCGAGAGTGTCCCCAGGGAGCCGTCAGTGTAGAGGAGGGCCGATCCAGATGCAGCCCGTTCCCAGGTGTACGGTCACACACGCATACACGCCGCTCTCTCAGGGCTACCTCTCTCTAATACTGCTCTAACAGAGTCACACACATGCCCATAGGCCCCATGGGATTAAAGCTGTGAAGATAATATTTTTGAATCATGTTGTTAATATCTATTATGTAATATGTCATGTTTACAGCTCGAAGCCTGTTCCTCTTTCTAAGATCTGCTTTTATGGAGTACATCATGAAATCGGACATTTTTTATTCCCGAAGAGGGTGTGTGTGTGTGTGTGTGCGAGTTCTCTCTTGGGTGTGTGTGCGTACAGTATTATGATGAATCAGGTCAAAGTTACTTTTCAAGATGCCTGTGCTGCACATCATTAATATCACAAACTCACCTAGGGTGACTCCAAGTGTCAAGTTCATTAGCAATCATCTAACAACATTGTACAATAACTATTATAATTAAATACTTCTCTTTAAATAGGCCCCTGGCAGTGCAGTGACTTCCGTTTTGAAACTCAGGTTATTTTTGCTGGACTATGTAAGTCAACTTTTTAATGCTCCCGACTGTACATCATCTGAAACAGGTATACATTTAGTAACTGATTGAACTACACAGGCCTTTTATTTCAAAATGTCTTAACATTTAACATGTTTGCGATGCAAGTGGATGCCACATTCACTCATTGCCCCGTTTATCGCTATTTTAAAAGAAGATTTGGAGATCTATCTAATGATCCTGGTCTGATTGAGAGATGATCTAGGATCAACTTCAAATCAAAGTTTATTTATCACGTGTGCCAAATACAACAGGTGTAGTAGACCTTACAGTGAAATGCTTACTTACAGGCTCTAACCAATAGTGCAAAAAAGGTATTAGGTGAACAATAGGTAAGGAAAGAAATAAGACAACAGTGAAAAATAACGGTAGCAAGGCTATAAAAGTAGCGAGGCTACATACAGACACCGGTTAGTCAGGCTGATTGAGGTAGTATGTACATGTAGATATGGTTAAAGTGACTATGCATATATGATAAACAGAGAGTAGCAGTAGCGTAAAAGAGGGGTTGGCGGGTGGTGGGTGGGACACAATGCCGATAGCCCGGTTAGCCAATGTGCGGGAGCACTGGTTGGTTGGGCCAATTGAGGTAGTATGTACATGAATGTATAGATAAAGCGACAATGCATATATGATAAACAGAGAGCAGCATCAGCGTAAAAGTGGGGTTGGGGGGGGGGCACACAATGCAAATAGTCCGGGTAGCCATTTGATTACCTGTTCATGAGTCTTATGGCTTGAGGGGTAAAAACTGTTGAGAAGCCTTTTTGTCCTAGACTTGGCACACCGGTACCACTTGCCATGCGGTAGTAGAGAGAACAGTCTATGACTGGGGTGGCTGGGGTCTTTGAACATTTTTAGGGCCTTCCTCTGACACCACCTGGTGTAGAGGTCCTGGAATGCAGGCAGCTTAGCCCCAGTGATGTACTGGGCCGTACGCACTACCCTCTGTAGTGCTTTGCAGTCGGAGGCCGAGCAATTGCCGTAACAGGCAGTGATGCAACCAGTCAGGATGCTCTCGATGTTGCAGCTGTAGAACCTTTTGAGGATCTCAGGACCCATGCCAAACCTTTTTAGTTTCCTTAGGCTTTGTCATGCCCTCTTCAAGACTGTCTTGGTGTGTTGGGACATTCTAGTTTGTTGTTGATGTGGACACCAAAGAACTTGAAGCTCTCAACCTGCTCCAGTACAGCCCTGCCGATGAGAATGGGGGCGTGCTCGGTCCTCCTTTTCCTGTCCACAATCATCTCCTTAGTCTTGGTTAGGTTGAGGGATAGGTTGTTATTCTGGCACCACCCGGCCAGGTCTCTGACCTCCTCCCTATAGGCTGTCTTGTCGTTGTCGGTGATCAGGCCTACCACTGTTGTGTCGTCTGCAAACTTAATGATGGTGTTGGAGTCATGCCTGGCCGTGCAGTCGTGGGTGAACAGGGAGTACAGGAGGGGACTGAGCACGCACCCCTGAGGGGCTCCAGTGTTGAGGATCAGCGTGGCAGATGTGTTGCTACCTACCCTCACCACCTGGGGGCGGCCTGTCAGGAAGTCCAGGATCCTGTTGCAGAGGGACGTGTTTAGTCCCAGGATCCTTAGCTTAGTGATGAGCTTTGAGGGTACTATGGTGTTGAACGCTGAGCTGTAGTCAATGAATAGCATTCTCACATAAGTGTTCCTTTTGTCCAGGTGGGAAAGGACAGTGTGGAGTGCAATAGTGATTGCATCATCTGTGGATCTGTTTGGGCGGTATACAAATTGGAGAGGGTCTAGGGTTTCTGGGATAATGGTGTTGATGTGAGCCATGACCAGCCTTTCAAAGCACTTCATGGCTACGGACGTGAGTGCTACGGGTCTGTAGTCATTTAGGCAGGTTGCCTTTGTGTTCTTGGGCACAGGGTCTATGGTGGTCTGCTTGAACCATGTTGGTATTACAGACTCAATCAGGGACATGTTGAAAATGTCAGTGAAGACACCTGCCCGTTGGTCATCACATGCCCGGAGCACACACCCTGGTAGTCCGTCTGCCTAGATTATAACAAATAAGATTACATGGAAAGGGAGGACTTGGATAAGATGAAAACAGGCCCTGGTCTGATTGGTCCTAACTCCTTTTCTCAGGGTTTTTCTGTGGCTTTTCTGGACTGAGTGCCATATCGGGCCAGTGCATTGCTGGCTATCTTTGTCACTCTGGTGCAGTGTCCTCGACATCTGAAGACGGTGTGGCCGGTGACTGGTGTCCCCAAGGTCACTACTGTCCAGAGGGCTTGGCTGTAGCGCCACGTCCCTGTCCCCTTGGATATTACAGCAACACCACCAGGAACACACAACTCTTTGACTGCCTGCCCTGCAGGTTGGTGCTGATTAAACATATTTTATTTTATGTACGAACCACTATTTGACTGATATACCGCACATAAAGTTTCTTCATGGAAGGAAAGTTATTTGAATTCATTTTGACTAGTGATTTATATTTGACTGGCATAACGTTGACTGGCTTCTTTTTGATTGCGCGTTTGTGAAGACTTCTCTCTCCAATGTAAGGTTCAGTTGTGCCAGCAGAGGGCTCTCCCTCCCTTCTCATCTCTGCCAGGCTGGCTCCTACTCCCCTTACAGACATAACTCCAGCCTCCCTGGCTCTATCACCTGCTCAGCTGGGCATATGTGCCCACTTGCCAGTGCCATCCAGGTTTTCTGTGTACCAGGGACCTATCTGGACCAACCTGGGCAGGTAGGGAGGAGGACGTTCATAGTGTAAATGTCATCTTGACCACCAGTCTAGTGAAGCTGAACAGTTTGTAGGACCAGGAGTTTTTCTTGACCATGTAATCTGACCAGCAATAAATCAGGGCCCTAGTTATAGGTTTTAACTAGGTTTCAATAAATAAAACCTGGTCCGGTCAGAAAAAACTCCAGACCCTATATACACTGCATACTAAGTGTTAATGATATTCTATGTCATCCCTTTCACAGGCTGAGTGTTTTACCTGTCCAGCAAGGTTTTACTGTGCAGGCTCAATACATCCTAACACGGGAACACACACGCCAATCCCTTGTCTAAAGGGACACAACTGACCCCCAGGTAGTGCATATAGGGCACTATACTATTTGTCTTTATTGAAATAAGTGCCACGTCTACCATAGTGGCGAAGACGCATTGCTTAGAATGACACTAGACCTATATGGCATCTATGTGTGATTTTGTTGTTTGTTTTCTAGGCACACGGTCTGGTGTGGAGTACACATCTAATAAGAGGGGGTGTGTTCCCTGCCCCCCAGGGAAGCACTGCAGTGCCTACTGGGAACTCATCTCCTGGGGTGGTGGCAGCATTATAAATATATTTTTTTCATGTTGAATCGTATATCTGGTTCAGCATGTATGGTCCTTAAGATGCATGTTGTGTTCTCTCCATAATTGTGTCCCCCTTTCCTTCTGTAGTTTTTCACAATTCCTGAATTTAATCCTAGTAAAAATTCCCTGTCTTAGGTCAGTTAGGATCACCACTTTATTTTAAGAATGTGAAATGTCAGAATAATAGTAGAGAGAATTATTTATTTAAACTTTTTTACATACACTCAATTAGTATTTGGTAGCATTGCCTTTTAAATTGTTTAACTTGGGTCAAACGTTTTGGGTAGCCTTCCACAAGCTTCCCACAATAAGTTGGGTGAATTTTGGCCCATTCCTCCTGACAGAGCTGTTGTAACTGAGTCAGGTTTGTAGGCCTCCTTGCTCGCACACACTTTTTCAGTTCTGCCCACACATTTTATACAGGATTGAGGTCAGGGCTTTGTGATGGCCACTCCAATACCTTGACTTTGTTGTCCTTAAGCCATTTTGCCACAACTTTGGAAGTTTGCTTGGGGTCATTGTCCATTTGGAAGACCCATTTGCGACCAAGCTTTAACTTCCTGACTGATGTCTTGATGTTGATTCAATATATTCACATAATGTTCCTGCCTCATGATGCCATCTATTTTGTGAAGTGCACCAGTTCCTCCTGCAGCAAAGCACCCCCACAACATGATGCTGCCACCCCCGTGCTTCATGGTTGGGATGTGTCACGCCCTGACCATAGTTTGCTTTGTATGTTTCTATGTTTTGTTTGGTCAGGGTGTGATCTGAGTGGGCATTCTATGTTGTATGTCTAGTTTGTCTATTTCTATCTGTTTGGCCTGATATGGTTCTCAATCAGAGGCAGGTGTTTTTCGTTGTCTCTGATTGGGAACCATATTTAGGTAACCTGTTTTGTATTGTGGGTTGTGGGTGATTGTTCCTGTTACTGTGTTTCTGTGTTCACGTTACGGGACTGTTTCGTCGTCATTTGTTTGTTGGTTTTTGTTTTGTTATAGTTTTCTATTAAAATGAATACTCACCACGCTGCATCTTGGTCCTCCGATCCTTCTTACTACTCCTCTTCAGATGAGGAGGACGTCGATCCTGACAGGATGGTGTTCCTCGGCTTGCAAACCTCCCCCCTATTCCTTTAAACATAACAATGGTCATTATGTCCAAACAGTTCTATTTTTGTTTCATCAGACCAGAGGACATTTCTCCTAAAAGGACGATCTTTGTCCCCATGTGCAGTTGCAAACCGTAGTCAGGCTTTTTTATGACGGTTTAGGAGCAGTGGCTTCTTCCTTGCTGATCAGCCTTTCAGGTTATGTCGATATGGGACTCGTTTTACTGGGGATATAGATACTTTTGTACCTGTTTCCTCCAGCATCTTCACAAGGTCCTTTTGCTGTTGTTCTGGGATTGATTTGCACTTTTCGCACCAAAGTACGTTCCTCTCTAGGAGACAGAACGCGTCTCCTTCCTGAGCGGTATGACGGCTGCGTGGTCCCATGGTGTTTATACTTGCATGTTATTGTTTGTACAGATGAACGTGGTACCTTCAGGCGTTTGGAAATTGCTCCCAAGAATGAAACAGACTTGTGGAGGTCTACATTTTTTCATGAGGTCTTGGCTGATCTCTTTTGATTTTCCCATGATGTCAAGCAAAGAGGCACTGAGTTTGAAGGTAGGCCTTGAAATACATCCACAGGTACACCTCCAATTGACTCAAATTATGTCAATTAGCCACTTTGAAGCTAATCAGAAGCTTCTAAAGCCATGACATAATTTTCTGGAATTTTCCAAGCTGTTTAAAGGCACAGTCAATTTAGTGTATGTGTAACGACCTGGGTGTCGGGGAGGTGCGAAGTCAGACGCAGGAACAGCGGAGCTTCAATATGTTGAGTCTTTAATACCCAACTGGCAAACAAAATGTCCAACACGGACGTACTGGGTGTCACACAACGGTCCAACGACACGATAAACAAACCCAGTCCACAATAATAATCTCCACTCCCGAAATCCAAAAAGCTACAATGTAACAATCCCGCACAAAGAAGCGTACGGGCTGGCTGACTAATAAAGCCACACTAATAAACAATTAACTAAACACAGGTGATACAAATCAACACATAAGGAGGGGGAGGAAAAAGAGTCAGTGGCAGCTAGTAGGCCGGTGACGACGACCGCCGAGCGCCACCCGAACGGGAAGGAGAGCCTGCCTCGGTTGAAGTCGTGACAGTATGTTAACTTCTGACCCACTGGAATTGTGATGCAGTGAATTATAAGTTAAATAAGCTGTAAACAATTGTTGGAAAAATGACTTGTGTCATGCACAAGTAGATATCCTAACCGACTTGGCAAAACTATAGTTTGTTTAACAAGAAATTTGTGGAGTGGTTGAAAAACAAGTTTTAATGACTCCAAACTAAGTGTATGTAAACTTCCGACTTCAACTGTACACTAGCCATTGAGCCTTTTCTGGGCCTCCTACGCGGGAGACTGCAGGGAGTGTGCTGGACAGGTATGGGTGTGTTGAGGCTGAATAAATTTGGTTTGTCACCCAAAACCCTGACAAACTTTTGCAGATGCACAATCGAGAGCATTCTGTCGGGCTGTATGACAGCCTGGTGAGGCAACTGCACCGCCTTCAACTGCAAGGCTCTCTAGAGGGTGGTGCGGTCTGCACAATGCATCACCGGGGGCAAACTACCTGCCCTCCATGACACCTACAGAACCCGATGTCACGGGAAGGCCAAAAAGATAATCAAGGACAACAACCACCCGAGCCACTGCCTGTTTTCACCGCTACCATCCAGAAGGCGAGGTCAGTACAGGTGCATCAAAGCTGGGACCGAGAGACTGAAAAACAGCTTCTATCTCAAGGCCATCAGACTGCTTAACAGCAATCACTAACTCAGAGAGGCTGCTGCCTACACTGAGACCCAATCACTTTAATAAATGGATCACTAGTCACTTTAAACAATGCCACTTTAAATAATGGCACTTTATAAACTGTATTTTATGCCATCTATTGCACCTTTCCTATGCTGCTCGGCCATCGCTCATCCATATATTTATATGTACATATTTATATATGTATATTTATATGTACATATGTGTATTAGGTAGTTGTTGGGGAACTGTTAGATTACTTGTTAGATATTACTGCACTGTTGGAACTAGAAGCACAAGCATTTCACCACACTCGCATTAACATCTGCTAACCATGTGTATGTGACCAATAAAATTTGATTTTGATTTGACGTGAACAAAATTGTGAAATGTCTGGGGGGTCCCCAAGGAGAGGTTTGATAAAGGCTGACTCATACAATATGAGTAGGGCCAGGAGTTTTTCCTGACTATGTGTGACCTAACCAGGAAAAACTCTGGTACTAAAGTAATAGACTAGATCTAGCACCCAAGCTTTTTCTTTGACAGGTCAATATCCTCCTCATGATGGAGAGGTCTTGGGACAGATCAATGGAGACATTTGTCCAGGAGGCCACTACTGTTCGATTGGGACAGCTCAGCCAATACACTGCCCCCCAGGTACACTATATTAAGAACATAATGCACTCAGAACAGCTCCAAGGGCTATAGAACCTAATAGGTGTAACAATATAGCTGTTGTTAAGGCAGCTCATTAGAAAACGTAATCTGGCACTGTCACTCGTGATCGATTATGGAGATGATATGCTATGTCTATGAGTGTGTGTGTTTCACTTTAGTTAACACCTGATGTGGTCTTTTAACAAGATTAGACAATGCCAGACCAAAAATAGGGATTCTCTTTTTTTGGCAGCATGATTTATGTTAAGTAGCTTCGACTGTCCCTAGATTGAATAAACTGTCCATTTAGTGCTCCCAAGTTGTGTTCGATACAAGACAGACTCTTGGCAGGCTACATTTTGTCTCTCGTTGATAAAAGGATGGTATTTCTGTAGAACAATAATCAAATGAGACGCAATTATTAGATACACTGGAGCATTTCCCCCCTCTAAACTCTCGTGAACAGATTAACCGACATTACCCCCCTCTATTTCCTCTATTCCAGGCACCTTTCTGGGTGGATATGGTGGTCAATCAGAGGCAGACTGTGAGGCATGTCCGTCTGGATTCTACTGCCCTGTGTGCGTGCAGACCACCACAGACCTCCGCTGTCCCCAGGGTTGGTTCTGTCCTGTCGGCTCTGTATCCGGTGCATCAGCCAGGTAAACTGGGTACAGCCAGAAGAGGATGGCCTGGTTCCTCCCTAGGTTCCTTCCTTTTTTTAGTTTTTACTAGCCACTGCTTTTGCTTCGCTTGTTCTTTGGGGTCTCAGCAGGGTAATTGTAAAGCACTTTATGGCATCTGCAAATGTAAAAAGGGCTTTATAAAACAAACTTGATTGATTGATTGCTCCATACTACTGGTTATTATTTGCGGTCTCATTTCTCTCAGAGTACTCATCAACCAGATAGAGAAAGTCAGGGATGGATGAATTACTGTAGATAAATGGGGATAATGTCCACTCTTTGTTTGTATGGCATGACAATTAACAAAAGAAGATTTGAATGCAGCACATACAGTATGGCTCTGTGCTAGCCAAAAGTGTTATTTTTTGTCTATTTCCTGTAAGGTAAAGAAATAAAGAACACAAACTCCTTTGGTGAGGTGCTGCCAAACAGAAAATAAACTATACAAATGAAAAAGAAAGTTGCATCAAGAACAGATGTGTGTGACTTTCTTTTTAATTTGTCTAGTTTCTGTGTCATATTGAATGTGCATAAACACTAGATTTCCTTGGATGAATTTCCTCATCAGCAAGGTACATAAATAGCCTCCATAAATAGTATGATGCAACTCCTCCATATTGCCACAGTCACTGCACCCACTTTTCCCTGCAGTCCACAGGTTCTCCCAGCAGGGAGTTTCACCGGAAGTTGTCCTGCTAGCGGGACGCCTAGCCATAAGAAGTCCTGGAGAGCTACCCTCCTGTAGATTTTCGCTCCAACCCCAGTTGTTATTAGCTAATTATTAGATTCAGGTGCACTAGATTAGGGTGGGACTGAAAACCTACAGGACGGTAGCTCTCCAGGAACAGGGTTAGCGAGCCCTGGTATAGACCTTGTTCTCTTGCTTTAGAGTCAATCAGGAGAGACTCATCACAATGAACAAAGAGATGACAGTACATCTGTTTTCACTTCAAGTGTCATCAGTTATTTTTATGGGCTGAGGGACAGGAAGTTGTATGTAGAGTGTTAAACCAACAATCAAACTCTCTGATGTCAAAAACTACAGACCGGTCGGTATCCCTTCTTTCTTTTCTTTCCAAAACACTTGACTGTGCTGTCTATGCTCTCATTATTTATCCCATAATGATCTTCTTAACCCCAACGAGTCAGGCTTCAAGGTGGCTCACTCCACTGAGACCGCTCTCCTCTGTTTCACCGAAGCTCTCCGCTCTCCCAAAATGAACTATTTCTACTCTTTTCTCATCCTACTATATCTATCCACTTCCTACAACATCATGAACCACCAGATCCTCTTCTCTATCCTCTCAGGGCTGGGTGTCTCAGGCTCTTACCTGGCAGGTCGCTCCTACTAGATGATGTGGGGAGGATCTGTGTCTGCCCCTCGTGTTCTCTCTAGCGGTGTCCCACAAGGCTTGGTTCTTGGCCTTCTCTTCTTTCTGTACACCAAGTCACTTGGCTCCGTCATTTCCTCACATAGTCTCTCCCATCATTGCTATGCAGATAACACTCGGCTCCTTTTTTCCTTCCCTCTTTCTGAGACCCAGGTGGAGACACATATCTCTGCATGCCTGGCAGACATCTCGGCTTGGATGTCTGTCCACCGACCTCAAGCTCAACTTCGACAAGACGGAGCTTCTCTTCCTTCTGGGGAAGGCCTGCCTGCTCCAAGACCTCTCCATCACAGTTGGCAACTCTATGGTGTCCCAATGCCAGAGTGCAAAGAACCTTGACGTGATCCTGAAAAACACCCTGTTGTTCTCTGCAAACATCAAAACAAATGCCTTGCTTTTGTGGGTTCATGCTCAAACTAATTTCCCCCGCGGGCTGAATTGGGTTCCTCACCAAGGTCCGGAGGGCCACTCTTAAAATGTATTATATTTCCTTGCTGTCAGAATTATCGAAAAAATAGTCCTCTATCCATCGTTTTTAAAATAATTTTCGATGGTCCCTGACTGTCTAGATTCTATTCGATGATTCTTAGCAAGCAGGACAGAGTGAAGAGACATTAAATGTAGGTTTCTACACAGTTTTGATTTGTTTTTAGTCATTTCCATGTCACCAGATGACATTTCTCCCCCCAAAAATGAAAATGAAAAAAAATGAAAATCCAGGAAACTTGTCATCTCCCGTCTGAACTACTGCAACTCTCTGCTGGCTGGGCTCCCCGCTTGTGCCATCAAACCCCTGAAACTCTTCCAGAGTGCCTCAGCCCCCCTGGTGTTCCACTTTCCCTTGTTCTCCCACGTCATTTTCTCAGCCACGCACCTCTGCAATCCTCTGGCTCCTAGTTGAAACTCACATTCATTTCAAGACCATGTCAGGACAGCTGAGTCCCTGCCAATTTTCGTATGTTTTGTGAAAAAAAGATGGCAGTACAACAACAAAATGTTTGCTTTTCTTGCACTCTGTTCTCACTAGTACTGGCTTTGCTGATAGTTCCTTTATCGAGGAAATGTTGATATCTCTGATGGCCTCATGGGCACCATCCCACTTTTGACACCAAAGTAGCAATTTTGTAGGGTTGCACCGGCCGGGACTCAAACCTGGGTCCAGCAACTCTCAAGCCAACACCTTAACCATCACGCCAAAAAGTCATAACCCATTCACGAGATCGTCGGGTGTTGCATTAAGGTCATTATGGTCGCAATCCGTTATTCCACTTGAAGGACTTCATTGTGTTGCTGACTGTATCCAATGCTCGATATTGCAACCGTGGTATTACATGTTCAGTGTGAAAGGCACCTACATAAGATCGGACTTCATAACACATTCAACTGCTTATGTAGTGCTAATGAATGCAGTATGTATGGATGCATTATGCATGTGTTATGAAGTTTTCATCAATTAAAGTGTTACCATATATTTGTAGGTTGCTACTGTTTGGAGGGGTCCCAGAGTGCTGCCTCCATGTCAGGTGTAAAGTATTTGGAGGTGTTTGCCACCCAAGCCACTACTGTGTGAGTGGTAGCAGTGTGCCTGCATCCTACCCTGCTGGCACCCATCATAATGACACTGGAGGGAAGAGGAGAGATGACTGCAAGCCATGTCCTGATGGTAACTTAATGATCTTTCAATTTGTACGGATGCCCCATCACTCTACTACCACATCACTCTACTACTACTAGTAGTTTGTTGTGGCTGCATGTTTTAAAGAAATATGTCTCCTGGCTCATAGACTACTTTCAGGATAAGGAATCATCTAGCATTCAGTTGTAAAATACTGAACTTATCATTTTAGATCAGAAAATGATGACATCCGGATGTAAGTTACATAATATAGGATTTCTCTGTGAAATGTCAATACATTGTTTCTCATATGTTCACAAAAACCAAAACTGCATACATACAGTATGTGACGTTGTTGGTGACATTGTAGGTTGGTTTCAGGACTTGGAGGGCCAGAGGGAGTGTAAAGCCCTGTACCCCTGGCTCTCACTGCCCGACCACCAACACCATTGGCAGCACCAGTGGCCCCACCACCCTTCTGCCCTGCCCAGCTGGCTATGTCTGCCCAGAGAGAGCTCCTTCAGGCAACCCTACCCCTGCCCCAAAGGCACCTACAGCTCTACTCTGGGTCTCACATCCCCCGGTGGAAAATAATATACTATAGTTAGGGACCAGAGTTTTACCGGACCAAACAAGGTAGATGCTATATGTATGGGCCAGGAGTTTTTCATCACAATCAACAACTGCCCAAGAAAGACTCTTAGCCCTAGCTTTTGCCTATAACAAGAGCCCAAAGGGCCCAGAGTTTTTCCTGGTCAATTAATGCGGCATGTACTATCTACCTTATTTGAAATGGTAATCAGCCATAACCCTTTGTATTAATGAAGTTTTGAATTCATGTTTATTTTTTACAAATACATTTGTTATATCATATAATTGAATTGTGTTGTGTCAGAGCCCATGCCCACGTTTGTCTCACTGTGGTTGCAGTTGAGTATTTGGTGTGTCCAGTGGGCCAGTTCTGTGGATCAGAGGGTCTGGTTGAGCCCATTGGACCCTGGTCTCCTGGGTTCCTGTGTGTTTCCACGGCCACAGTGCCCAATCCCACTGACAACAGGACAGGGTCACCGTGCCCCCCGGAGCATACTGCCAACTAGGACTCAGAGCAGGTAAAGTACAGAGAAACTCTCTCATTGTCTCTACACTCTGAACTCCTGATTCAGACTTAAAATAAGTAGATAACATGGACTTAAGTCAATAAAACATGAAATTAAGAAGATTTTTTTTTTACCTAAGTAATTTTATCTCAAGTCTGAATAGGACCCATAGGGCATTTGTGGCTAGGGGGCAGTATCCTGAATTTCCGGATGACTGACATGCCCGAAGTAACCTGCCTGTTACTCAAGCCCAGAAGCTAGTATAAGCATAGAATTGGTAGAATTGGATAGAAAACGCCCTGAAGTTTCTAAAACTGTTAAAATAATGTCTGTGAGTATAACATAACTGATATGGCAGGAGAAAACCTTAGGAAAATCCATCTGGATTTTTTATTTTTTTTGAGGTCACAGGCCATTTGGGATATGTTAGCCTATGGGATATACAAAAAAATTGCTCCCAGATTGTAGTTCCTATGGCTTCCACTAGATGTCAACAGTCTTTAGACAGGGTTTCAGGCTTGTTTCTTGAAAAACGAACAAGTAGTTGTAGTTTATCCAAGGTGTTCTCATCAGGAAAGGTAGACTTTTGGCACGTGTGAACGAGGGCGCGCTCTTCGTTATTTTCCTTTTCTATTGAACACTGTTCTTTCCGTCTGAAATATTATAGTTTATTTAGATATTAGGGTACCTGAGGATTGATTAGAAACATTGTTTGACTTGTTTAGACGAAGTTTACCGGTAGCTTTTTGGATTCCTTTGTATGCATGTTGAAGTAGTGGATTACTGAAATCAATGGCACCAACTAAACTGACTTTTTGGATATAAAGGACTTTATCGAACACAACGAACATTCATTGTGTAGCCAGGACCCTTGGGATTGCAAACAGAGGAACACTCCCAGCGCTATTTATTTTATCGCTATTTGTGATTTTTGTGAAGCCGGTGCTGGTTGAAAAAGTATTTTGATGTGGGGCGCTGTCCTCAGATAATCGCATGGTATGCTATCGCCGTAAAGCCTTTTTGAAATCTGACAACGCGGTTGGATTAACAAGAAGCTAAGGTTTTAAATGATGTAAGACACTTGTATGTTCATGAATGTTTAATATTACAATTTTGTAATTTGAATTTGGCGCGCTCCAACTTCACCGGATGTTGTCAATTTTGATCCCGCTAGCGGGACACACCTACTCATTCGGGGGTTTTTCTTTATACATTGTTAAACATATAAACACATTCTTTCTACATTGTAGAAGAATAGTGAAGACATCAAAACTATGAAATAACACATATGGAGTAATGTAATAACCAATAAAGTGTTCAACAAATCCAAATATATTTTAGATTCTTCAAAGTAGCCTCCCATTGCCTTGATGACAGTTTTGCTACAATACTACTGAATATGAGGTCCCTTTGTAGTAATATTGAATGAAGAGGCACAAACAGAAGTGGTCCTCTTTTGATGTGTTTGCTCTTTCTGTGCATGTCATACACAAGTACCCTACAAGGGACATTTTACCACACCTTTACCATAAAACATCACAACTCCCCAGAATGTGATGGGGAGTTGATCAAAATCAAACAGTATACAAGGAATTCATGTGTCACGCTGGTATAAAGGATTTGGAGACAGGCGCAGGAATACACAATAGGGGTTTTTAACACACCCAAAACAAACACTTATACAAAAACACTGGGCTGTACCCAAACGAAAGAGCAAGGGTAAGCCTCGTTGAGCGACACGGGACAATACCCGTAATACACAATACACATAGTACGCAGCATAACAGCTGCACAAACGCATAGGTACTCACACCACCAATGGACATGGGAACAATAACCGACAAAGACAGAGGGAACAGAGGGCACATATATAACATACTAATCAGGGGAAATGGGAACCAGGTGTGTGTAATCAGACAAGACCGTCTGGGGTTGATGATAATGAATCCCGTTCAGTAAAGCCTAGAAAGCTGGTGACGTACACCTCCAGAACTGGTGAACAGAATGAGTTTCAGTACCGGGGGGATCCGTGACGTACACGTCCGGAACTGGTGAACAGAATGAGTATCAGTACCGGGGGGATCCGTGACATCATGTTTCTTCATTGTGTTGTTTTCCATTGGAATTCTACCGGCAATAATCCACTACTGTCCAGCTGGCACTGGCGACCCTCTTCTGTGCCCATCAGGCTCGCTCTCCAGCTTCCTGGGACTAAGAGGCGTAGAGGAGTGCCAGCGTTGCCCCCCTGGGCACTTCTGTGACAGGCCTGAGCTGGCGCTGACCTTGGACGCCACCCCATGTAGCGCTGGGTAATATGAACACATGCTGCTCGTCTCCTAATGAGGAGCCCTCGGCTAATGTCTGACCAAAATGCAACTAAAACTGATACAATTTATCTAGTTAATCTGGCAGTTTATCTCTCTGTCTCAAGTGACCTGGAAACAGCGGAAAGGAAACGACTCAGAAAATGCAGTTGTTATGGTCACTGACTTTCTGTTCCTTGTGCTCATTGCTGTGAGAGAAATTAACAAAACAGACTCAAGCCAATCGAGAGATACAGATTGAGCTAAGCATTTCCTGTTAATCTATTGTATGTATCTACACCACAGTGTGTGTTTGACTCTTTCTCTACTTATCTAGCTATGTGTGTCTAGGGGTAGCTCCAGTGCCACACCCCTCGGATGGTCTCCATGGTTACCTGTGCCCCACAGGGCATCGCTGTCCTGTTGGCACAGCGTCAGATGTACCCTGTGAGCCTGGCACCTACAGTCCTGCCCCCTCCTACTGCCTCACCTGCCTTAATGGCACCATGTGTCCCTCTGCCACTCAAGAGCCCTCTCTCTATAAAGTATAAAGTATAGTATAAAGTATAAAGTATAAAAAATTGTATTATATAATGTAATATAACTATTACTTCTCAAATTAAATGTAGAAGTTGCATCTTAATGGGAAGTAATGAATTTCAATACATTTGAATAGAATTAAAATGATATACAACACATTTGTATTGCTAGTTACTTCATAGCTTCACTAGTATACTGTAAATGAATGCACTTATTCAGAGCAGGCATTTTCTGCTTCTCTCCTTTTCCCACCCAGGTCATTTCTGTCCTGCCGGGTGTGTGTTACCTCTGCCCTGTCCTGTCCATGTAGAACCCATTCCACAGTGTTCTACATGGAACCCAAGAGAGTTCTGTCTGTAACCAAAAAGGATTCTATCTGGAACCAAAAAGGGTTCTCCTATGGGGACAGCTGAAGAACCCTTTTGGAACCCTTTTTTCTAAGGGTGTATATACTGCGCAGGGTTCAACTCCTGGCACTACTGTCTGTTGTGGATAAAACATCTAACCGATTGCTTGGCTGATAATTATTGTCCCCCATGATGATTTTTTTTTTTGGGGGGGGCTACTATGGATCTATCTCTGCCGCCCGTTCATATGTATGTACAGTATCAATCAAAAGTTTGGACACACCTACTCATTCAAACGTTTTTCTTTATTTGTACTATTTTCTACATTGTAGAATAATAGTGGAGTCATCAAAACTATGAAATAACACATATGGAATCATGTAGTATCCAAAAAAAAAATATATATATACTTGAGATTCGTCAAAGTAGTGTAACGCTCGTCGTAATCCTCCTCGTCTGAGGAGGAGCAAGGATCGGACCAAAGCGCAGCGTGGTTTGAATACATACTTTAATTATTTAAACGAAGACGAAAAAACACTTGACAAAATACAAAACAATAAACGAATTGAACAAACGAACGAAAACAGTACCGTGTGGCGAACAAACACAGACACGGCAACAATCACCCACAAACAGTGAAAACAGGCAACCTTAATATGGTTCCCAATCAGAGACAATGACAAACACCTGCCTCTGATTGAGAACCATATTAGGCCAAACAATAAACCCAACATAGAAACACATAACATAGAATGCCCACCCAGCTCACGTCCTGACCAACTAAACAAAGACTGAACAAAGGAAATAAGGTCAGGAACGTGACAAGTAGCCACCCTTTGCCTTGATGACAGCTTTGCACACTCTTGGCATTCTCTCAACCAGCTTCATGAGGTAGTCACCTGCATTTCAGTTAACAGGTGTGCCTTGTTAAAAGTTAGTTTATGACATTTATTTCCTTCTTAATGCGTTTGCATTCCAGGTGACTACTTCATTAATATTGTGCACTCAGTGTATATGCTTCTCCTCATGAGCAACAACTTTTCCATAAAGACCTATAAGCTCGGCCCATTTACATTTTCCCCAATTTAGAATTTGAACAAGCATATCTCCTGTCTGAGCTACAGTCATGACATTTTGTACATGCTGTATATGCATCTCCTCATGAGCAACCAATTTTCCATAAGGATCTATAAGCTCCGTCCATTCACTAAAGGTGAACATTTTGAAAGCATGTATAGACTATCTATATGCACTGTAATTCCATGCAGATTCAGTGACAATTAATAATGTTGATAAGGAATTTTTATTTCTTTTT
Source organism: Salvelinus alpinus (assembly GCF_045679555.1). Lineage (NCBI taxonomy): Eukaryota > Metazoa > Chordata > Actinopteri > Salmoniformes > Salmonidae > Salvelinus > Salvelinus alpinus. The sequence goes on from NC_092107.1 coordinate 21,822,673, forward strand.
AATAATCAGGGGGGGATGTGGGGACTATGGATTTGTCTCCCTACGTTTGTACACATATTACATGACCAGAAGTATGTGGACACCTGCTCGAATAACTCATTCCAAAATCAATCATAAATATAGAGTTGGTCCCCCCTTTTCTGCTGTGACAGCCACAAGGGCATTAGTGAGTTTGGGCACTGATGTTGGGCGATTAGGCCTGGCTCGCAATCGGCGTTCCAATTCATCCCAAAGGTGTTTGATGGGGTTGAGGTCAGGGCTCTGTAGGCCAGTCAAGTTCATCCACACCGACAAACCATTTCTGGACCTTGCTTTGTGCACCGGGTCATCGTTGAAAGAGGAAAGTGTCTTCCCCAAACTGTTGCCACAAAGTTGGAAGAACAGAATCGTCTAAAATGTCATTGTATGCTGTAGATTTCCCTTCACTGGAACTAAGGGGCCTAGCATGAATCATGAAAAACAGCCCCAGACCATTATTCCTCCTCCAACTAACTTCACAGTTGGGGCAGGTAGCGTTCTCCTGGCATCCGCCAAACACAGATTTGTTCGTCGGACTGCCAGATGGTGAAGCGTGATTCATCACTCCAGAGAAAGCGTTTCCACTGCTCCAGAGTCCAATGGCGGCGAGCTTTACAACACTCCAGCCGACGCTTGGCATTGCACATGGTGATCTTAGGCTTGTGTGCGGCTGCTCAGCCATGGAAACCCGTTTCATGAAGCTCCCGACGAACAGTTCATGTGCTGACGTTGCTTCCAGAGGCAGTTTGAAACTTGGTAGTGAGTGTTGCGAGGACAGACGATTTTTACGTGCTACACGCTTGAACACTCGGCGGTCCCGTTCTGTGAGCTTGTGTGACTTACCACTTTGCGACTGAGCCATTGTTTTGCCTGAACGTTTCCGCTTCACAATGACAGCACTGACTGGGGAAACTCTAGCAAGGCAGAAACTTCCAATGTTTGTCTATGGATATTTCATGGCTGTGTGTTCGATTTTATACACCTGTATACACCATTTGATAGGGTGTCCACATACTTTTGTATATATATAATGTATGTTTGTAAGTTCGTAAGTTAGTCACACGCGATACCTCAGACACCACTTGGGTGAATGATGCGTCTTGCCATGGAGATCCGACATTTACAAAATTACCGTGATTGGCCCAAGGGGGGGACATGTTTATTGTTCCCTTGTTTTATTTTAAATCGGAACGATTACCATTGACTAGATGTTATGAAAGTGTCGTCACTATCATTAATGCGATGACAGTTAATTGATTTTATTAGATAACAATGTAAATTATTATGTGATTAAATTCATTATGTAAGAATTAATTTATTAGCAGTCTTTGGGCACCACGGAAAAAGTTTGTTTAATGAGTTACCGTTTCCCGAATTAACTCAAGAATATCTCAGAATATATCGTTATCATATTAGTCATCCATTAATTATTATTACCTCATATCAGTCTCATTCTGAACGTCGTTGACTTCAAATTTGTACGAACCCTAGTCCACATGACTCAGTAAATAAATAATGAAGTCAATTTGTATCGCTAACTAACTAAATAATCACACAGAATTACATAAACACACACACATGATAGATTATACATAACATAACATAATGCAATGAAAGTCCCTAGTGGACTACCCTGATATGATTGCTGGTTACACAATTAAAGGGGTGGGGAAAGAAAGAGCAGGAATATGGATATTTAGCACCCTAGCAACCACTCATTCGGACTTAGAAATGCAATGTACATATTTACGCTTGTACGTCTTTTTCGTCTCTCTCTTTTGAAATCGCCCGATCCGTCTGTGACAAATGGTTTGACAGAAAGTCTTTGGTTGTGTAAGTCTCTGGTTGTCCACCAGAGGTCACCATGTCCTTAGTAGTAGCTTTCTTTGCTCTGGAAGTGTTCGTTAGAATCAAATCAAATCAAAGCTTATGGATACTGGATACATCAAACGTTCCAATGGTCGTTTGATAAGATCTTCCTCGTGTCTTTGGTCAAAGTTCTAGACTACTTTACATGCAGAGCTGCAGGCGGTGCATGTCTTAGTCTTCTTCACTCGTCGAGTTTCAGAGGGTCTTGTAGGTTTAGACCATTTGTCACGTATTCAGCTCGCGCTGTACACTGGTCTAGTAATTTTAAACCATTTTACACGCCAGTAGCAACCCGGCAATGTACTGGTCTGTATTCAAATTGCAACCATTTCAACGTGTAGCCACCGCTCCACGTTTTCTGGTCTAATGTACATTCTGTTAGGAGTCCTTTTATGCCCTCGCCTTGGAGGGCGGTTCCATCACGTAGCGACAATGTCTGTGCTCATGTGGGCGTGGACACTGACTTGGCAAAAGTTTATAGAAAAACAATTATTTCATTTAGAAGGCTAAAATCACATTTCATCTTCTCACAAATAGTTTCATATTTAATCATATAAGTTCTACAACATTTAGATGTAAACCTGACCCCTTGAGTGCGTACACTTTCAGAGATACAGTCCTTAATGATATCACAACTCAACAACTGATTTGACATGATTATTGTTTGGAGCCCCACCAAACATTTCCCACATTCTGTATGAAGAAATATTGTTTCATTATCCACTTTTGGATGTTGGAGTATTTGGCGCAGATTCTCTCTCTACACACAAAGGATTGTTGACTTCTCCATACTGCCGTGCACGAGAGAGAAAGTTTACGACCGGTCGTTAAAGTCCTAGAACCGGCCCCACTTCCCCCCCCTTCCTCTCTGGTGGGAGAGAGAGTGGGGCTCTCTTTGATCCTCACCCAGGAGGGAAAGTTATGACACAAGGAACCAAGCAGCAGAATCAGATTGGATAGAGTATAAAAGCAAACAGGTTGGTGTGATTCTGTGTGTGTTTGGATGTTGTTACCAGGTCAGTGTCAGCAGGGCTACTTCGGCCAGAGTGGAGCACCAGGTCCAGCTCCCCAGAGTTTAGCCATCTTTCCCAGGAACGGACCCTGCCCCGTGGGCCGCTATTGCCTGTCTGGGACCCTCTCCCCACTGCCGTGTCCTGCAGGCAGCATCCAAAACCACAACAGTACTTAGAGATACATCAACGTGATAATTCTTGCTGGGATTCAAGCCAACACAGATGAACGACCTGTGTACTACGATTTACTTTTAAAGGTGATTTATGCTTGAGCTGACATCCACAGTGACACAATCTCGGGGAACATCTGGGAGTTTCCTGTAAAGGTCTATCACGGAGTGCATGTTGTTAATCTGTGTTGGTTTGAATCCTGGCCTTACTTAGTGCTGTTTTTTTCTGAGACCGTCGACTCATGTGCCTTTACAAATCAGATACACACCCTTTATTTTTTTACTCACTCCTGATATCACCATGTTCTGCTTTAGTGCTAAATGACATGCATTTATCAGGAGTCAACAATGATCTGAATGCTCACTTGGCTCATGGCGGTGTAATGCCTTTATTCAAAGATGTGATCTGAATAATGCTAAATTAATGTAAGACTGGGAATGTCTTTTGTTACTGTTATCCAACAGGTGGGTTATCCATAGACACCTGCTCCACCTGACCACTGGACACTAATGTTCCATTGAGGGCGTCCCTCAGTGGCCTGTGTACTGCTGGCTTCTACTGTTCCTCTGCCCTAATGTGAGCCCTGTCCTGCTCGCCTCACTCCTGTCTAATTGGACTACAGTAGAACATAAAAAAATGTGAACCTCGAAATTACAGACTGACTGGTCAACGGAATGGTCAATATCAAACCGGGACATGTGTTAAATATTTTCCATTGTGGTTTGATGTGATTTTGTACATTGCACGCATTCTGAACCCTACCTTTCCTGATGTGTTCGTATCTCTGACGTCCTATAGTAATGAATAATACTGCTAATCGCTAGGATTTATTTATAACTTTTCCAAGTGATCAAATCACTTTTTATGTTATTTATACTTATCGACACGGGGTAGATGGATGACCAGGAGACAGTTAGAGTGATGGACGCAGGGATGAAACCCGTCTCATGGGTAAATTGTGCTACCATTCAACCACAGCCTCTGCACCAAATCACTTTGACGAACTCAGCTCATCCATTTAAAATATACAACACCTACCAGAGAGAGTCCTAAATTGCTCCCTAATCCTCCATTTGGCCTAACCCTTCAATGTTTGCAAATCTGTAAGTAACAATATGGTGATTTGTCGATTTAAAACCCAATCAAAATACACTGAGTGCACAAACATTCGATACTTCCCAGTATTGAGTTGCACCCCCTTTTGCCCTCAGAACAGCCTCAAGTTGTCAGGGCATGAACTCTACAAGGTGTTGAAAGCATTCCACAGAAATGCTGGCCCTTGTTGACTCCAAGAATTGCGCACATACACAATCCATGTCTCAATTGTATCAAGGCTTAAAAATCCTTCTTTGACCTGTATCTTTCCCTTCATCTACACTGATTGAAGTGGATTTAACAAGTGACTTCAATAAGGGATCATAGTTTTCACCTGGATTCACCTGGTCAGTCTATGTCATGGAAAGAGCAGGTGTTCCTAATGTTTTGTACACTCAGTGTATGTTGCTGTATTCCGTGTTTGTGGTGACTTTCAATTTCAAAAGACGAACATGACACTGCTGGAGGGAATGTACGTACTTGAAATGTAACATCCAATCAAAATGCAGCCGGTGGAAGCTAGCGGGCCATTCTAGGCATTTCGGTTAATAGAAAATTCTTCAGACCTCCAAAAGTGTGGCGTGACAACAATGTGATTTGAAGGTATGGCTAATCGAGTCTACCTTTCCAGACCGTTCAAATCTGCAAACACTGAAGGGTTAGGGCAAAGAGAAGGTTTAGGGAGCAATTTGGGACCAGCTCTGAGACTGCTGAAATGTCTTCCTACCCAGGGTCACTACCGTCCAGAGGGCTCTCCCCTGGCCCTGCCCTGTCCTACAGAAGTATACCAGCCCAACCCAGGCTCTGACTCCTGCATCCCCTGCCGCCCAGGTTTCTACTGTGAGGAGGCCATTGTTAGAGAGCCCTGGCCCTGCCCCCCTCACTCCTTCTGCTCTGCAGGTACACAGACATTGGTTATATGTAGAGCCAGAGTTTTTCCTGACTATATGACTACCAGGAAAAACTCTGGGACCTAGATATGATGAACCCAAGGACTCTGAATTAACTTCGGCAAGGGTTCAATATTACAAAGGTTACATTTTTCCCGGTCAAGTCACAGGATCAGGAGAGACTAGGCATTAGTTATACACACCAATATTAAGTTAATATAGACTCATCTGGCCCATATCTACCAGAATCCAAATCCGAAAACGTTATTACAATTCAACAAGCGTTACTAGGAATTGATCTAGGCGTGTAGGCCTACACAGAACAAAAACATCAACATCAGTTGCAAAAATTCAACCTTATCATACTGTCATACTGTTTCCACCTTTGTCTTTTCCAGCCACCATGGTTCCCCAGGCGTACATTCACCGTTGCTGACCTGGGGTGGTTACAGGAAGAGCGGGAGTGTCTGCCCTGCCTCCCAGGGAGGTTCTGCAGGTATGGTACTAGAACACACTTTTCTCATGAACACCTCACTCTACAGCAGTCCTTCTCAAATAGTGGGGCGTGCCCCCCTGGGGGGGCTCGGAGCGATGCCAGGGGGGGCGCGTGTGACCCCGGGGAACATGCTTTTATTTGCTGCAGGGAGTTGTTTTTTTTGCACCTAACAAGAGCACACAGCACAGAGCAGGAGATATGAAGTGCAGATAACAAACCCTTAAGAGACACCATGGAAAAATATTTAACAGGGATGAAAAGAAAGGCGGAGAGAGACGGAGATAATGAGACAAACGTAAGTCTCCTGAAAGCTAAGACGAGGAAATATGACAACGCGTATGTAGCGCTTGGCTTCCTTGTGACTACGGTGGGAGACGAGGAAAGACCAGTATGTTTACTGTGTCTAAAACTGTTGGCAGCGGACAGCATGAAGCCAAATAAATGAAGGCGTCACTTAAAGACATTACACCCCAATCACGCTGATAAGCCGCTTGAGTTTTTTCAGCGAAAACGTGCCGAATATTGCCAACAATCGTCCCGCTTTGTGAATGCTACTTCAGTAAACCAGCGAGCACTGCTGGCATCATATAAGGTGGCGTACCAAATTGCTCAGTGCAAAAAACCCCACTCCATAGCAGAGGAGCTGATACTACCTGCAGCATTAGACATGGTCTCTGTCATACTGGATGACGCAAGTGCTGAAAAAATAAAAACTATGACTTCCTCATTTTGCTAAAAAAAAATCTGCACAAATTGTTTTATTCATTTTTGTTTTATAGGTCAAAGTGTTTCATATATTGTGCCCCTGAGTTAATGTTGCTGATCAATTTGAATTTATTATTATTTATTGATTATATTTAATTTTATTTTTCAGTTTCAAATGGTAAAAAAATGTTTACAGTTTAAATAAGGCTTGAATTATTTTTTAAATTTCAGGCAAATCGATGCACTTTTATTAAGTCTTTTCTGTTACAGACTAAAAAACAATGTTAATAAAGTTATTCTTTGTTGTAAGTTGATCTATATTTCTTTCTTTTTTTTCTTTTTTTTCTTTAATGTTAATGAGGATACAATGTTATGCAGAGGTGTACTTATAACAATTTTATAGACAAATGATACTATTTACAGTCGTGGTGGAGAGTTGGGGGGCGCGAAATGTTTACTTCTTCCTAGGGGGGGGGGGGGGGGTAACAGAAAATAATTGAGAAGCACTGCTCTACGGTCACACACTAAACTCTCAGTTACATACCAGATTAGAAAGGCCCTCAAGCATGTGTGGTTCAGTGATTATGGTTCAAGAGAGGGCCAATTATAACACCTTTAAAATCGGTTATTTTGTGGCCATTGCAATACAGTTATATAGCACTTATGTCCCCTCCTCCCCCATCCTCTTCTGTGAGCTCATCGACAGAACTGTCTATATTGTCAGCCTAATTTACTGTAGCCCCCTTTTTGTGTGATGTGATATGTCAACAATAAATACATTTCATATATGATATCGGTAGTGGTGGTGTCACGTTCGTCATACGAATGAGACCAAGGTGCAGCGTGGTATGCGTACATTCTTCTTATATTAAAGAAAGAACACTGAACAAAACGAACGAAATGTGAAGCTATATGAATAGTGCAGACAGGCAACTAAACATAGAATAAGAACCCACAAACACCAAAGGGAAATGGCTACCTAAATATGATCCCCAATCAGAGACAACGACAAACAGCTGCCTCTGATTGGGAACCATATCAGGCCACCATAAACATACAAATACCTAGACCTACAAAACCCTAGACATACACAACCCCAGACATACAAAACCCCTAGACAATACAAAAACCCTAGACAATACAAAAACTAGCGTAATCCACCCTAGTCACACCCTGACCTAACCAAAATATAAAGAAAACAGAGATATCTCAGGTCAGGGCGTGACAGGTGGAAAAAGTACTCAATTGTCATACTTGAGTAAAAGTAAATATACCTTAAAAGAAAATTACTTAAGTAAAAGTGAAAGTCACCCAGTAAAATACTACTTGAGTTAAAGTATCTGGTTTTAAATGTACTTAAGTACAGTGGTGGGAAAAGTACTCAATTGTCATACTTGAGTAAAAGTAAATGCTATACATCAGATTCCTTATCTTAAGCAAACCAACAAATTAAAAATTAAAAAAATTACGGACAGCCAGGGGCACATTCTGACATAATTTACAAATGCACTATTTGTGTTTAGTAAGTCCTCCATATCAAAGGCAATAGGTGTGATAACGCATTATATTGATAGGTGCTTGAACTGGACCATATTGCTGTCCTGCCAGAGCATTCGAAATATAACTAGTACTTTTAGGTGTATGGGAAAATGTATGGGAGTAAAAAGTACAGATTTCCTTTAGTAGTGGAGTAAAATAAAAGTTGTCAAAAATATAAATAGTAAAGTACACAAACCTCAAAACACTACTTAAGTAGTACTTGAAATAATGTTTACTTAGTTACTTTACACCACTGGCTATCAGAAGAATACTCATTTAGTGGTGTTTATGAAGGTCTTAGGTAACATTAGAATTCAAAAAAATATATATGAAAAATAAAATAGCATTTTCATTAGTTTGTTACAGTAGGCTAAGGATCATCAACTAGATTCAGCCGCTGGACGATTTTTTTCTTGAGCGGATAGTCGGGGGGCCGGAACATAATTACAAATAATTTGTAGACTGCAAATTAACCGCAAGAAGCCCAGACAGATATAATATTGGAATCAAACATAATAATTTCAAACCTTGCTTACATTTGTTTATGATCACATATTTCTCTATTATCCGTGGAAATACTTGGGAACAGATTTCCCAAATGAAAATCACTTGAAGCTGAATTCCTGGTGTTTTTATAATTTTTTATATCCAACAATGAATATTCAATAAACAAAGAGAACTTGTGGGGGCAAACAAAAACACCCGCGGGCTGCCAGTTGGGTAACCCCGCTGTAGACTTTTATGTGAATAAACACACAAAAAACACTGAAACACCACAGTTCAATAGTTAAATCAATCCCAAAGAAGTCCATAATAATTTTGTTTTGGCAGGTCTTAAGAAAAAATGAACATAAAAGCATATTTGAAGTTGTATTATTTTACCAGTCTTTGCTTAGTAGCCTGAGTAATGTTGCAACGAGTGCTTTCAGCGTTGTTATTCTTGGAAAAGGTTATAATTTGAAATAGAGCTGAATTTTGAGTTATTTGACTCTCTGGGAAACCGGCCCTTCATGTACAGTAATTAAATACTTGTTTGACGGCAGACGCAAAGTGCAATTTCCCTGAAAGGGATTCAATTAACTTCATTCAAAGTCATAGATTAGGTTGTGGTAAGTTGCTCTGTGCCTGTAGCCACAAAACGTTTCAGAGTAGGAGTGCTGATCTGGGATCAGTTTAGCCTTTTAGATCAAATGAATAATATTATTTGGACAGATCCTAGATCAGCATTCATACTGTGAGATGCTTTATGGATATGGGCCATGGTCATTAATAACGTACTGGAACTATTCTAACTGTAGGGCTGGAAAGATCCAGGGCCGTGTGCAGCAGGGTGTCTGTGTATGTCTGGCAGCTCTAAGTTCACACCACAGGGGCCTCACTCCAACTGGAGCCAGTGTGAATGGGGAATGCAGTGTGCCGGCCCTTGTTCAGCAAGTGGGTCACTTCTTATGAGTTGTTCAAAAACAGGATAACATACAATGTATTATTTCAAAGTCCAAGATCATTACAGGGGTGTAATTTATGGGCCATTTATTGTATATGAGAGAGTTTGGCTTATGATTTTGGAGTTCCTGTGTTCGACGTTTGTTGTTACAGTACTTGGTCATACAGGTCTGAGTATCGATTTTAATGTTGTCTCTGGATTCTACTGTCCAGAAGGTTCAGAGAAGCCTGAAGTCTGCCGTGACAACACTATCAGAGTTTTACCTGGAGCAGCCAATATCCATGATTGTCTGCCTTGTCCACCACAGCTCTGGTGCACAAAAGGTAATTATAACGCCAAATAATAATGATGCCTTGTAATGCTTATTCTTTCTTCCCATTTTAATCAAAACATTGGAATTCAAAGACATGTTGTACTATGAGACACCAGACCTAGGTTCAAAAAATATTTGAGATCTTTCAACTACTTTGAGAGTTTGCTCTAGTCTGCCTGGTGGATGGGCGGGGTTTGCACTTTTGGGACTTTTATATTGTTTCCATTGCAACAGGCAGCTCAATCTAGCACAGTTAAATAATTTTACATAATTTCAAATATACTGAACAAAAATATAAATGCAACATGTAAAGTGTTGGTCCCATGTTTCATGTTTCCATATGCACAAAAAAACGTATTTCTCTCCAATTTTGTGCACAAATTTGTTTACATCCCTGTTAGTGAGCATTTCTCCTTTGCTACGATAATCTATCCACCTGACAGGTGTGGCATATCAAGAAGATGATTAAACAGCATGATCATTACACAGGTGCACCTTGTGCTGAGGACTATAAAAGGCCACTCTAAAATGTTTAGTTTTGTCACAAAACACAATGCCACGCATGTCTCAAGTTTTACGGGAGCGTGCAATTGGCATGCTGACTGCAGGAATGTCCACTAGAGCTGTTTTCAGATATTTAATGTAAATTTTTCTACTGTAAGCCGCCTCCAACGTTGTTTTAGAGAATTTGTAAAAACGTCCAACCAGCCTCACAACCACAGACCACATGTAACCACGCCAGCCCAGGACCTCCACATCTGGCTTCTTCACCTGCGGGATCGTCTGAGACCAGCAACCCGGACAGCTGATGAAACTGAGGAGTATTTCTGTCTGTAATGAAGCCCTTTTGTGGGGAAATAGACATTCTGATTGGCTGGGCTTGGCTCCCCAGTGGGTGGGCCTGCCGCCCAAGTGGGTGGGCCTATATCCTCTCAGGCCCACCGATGGCAGCGCCCCTGCCCAGTCCTGTGAAACCCATAGATTAGGGCCTAAGGAATTAATTTCAATTGACTGATTTCCTTATATGGACTGTAACTCAGTAAAATCTTTGAAATTGTTGCATGTTGCGTTCATATTTTTGTTCAGTATAGTATTTGAACGCACTTCTGTGAGACACCCTCAGTATTTTGTCCGTGAACTGGGCATTTTTAGAATTCCATTAAACTCTTCTACAGGTGACATTGTCCTGTACCTGTGTCCTCCTGGTCACTACTGTGATGGCGTGGCTAGTAGTGACTACGAAGGAGGGGCGGGACCCAGGGCATGTCCATTCTTCACCTACAGATCCACCCCCGGGACAGCCAGCAAGGGGGACTGCCACTCCCTGTCCCCCCTTAGACTTCAATATCTTACCATACTATTACTGTGCCATTACTGTAGCATTGGGGCGGCAGGTAGCCTAGGGGTTAAAAAAGCGGGCTAGCAACCAGAGGGTTGCCGGTTGGACAGAGAAAAAATGTCTGACAGGGAAAACATTTGGCAGGGAAAATGTCTGACAAGGCAAAAAATCTTGTCCTTACATGCCATCTCCTGCCTTTGTGCCTTTGAGCAAGCCACTGAAACCCTAAACTGCTCAACGGGCACCATAGTACTGCTGCCTTGCTGCCTTGCTCCAACTGCCTTGCTCCAACCTCTCCAACCTCTGTATGTGTCTTTCCGGGGTTTGGAGTAAAACAGAAGGCAAGTTTCCGCCATTAGACACAATAATGCATTCTTCTTTCATTGAGTTCCTTCGGGAAAGACAACATTCGTTTAAGTAATGACATAGGAGAGCAGAGGCGGGTAACGAGCTATAATAAGGGGAATCTAGAACACATTTTCCTGAGGCAACACAAATGAGTACCCTGTGGATTTACATTTAACTATAGTAATCCGTTTACTTTCCTTGACAAACGGCATACTATTAGACCCACAATTATATTCCGACCACTTTGGATTTGCATTTGAATAAAGCTGTATTGCAATCATTTGGCTCAGATCACCAATATACTTTTACAGTGCTTGCTCTGCCTGGGTTGTTTTTTGAGGTCTTACAGATTACTCTGACTACCCCTGTCCCCCCGGGCTACTGGGGCGGCAGCTGCCAGTCAGTGTGAGCCATTTGCAGGGGGCACCTACTGCCCTGACCCCATGTCCACAGGGCAGCCCAACATTGCTGGAATCTCCCGTAGACCCTCGTACCAGTGTGCCCCTGGTAGGTGATGATGTATGAAGGAAGGTCATGTCTTAGGGCCAGGAGTTTTTCATGACCATAAGTGACCTGACTTGGGAAAACTCCAGGCCCTAGTTAAGTAGTTTTTTTCTGACCAAAAAATCTGATTAACGCCAGGCCCTAATAAGTGTGAGGGCGCCGAGTTTTTCCTGATGTAGTAATTGAGTGTGTGTGCGTGCGTGCGTGCGTGCATGTATGTTGGTCAGGTGTGGTCTCAGAGAGGCTGTATAAGGCTGACTCCTACTGTGGGCCCCAGACTGCAGAACCTGAAATCTGTCGTGAAGGCTACCTCTGTCCAGAGGGATCTCAAACCTACAACACACCAAACCAAGGCCTAACTTAAAACCATGATGTAATACTTACCCCTGTTCCTAGGCACATTCATTATGGTCCTTAACATGACAAGAAACAGTAACATTTATTTTAATTTATGCCATGACATCATAGATTTACTTTGAAGATAACATATAAAATCTGATCATTTGTCATTCCACAGTTGCACGTTTCCCTTCTACTGTCCTGCCAACAGCTCTGCCATGCTGTCCTGTGAGGGGGGCTCTGTGCCTCTCAACACCAGTGGCCCCAGAGCCTCCCAGGAGAGCAGCTGTGGGCTGTGTGAGGCGGGGACCTACCGACCTACCGACCCCCACCCTCACTGTCTCACCTGCCCACCAGGGTACCGCTGCCCTTCAGGTTAGCTGTTTGTGTTATTTTTAGTTTAGCGTGATTGCTTTAGCAAGATTTAGCAATGCTTTCCACAATCCATCCATCTTCTCAACCCTCCTTTATCCATTTGCTCATTCTTCCAACCTCCATTCATCCTTCCAATTTTTCACTGATCCATCCATCTTTCAAAGTTTTATCTATCCATCTATACTTTCTTAGCGTTTCCTTTATCAATTTTTTCAACTTTCCGTTATCCATCCATTCTTCTTTCTTCATCCATCACACGTTACATCTTTCTTGATTTCAAAGGCTTCCTGACCGTAAAGCTGTCCAATATTTTCTGTCCATCAGGGACAGAGCACTACCACAGCAACCCCTGTCCCCTGGGCTACGTGTGTCCGCTGGGCTCATCCAGTCCTGTCCCTTGCCCCCCCTGATTATTTTGCTAATCTCTCCAACGCTGAACACCTGGAGGACTGCTACCAATGTCCACCTGATACCGTCAACCATCTGGCTGCCCAGAGAGCCTGTTCCTCTACTGCACCCCAAAGCCTGATCCAACAGGCCTACTACACTAAGGGCCGGGAATTTTTCCTGATCACGTGACCAGACCAGGAACAACTCCTTACCATTTGTGTGTTTGTGTGTATGTGTGCATTTTTGTGTAACATAATTAGGGCCATGTGTTTTGGACTATCATGTCACATTAGCTAGATTTTAATAACAATAATGAAAATAAAATTAACAATAATAATAATGGTAACACTTTATTTTACACATGTTTACCCCTCATATGTAGTTTCTAAGTACAGTGGGGCAAGAAAGTATTTAGTCAGCCATCAATTGTGCAAGTTCTCCCACTTAAAAAGATGAGAGAGGCCTGTAATTCAACATAGGTACACTTCAACCATGACAGACAAAATGAGAAGAAAAAAATCCAGAAATCACATTGTAGGATTTTTAATGAATTTATTTGCAAATTATGGTGGAAAATAAGTATTTGGTCACCTACAAACAAGCAAGATTTCTGGCTCTCACAGACCTGTAACTTCTTCTTTAAGAGGCTCCTCTGTCATCCACTCGTTACCTGTATTAATGGCACCTGTTTGAACTTGTTATCAGTATAAAAGACACCTGTCCACAACCTCAAACAGTCACACTCCAAACTCCACTATGGCCAAGACCAAAGAGCTGTCAAAGGACACCAGAAACAAAATTGTAGACCTGCACCAGGCTGGGAAGACTGAATCTGCAATAGGTAAGCAGCTTGGTTTGAAGAAATCAACTGTGGGAGCAATTATTAGGAAATGGAAGACATACAAGACCACTGATAATCTCCCTCGATCTGGGGCTCCACGCAGGATCTCACCCCGTGGGGTCAAAATGATCACAAGAACGGTGAGCAAAAATCCCAGAACCACACGGGGGAACCTAGTGAATGACCTGCAGAGAGCTGGGACCAAAGTAACAAAGCCTACCATCAGTAACACACTACGCCGCCAGGGACTCAAATCCTGCAGTGCCAGACGTGTCCAGGCCCGTCTGAAGTTTGCTAGAGAGCATTTGGATGATCCAGAAGAAGATTGGGAGAATGTCATATGGTCAGATGAAAACAAAATATAACTTTTTGGTAAAAACTCAACTCGTCGTGTTTGGAGGACAAAGAATGCTGAGTTGCATCCAAAGAACACCATACCTACTGTGAAGCATGGGAGTGGAAACATCATGCTTTGGGGCTGTTTTTCTGCAAAGGGACCAGGACGACTGATCCGTGTAAAGGACAGAATGAATGGGGCCATGTATCGTGAGATTTTGAGTGAAAACCTCCTTCCATCAGCAAGGGCATTGAAGATGAAACGTGGCTGGGTCTTTCAGCATGACAATGATCCCAAACACACCGCCCGGGCAACGAAGGAGTGGCTTCGTAAGAAGCATTTCAAGGTCCTGGAGTGGCCTAGCCAGTCTCCAGATCTCAACCCCATAGAAAATCTTTGCAGGGAGTTGAAAGTCCGTGATGCCCAGCAACAGCCCCAAAACATCACTGCTCTAGAGGAGATCTGCATGGAGGAATGGGCCAACCTTGTGAAAACCTTGTGAAGACTTACAGAAAACGTTTGACCTCTGTCATTGCCAACAAAGGGTATATAACAAAGTATTGAGATAAACTTTTGTTATTGACCAAATACTTATTTTCCACCATAATTTGCAAATAAATTCATTAAAAATCCTACAATGTGATTTTATGGATTTTTTTTCTCATTTTGTCTGTCATAGTTGAAGTGTACCTATGATGAAAATTACAGGCCTCTCTCATCTTTTTAAGTGGGAGAACTTGCACAATTGGTGGCTGACTAAATACTTTTTTGCCCCACTGTATGTATATAAGTAGCTTAAAGGCCTTTATTAGGCCTTATTAGTCATATATCAGGCCTTATTTCAGTGATTTGTTATTCAAACATACGTCATGTAATACTGGCCAATCCTTAATAACCTAATTATTAACTATAATAAAGGCATATTTATTGTTAATAAAGAGCAAGTTACACAAGAAACCGATTCTTAGTAAGCTGTCTCAATGTGGGACTTATTAGGGCATACTACCTCAATATGTGTTCCCTATTCTGAATTGTGACTATATTATTACTTGCAGAATTGTTTTCTCCAGGAATGACCTCATTGCACTGACAGTGGCATACCTCCCCTCACGTATGCCATTCAGCCAACATTCTCACGGCGAGATGAAAGATCTGAGATATAGGGTGGGGCTAAACCAAGCCTAGCCTTAAATGTGATTAATATAGTTTGTAAATCTTTTCTCAAAGTGACTGGTAGCCAGTGCAGAAAATCTAAAATAGGTGTGATATGGTTACATTTCCTGGTGCCTGTTAAAAGCCGAGCTGAAGCGTTTCGAACTCACTGTAGACGATGGAGAGATTTTGTACATTCAGCTTGATGTATAGGCCAGGGTTAAAGAAGACCCCAAGGTTTCTGGCCGTTTGCTTTACATTTGTGGACAAATATCCAAGATTATCTACAATCTGAATTCTAGCAAGGTAGGGGCCGAATACAACCTCAGATTTTTTATCATTGAGCTGAAGAAAATTGTCAGACAGCCATCATTTGATTTCAGCAAGACACTTGTGAAGGTTAGCTATGCTAGCTTTGGTCACTGACTCTTATTTGTAAATAGAGCTGTGTGTTATCCACATAGCAGTAAAACTGAATTTTATGATTGCGGATGATCTCAAAAAAGGGAACCGTATACAAGGAAAAAAGGATGGGGCCCAGAATTTAGCCCTGAGGGACACCGTAGTGAATAGGTGCTTGGGACAAAACTGAGCCACCCATTCTCACTGAGAAAAGTGAATTTTCGAGTTGTGGGAGTGCACAGAGATCGCGATAGATAAGTAGTTAGCTCTTGCATCTTGAATAGCAACATTGTAATTTCTCATAGAATACTTGGAAGTTTACAGGTTTTCCATTTATGTTATGCATTTAGAATTTCACTTTTTAAAGCACACGTGTGGTTATTTAACCAGGATGAGACACTGGCAGACAATTTATGATTGATTTTAACTGGTGCCACTGAGTCTAAAGTAGCCTGACAATACACGACATGACCAAAAGTATGTGGACACCTGCTCGTCGAACATCTCATTCCAAAATCATGGCCATTAATATGGGGTTTCTCCCCCCCCCCCCCTTGCTGCTATAACAGCCTCCACTCTTCTGGGAATGCTTTCCACTAGATGTTGGAACATTTCTGCTGGTACTTGCTTACATTCAGCCACAAGAGCATTAGTGAGGTCGAGCATTGATGGTGGACGATTTGCCTGGCTCGCAGTCAGCGTTCCAATTCATCCCAAAGGTGTTCGATAAGGTCAGAGCTTTGTACAGGCCAATCAAGTTCTTCCACACTGATCTCGACAAACCATTTCTGTATGGACCTTGTTTTATGCACGGTGGCATTGTCATGCTGAAACAAGAAAGGCCCTTCCCCAAACTGTTGTCACAAAATTTGTCTAGAATGTCATTGTATGCTGTAGTGTTAAGATTTCCTTTCACTGAAACTAAGGGGCCAAGCCCGAACCATGAAAAACAGCCCCAGATCATTATTCCTCCTCCACTAAACTTTACAGTTCGCACTATGCATTGGGACAGGTAGCGTTCTCCTGGCATCCGCCAAACCCAGATTCGTCCGTCAGACTGCCAGATGGTGAAGCGTGATTCAACACTGCAGAGAACACGTTTCAATGGCGGCGAGCTTTACACAAATCCAGCCGATGCTTGGCATTGACCATGGTGATCTTAGGCTTGTGTGCGTCTACTCGGCCATGGAAACCCATTTCATGAAGCTCCCGACGAACAGTTATTGTGCTGACGTTGCTTCCAGAGGCAGTTTGGAATTCAGTAGTGAGTGTTGCAACCTGAGGACAGGTGATTTTTACACACTACGTGCTTCAGCACTCGGCGGTCCTGTTCTGTGAGCTTGTGTGGTCTACCATTTTGCGGCTGAGTCGTTGTTGTTCCTAGAGAATTCCATTTAATAATAACAGCACTTTCAGGTGACTAGGGCAGCTCTAGCAGGGCAGAAATTTGAAGAACTGACTTGTTGGAAAGGTTGCATCCTATAATGGTGCCACATTGAAAGTCACTGAGCTCTTCAGTAAGGCCGTTCTACTGCCAATGTTTCTCAATGGAGTTTGCATAGATTTTATACACCTGTGCGGCTGAAATAGCCGAATCCACTTATTCGAAGGTGTGTCTACAAACTTTTGTATATATAGTGTACGTCATCGAAACTGTTCACCAAATTATCGGTGTGAAGACGAAGAACAGGATCAGTGCTAGGGGATAGAAAAGCATTTGTAAATTTACTAGCAGTTGTGGAGTTAATGACACGAGAGCGAGTGGGGAAAGACATTTTTTGAGGAGGAGGATAAAGCATTTTAAAAACAATACTGAGATGGTCAGTGTTGACATCAATAGTTTCCAAGTTATCAATATTCAGACCATAGGACAGCACAATATCAAGAGTATGGCCTTTGTTGTGTGTAGGCCTTGTGGCATGTAGCACAAGTTAAAGGTTAAAAAGTTGTTAAAGGTTAAAGGTTGTTGCTGCTGGAGTGAAACACGCTTTTATAAGTCCAGTCATTTCGTAACAATTCTAAATGCAATCGCATATTAAAAACAGTTTTGATCACCACAATTAAAGAGTTACATTTTGTTTAATTTTTACCCGTTTTTCTTCCCAATTTCGTGATTACGATCTTGTCTCATCGCTGCAACTCCCCAACGGGCCTGGAGAGGCGAAGGTCAGGTCATGCGTCCTCCGAAACACGACCCGCCAAACCGCGCTTTTTAACAACCGCTCGCTTAACCCGGAAGCCAGCCCACCAATGTGTCGGAGGAAACATCATTCAACTGACAACCGAAGTCAGCCTGCAGGCACCCGGCCCGCCACAAGGAGTCGCTAGAGAGCGATGAGCCAAGTAAAGCCCCCCCCGGCCAAACTCTCCCCTAACCCTGGCCAATGACGGGCCAAACACCAGGCTTTAGTAACAGTGCAACACTGCAATGCAGTGCCTTAGACTGCTGCGCCACTCGGGAGGCCAAGAGCTACTATTTTAATTTCTCAACTGGTAATTGAAGCATGCCTTCCATTCGCCATTCAAGTGCATAGGCAACGGTAGGCAGGCTATCAGTGCATCACCCATCACTTTGCAATGTGAGCTGGAAGCAGTTTGCATTTTGAATGTTTTACTTTGTCACGCCCTGGCCTTAGTTATCTTTATTCTCTTTATTATTTTGGTTAGGTCAGGGTGTGACGAGGTTGGTTTGTGTGTTTTTGTCTCGTCTAGGGTGTTTGTACTGTCTCGTTTTTTTTTGTAGAGTTATGGGGTTGTGTTCATTATAGGTGTTTATGTAAGTCTATGGTTGCCTAGATTGGTTCTCAATTAGAGGCAGGTGTTTATCGTTGTCTCTGATTGGGAACCATATTTAGGCAGCCATGTCCTTTGGGTATTTTGTGGGTGATTGTTTCCTGTGTCAGTGTTTGTGCCACATGGGACTGTTACGGTTTGTTCACGTTTATTGTTTTGTATTGGTGTTCATAGTTCAGTTTTCTATATTAAAACATGGATACCTAC
The DNA here is from genome assembly GCF_045679555.1 of Salvelinus alpinus. Taxonomy (NCBI): domain Eukaryota; kingdom Metazoa; phylum Chordata; class Actinopteri; order Salmoniformes; family Salmonidae; genus Salvelinus; species Salvelinus alpinus. The sequence goes on from NC_092107.1 coordinate 21,841,253, forward strand.
CACGCTGCGTATTGGTCCGATCCTTGTTACACCTCTTCAGAGGAAGACAGCCGTGACATACTTCATATTTTGAGGCATGTCTTACCTTGCTTCAAATTAGCATAGGCAAATTCTGACCATATAATTTATTTTATAAAGACTGCCTTTGAAACTTTCTTTCATTGTCCAAAAGCAAAATCCTAGTCATATTAGTAACCCATCCTAGTTGTTGCATCTTTAGATTCCCCTTCTGTCTAAGTTTCTAGAGATTTATCACTAGCACCTTTTCCATCCAAATGGCGACAGACTCATGCGAATATTCAAAAATATGCGCATTTTCTCACGATGTTTCCATCAAATTGACTTGTTGCAAATAAAACGCTTTACGTGATACCTTTTGCGGTTAAATTCCCATGTATCAAATAAAAAAATACGTTTCCATCGCATTTAACTTTCCTGATGGTTTTCTCACAAAAAAGTTAGCATTATATAGCGAGTATGCCCACTCTGGTATTGGCACGTGCGCTCTAGCTAACAGCGCTACCTGCACGCTTTTATCCTACACGTACTTTACACAAAGGTTGGATGTAAACCTGGTTATAGTCACATATGGAACCGCTCACATCAGGTGCGCTGTTTAGAATGGTGTGATCCCACAAATTGCATTTTGACAAATGTTTAAAATTACGTTTTATTGGCTACTTCATTACAGCAGTTGCATGTTACGTTAAGAAGAATGACCATAATCTAAATGTGATTACTGTCATTCTGAGCACCGTGGGTGGATGCCTTAATGGGTTATGCACCCTATGCATATGGGTCCGGTAAATCTCTGATGGCCGGTAAATTAAAATCTTCCTGGTTAGGAAACCCTGAAGCGGAGACAAGCGCACACACACACACACAAAGCTCCACTGAGTAAAGTTATTGCCACTCTTGTATACAGGGCCAATGTGTTGTTGTATTGTTGCTGACTGTGTATAGTAATTGTGTGGTAAGCAACTATAGGGACCTTGTAGACGGACATGCTGCCAATCAGCCCTTAGACCACCAGTGCTTTGTCCCAAATGGGACCCTATTCCCAATCCCTGTAGAGTGCACTATTTTTGCCCACGCAGCAACCACTGTTCTAGGGCAAGGTAAATGGATGCACTGATTCACAAATTGATCACGCTCTCTCTGTAGGGGCCGTTGTTGCCCGTTTACAAGCAGCAGCCAACGGTGAATCAGTTCAGTCACTCTCCCTCTCTCTTCTCATATTACCTCAACAACAATGGCTGCATTCACTATGTGTAGCACCAGGGGTTGACTGACTGTCAACAAGGGGACAATTGGCTACCTCCTCGTCCGTACGGAACATTATATAACCAGCCTCCTCTGATTCACCGGCTGGCTGGCTAACAAATCACTGGTGAGGTCAGGAGAGGTGCTGCTCGGTGGGGTCAAACAAGACATGGTATCAAGTAATAATGTTTGTACCATGTTTTGTGCTGCTACCATGTTGTCATGTTGTGTTGCTGCCATGCTATGTTGATGTCTTAGGTCTCTCTTCATGTAGTGTTGTCTCTCGTCGTGATGTGTTTTGTCCTATATTTTTTATCAAATATTATTTGTCACATGCGACGAATACAACAGGTGTAGACCTTAAAGTGAAATGCTTACTTACAAGCCCTAACCAAAAATGCATTTAAAAATAAATAATTAAACACCAACAAATAAGAAAAAAGTAACATAATTAAAGAGCAGCAGCAAAATAACAATAGCGAGGCTATATACAGGGGGTACCTGTACAGAGTCAATGTGTGGGGGCACCAGTTAGTCAAGGTAATTGCGGTAATATGTACATGTAGGCAGAGTTATTAAAGTGACTATGCATAGATAATAACAGAGTAGCAGCAGTGTAAAAGAGGGGGGGCAATGTAAATAGACTGGGTAGCCATTTGATTAGATGTTCAGAAGTCTTATGGCTTGGGGGTAGAAGCTGTTTAAAAGCCTCTTGGACCTAGTCTTGGCACTCCGGTACGGCTTGCCATGCGGTAGCAGAGAAAACAGTCTATGACTAGGGTGGCTGGAGTCTGACAATTCTTAGGGCTGTCCTCTGACACCGTCTGGTATAGAGGTCCTGGATGGCAGGAAGCTTGGCCCCACTGACGTACTGGGCCGTACGTACTACCCTCTGTAGTGCCTTGCAGTCGGAGGCCGAGCAGTTACGATACCAGGCAGTGATGCAACCAGTCAGGATGCTCTCGATGGTGCAGCTGTAGAACCTTTTGGGGATCTGAGGACCCATGCCAAATCTTTTCAGTCTCCTGAGGGGGAAAAGGTGTTGTCGTGCTCTCTTCACAACGGTCTTGGTGTGTTTGGACCATTTTAGTTTGTTGGTGATGTGGACAACAAGGAACTTGAAGCTCTCAACCTGCTTCACTACAGCCTCGTCGATGGGAATGGGGGTGTGCTCGGTCCTCCTTTTCCTGTAGTCCACAATCATATCCTTTGTCTTGATCACGTTGAGAGAGAGGTTGTTGTCCTGGCACCACATGGAAAGGTCTCTGACCTCCCTAAAGGCTGTCTGTTGTGTAATCGGCAAACTTAACTTCTTATGGCTGGGGGCAGTATTGAGTAGCTTGGATGAATAAGGTGCCCAGAGTAAACTGCCTGCTACTCAGGCCCAGTTGCTAATATATGCATGTTATTAGTAGATTTGGATAGAAAACTGACAGAAGTTTCTAAAACTGTTTGAATGATGTCTGTGAGTATAACAGAACACATACAGTATGGCAGGCAAAAACCTGAGAAAAAATCCAGCCAGGAAGTGGGAAATCTGAGGTTTGTAGTTTTTCAACTCATCGCCTATCGAATATACAGTGGGATATTGGTCATATTGCACTTCCTAAGGCTTCCACTAGATGTCAACAGTCTTTAGAACCTTGTTTGATGCTTCTACTGTGAAGAAGGGGGGAATGAGGGCTCTTTGAGTCATGGGTCTGGCAGAGTGCCATCAGCTGACCACGGGTTCACGTGAGAGAGTTAGCTTGCGTTCCATTGCATTTCTGAAGACAAAGGAATTCTCCGGTTGGAACATTATTGAAGATTTATGTTAAAAACATCCTAAAGATTGATTCTATACTTCGTTTGACATGTTTCTACGAACTGTAATATGACTTTTCGTCTGAACTTTCGCATGGACTTGCCCGCACGTCGTGAGTTTGGATTGTGTACTGAACGCGCAAACAAAAAGGAGGTATTTGGACATACAGTGGGGCAAAAAAGTATTTAGTCAGCCACCAATTGTGCAAGTTCTCCCACTTAAAAAGATGAGAGAGGCCTGTAATTTTCATCATAGGTACACTTCAACTATGACAGACAAAATGAGAAAAAAAATCCAGAAAATCACATTGTAGGATTTTTTATGAATTTATTTGCAAATTATGGTGGAAAATAAGTATTTGGTCACCTACAAACAAGCAAGATTTCTGGCTCTCACAGACCTGTAACTTCTTCTTTAAGAGGCTCCTCTGTCCTCCACTCGTTACCTGTATTAATGGCACCTGTTTGAACTTGTTATCAGTATAAAAGACACCTGTCCACAACCTCAAACAGTCACACTCCAAACTCCACTATGGCCAAGAACAAAGAGCTGTCAAAGGACACCAGAAACAAAATTGTAGACCTGCACCAGCCTGGGAAGACTGAATCTGCAATAGGTAAGCAGCTTGGTTTGAAGAAATTAACTGTGGGAGCAGTTATTAGGAAATGGAAGACATACAAGACCACTGATAATCTCCCTCGATCTGGGGCTCCACGCAAGATCTCACCCCGTGGGGTCAAAATGATCACAAGAACGGTGAGCAAAAATCCCAGAACCACATGGGGGGACCTAGTGAATGACCTGCAGAGAGCTGGGACCAAAGTAACAAAGCCTACCATCAGTAACACACTACGCCGCCAGGGACTCAAATCCTGCAGTGCCAGACGTGTCCCCCTGCTTAAGCCAGTACATGTCCAGGCCCGTCTGAAGTTTGTTAGAGAGCATTTGGATGATCCAGAAGAAGATTGGGAGAATGTCATATGGTCAGATGAAACCAAAATAGAACTTTTTGGTAAAAACTCAACTCGTCGTGTTTGGAGGACAAAGAATGCTGAGTTGCATCCAAAGAACACCATACCTACTGTGAAGCATGGGGGTGGAAACATCATGCTTTGGGGCTGTTTTTCTGCAAAGGGACCAGGACGACTGATCCATGTAAAGGAAGGAATGAATGGGGCCATGTATCGTGAGATTTTGAGTGAAAACCTCCTTCCATCAGCAAGGGCATTGAAGATGAAACGTGGTTGGGTCTTTCAGCATGACAATGATCCCAAACACACCGCCCGGACAACGAAGGAGTGGCTTCGTAAGAAGCATTTCAAGGTCCTGGAGTGGCCTAGCCAGTCTCCAGATCTCAACCCCATAGAAAATCTTTGGAGGGAGTTGAAAGTCCGTGTTGCCCAGCAACAGCCCCAAAACATCACTGCTCTAGAGGAGATCTGCATGGAGGAATGGGCCAAAATACCAGCAACAGTGTGTGAAAACCTTGTGAAGACTTACAGAAAACGTTTGACCTCTGTCATTGCCAACAAAGGGTATATAACAAACTATTGAGATAAACTTTTGTTATTGACCAAATACTTATTTTCCACCATAATTTGCAAATAAATTCATAAAAAATCCTACAATGTGATTTTCTGGATTCTTTTTTCTAATTTTGTCTGTCATAGTTGAAGTGTACCTATGATGAAAATTACAGGCCTCTCTCATCTTTTTAAGTGGGAGAACTTGCACAATTGGTGGCTGACTAAATACTTTTTTGCCCCACTGTATATTATGGACTTTATGGAACAAATCAAACATTTATTGCGGAACTTGGATTCCTGGGAGTGCATTCTGATGAAGATCATCAAAGGTAAGTGAATATTTATAATGCTATTCTGACATCTGTTGACTCCACAACATGGCGGATATCTTCATGGCTTGTTTGGGCTCTGAGCGCTGTACTCAGATTATAGCATGGTGTGCTTTTTCCGTAAAGTTTTTTTGAAATCTGACACAGCGGTTGCATTAGCTTCTTATGGCTGCAGGGCAGTATTGAGTAGCTTGGATGAAAGGTGCCCAGAGGTGCCCATAGTAAACTGCCTGCTTCTCAGTCCCAGTTGCTAATATATGCACATTGTTATTTGTATTGGATAGAAAACAATCTGAAGTTTCTAAAACTGTTTGAATGATGTCTGTGAGTATAACAGAACTCATATGGCAGGCAAAAACCTGAGAAAAAATCCAAACAGGAAGTGGGAAGTCTGAGGTTGGTCGATTTTCAACCAAGACCCTATTGAATACACAGTGGGATATGGATTAGTTTGCACTTCCTACGGCTTCCACTAGATGTCAACAGTCTGTAGAACCTTGTCTGATGCCTCTACTGTGAAGTGGGGCCGAAGGAGACAGGAATTAGTCAGGTCTATCATGACCTGACCATGCTCTTACCATGTGCGTTCACATGAGAGGGAGCTCTGTTCCATCGCACATCTGAAGTCAATGTAATTCTCCGGTTGGAACATTACTGAATATTTATGTTAAAAACATTCTAAAGATTGATTCAATACATCGTTTGACATGTTTCTACTGACTGTTACGGAACTTTTTGACATTTCGTCTGCTTTTAGTGAACGCGCTTCCTGACTTTGGATTTGTTTACCAAACACGCTAACAAAAATAGCTATTTGGACATAAATTATGGACATTACCGAACAAAACAAACATTTCTTGTGGGAGTCCTGGGAGTGTATTCCGACGAAGATTAGCAAAGGTAAGTGATGATTTATAATGTTTTTTTTTAGTTTTGTTGACTGCACAATTTGGCGGGTAACTGTATGGCTTCCTTTTGTGGCTGAACGCTGTTCTCAGATTATTGAATATTGTGCTTTTGCCGTAATGCAACCGCTGTGTCAGATTTCAAAAAGCTTTAACTTCTTTGATATAAGGGGCAGCATTTTCACTTTTGGAGGAATTGCATGCCCATAGTGAAATGCCTCCTACTCTGTCCCAGATGCTAATATATGCATATTGTTATTTGTATTGGATAGAAAACACTATGATGTTTCTAAAACTGTTTGAATGATGTCTGTGAGTATAACATAACTCATATGGCAGGCAAAAACCTGAGAAAAAATCCAAACAGGAAGTGAAAATTCTGAGAGTGGTCATTGTTAAAGTCATCGCCTATTCAATTCCCTGTAATATATGGATCTGTTTGCACTTCATACGCCTTACACTAGATGTCAACAGTCAGTAGAACGTGGAATGAAGCTTATGCTGTGTTGTGGGACCGGATGGGAGGGGAATGAGTCAGTGGTCTGGCAGATTGCCAGTTCTTGGTCACGCGCTTTCCTCATGTTGACGCCTTGCGTTCCATTACTTATACAGACATGAAGAAATGCTTCATTGGAACGTTATTGGATATAAATGATAACAACATGTCACGATCGTGTGGAGGACTGAGAGAGGACCAAGGCGCAGCGCGTGGAAAGTACATCTTCTTTTATTTTAAAGAAGGAAAAAACAAAACAACAAACAGAACAGACGACCGTGAAGCTATACAAAAATCAGTGCTGACACAAAACACTTCGACATAGACAATTCCCCACAAACAGCTAAAGCCTATGGTTGCCTTAAATATGGCTCCCAATCAGAGACAACAATAACCAGCTGTCTCTAATTGAGACCCAATTCAGGCAACCATAGACTTTCCTAGATACCTACACTCAACCATAGACACAGCTAGACTACTATACTAAACATAAACCCAACTACTCTAATAAACCCCCCTAAACCTTACAACCACCCTAGACACTACAAAAACCACATACATTCCCCATGTCACACCCTGACCTAACCAAAATAATTAAGAAAACAAAGAATACTAAGGCCAGGGCGTGACATAACCCCCCCCTTAAGGTGCGAACTCCGGGCGCACCAGCACAAAGTCTAGGGGAGGGTCTGGGTGGGCTTCCGTCCACGGCGGCGGCTCCGGCACTGGTCGTGGTCCCCACCCCACCATAGTCACTACCCGCTTTCGTAGCCTCCTCCAAATGGCCACCCTCCACATTAACCCCACCGGACTAAGGGGCAGCACCGGACTAAGGGGCAGCACCGGACTAAGGGGCAGCACCGGACTAAGGGGCAGCACCGGACTAAGGTGCAGCACCGGACTAAGGGGCAGCACCAGGATAAGGGGCAGCACCAGGATAAGGGGCAGCACCAGGATAAGGGGCAGCACCAGGATAAGGGGCAGCACCAGGATAAGGGGCAGCTCCGGACTGAGGGACGGATCCTGGCTGGATGACGGCTCTGGCGGATCCTGGCTGGACGGCTCTGGCGGATCCTGGCTGGACGGCTCATGGCTGGCTGACGGATCTGGCTGCTCATGGCTGGCTGACGGCTCTGGACGCTCATGGCTGGCTGACGGCTCTGGACGCTCATGGCTGGCTGGCGGCTCTGGCAGATCCTGTCTGGTTGGCGGCTCTGGCAGATCCTGTCTGGTTGGCGGCTCTGGCAGATCCTGTCTGGTTGGCGGCTCTGGCTGGTCATGGCTCGCTGACGGCTCTGGCTGGTCATGGCTCGCTGACGGCTCTGGCTGGTCATGGCTCGCTGACGGCTCTGGATGCTCATGGCTGGCTGGCGGCTCTGGCAGATCCTGTCTGGTTGGCGGCTCTGGCAGATCCTGTCTGGTTGGCGGCTCTGGCTGGTCATGGCTGGCGGAAGGCTCTGGCTGATCCGTTCTGGCGGAAGGCTCTGGCTGATCCGTTCTGGCGGAAGGCTCTGGCTGATCCGGTCTGGCGGAAAGCTCTGGCTGATCCGGTCTGGCGGAAGGCTCTGGCTGATCCGGTCTGGCGGAAGGCTCTGGCTGATCCGGTTTGGCGGAAGGCTCTGGCTGATCCGGTCTGGCGGAAGGCTCTGGCTGATCCGGTCTGGCGGAAGGCTCTGGCTGATCCGGTCTGGCGGACGGCTCTGGCTGATCCGGTCTGGCGGAAGGCTCTGGCTGATCCGGTCTGGCGGAAGGCTCTGGCTGATCCGGTCTGGCGGAAGGCTCTGGCTGATCCGGTCTGGCGGAAGGCTCTGGCTGATCCGGTCTGGCGGAAGGCTCTAGCGGCTCCTGTCTGGCGGACGGCTCTAGCGGCTCCTGTCTGGCGGACGGCTCTGTAGGCTCATGGCAGACGGGCGGCTTTGCAGGCTCATGGCAGACGGGCGGCTTTGAAGGCTCAATACAGACGGGCAGTTCATGCGGCGCTTGGCAGACGGACAGTTCAGACGGCGTTGGGCAGACGGGCAGTTCAGGCGCCGTTGGGCAGACGGGCAGTTCAGGCGCCGCTTGGCAGACGGGCAGTTCAGGCGCCGCTTGGCAGACGGGCAGTTCAGGCGCCGCTTGGCAGACGGGCAGTTCAGGCACCGTTGGGCAGACGGCAGACTCTGGCCGGCTGAGACGCACTGTAGGCCTGGTGCGTGGTGCCGGAACTGGAGGTACCGGGCTAAGGACACGCACCTTCAGGCTAGTGCGGGGAACAACAACAGGGCACACTGAGTTCTCAAGGCGAACTTTCGGACTGGTGCGTGGTGCCGGAACTGGTGGTACCGGGCTGAGGGCACGCACCTCAGGACGAGTACGGGGAGAAGGATCAGTGCGTACAGGGCTCTGGAGACGCACAGGAGGCTTGGTGCGTGGTGCCGGGACTGGAGGCACTGGGCTGGAGACACGCACCATAGGGAGAGTGCGTGGAGGAGGAACAGGGCTCTGGAGACGCACTGGAAGCCTGGTGCGTGGTGTCAGCACTGGTGGTACTGGGCTGGGAACACACACCACAGGGCTAGTGCGAGGAGCAGTAACAGGACGCACAGGACTCTGGAGACGCACAGGAGGCTTTGTGCGTGCTGTAGGCACTGTCTTAACCAGACGGCTAGCACGCACCTCAGGACGAGTATGGAGAGCTGTTCCCGGTGACATTAAATCACCAACACGTTCATTCGGACGGATGCCGTGCCTCATGCACCAAACCAATACATCCCTCATAACTCTCTCCTCCAATTTCTCCATTAACTCCTTTACTGTCTCTGCGTCACTCTCCTCCAAATCCGCCCTCACCGGCTCCTTACGGTAAGCAGGAGGAGTTGGCTCACGTCTCCCGACTGACCCAACTAAACTACCCGAGAGCCCCCCCCCAAGAAATGTTTGGGTTTGACTTACGGGCTTCCAGCCTTGTTTCCTTGCTGCCTCCTCATATCTCCGCCTCTCTGCTTTCGCTGCCTCCAGCTCAGCTTTGGGGCGGTTATATTCTCCTGGTACTTCGCGGTCCAGAATTTCCTCCCAATTCCAATAGTCCTGTGTAGGTGGGTCCTGTTGTTGTTGCACACGCTGCTTGATCCGATGTTGGTGGGGAATTCTGTCACGATCGTGTGGAGGACTGAGAGAGGACCAAGGCGCAGCGCGTGGAAAGTACATCTTCTTTTATTTTAAAGAAGGAAAAAACAAAACAACAAACAGAACAGACGACCGTGAAGCTATACAAAAATCAGTGCTGACACAAAACACTTCGACATAGACAATTCCCCACAAACAGCTAAAGCCTATGGTTGCCTTAAATATGGCTCCCATTCAGAGACAACAATAACCAGCTGTCTCTAATTGAGACCCAATTCAGGCAACCATAGACTTTCCTAGATACCTACACTCAACCATAGACACAGCTAGACTACTATACTAAACATAAACCCAACTACTCTAATAAACCCCCCTAAACCTTACAACCACCCTAGACACTACAAAAACCACATACATTCCCCATGTCACACCCTGACCTAACCAAAAATAATTAAGAAAACAAAGAATACTAAGGCCAGGGCGTGACACAACATCCTGAAGATTGATTCTCTACTAAGTTTGACCAGTTTATTCAGTTTATTTAATATAACTTTTTGAAGTTTTCGTCCAACGTTTGCCTGCATCTGCGCAAGTGTTTGGACACGTGTACTACACATGCTAGCAAAATTAGCTAATTGGACATAAGTAATGGACATTATCGAACAAAACAACGATTTATTGTGGAACTAGGATTCCTGGCACTGCATTCTGATGAAGATAATCAAAGGTAAGGGAATATTTATGATGTAATTTCGTATTTCTGTTGACTCCAACATGGCGGAGAAATGTTGTTAAATCTGAGCGCCGTCTCAGATTATGGCATGGTGTGCTTTTTACGAAAGTTTTTTTTTTTAAATGATACAGCGGTTGCATTAAGAACAAGTGTATCTTTAATTATATGTAAAACATGTATCTTTCATCAAAGTTTATGATGAGTATTTCTGTTATTTGACGTGGCTCTCTGTAATTACTCCTGATATTTTGGAGGCATTTCTGAACATGGCGCCAATGTAAACCGAGATTTGTGGATATAAATATGCACATTGTCGAACAAAACATACATGTATTGTGTAACATGATGTCACATGAGTGTCATCTGATGAAGATGTTCAAAGGTTAGTGATTAATTTTATCTCTATTTCTGGTTTTTGTTACTACTATCTTTTGCTGGGAAAATGGCTGTGTTTTTCTGTGGCTATGTACTGAGCTAACATAATTGTTTGCTGTGCTTTCCCCATAAATCCTTTTTGAAATCAGACATGTTGGCAGGATTCACAACATGTGTAGCTTTAATTTGGTGTCTTTCATGTGTGATATCATGAAAGATTGATTTTTATAGTAATATATTTGAATTTGGCGCGCTACATTTTTTCTGGATTTTGGCCAAGTGGGACGCTACCGTCCCACCTATCCTAGAGAAGTTAAGAACAAGTGTATCTTTAACGTGGCTCTCTGCAGTTTCTCCGGATATTTTGGAGGCATTTCTGAACATGGCACCAATGTAAACTGAGGTTTTTGGATATAAATATGAACTTTATCGAACAAAACATATATGTATTGTGTAACATGAAGTCCTATGAGTGTCATCTGATGAAGATCATCAAAGGTTAGTGATTAATTTTATCTCTATTTCTGCTTTTTGTGACTCCTGTCTTTGGCTGGAAAAATGGCTCTGTTTTTCTGTGATTTTGCGGTGACCTAACATAATCGTTTGTGGTGCTTTCGCTGTAAAGCCTATTTGAAATCGGACACTTTGGTGGGATTAACAACAAGATTACCTTTAAAATGGTATAAGATACATGTATGTTTGTGGAATTTTAATTATGAGATTTCTGTTTGAATTTGGCACCCTGCACTTTCACTGGCTGTTGTCATATCATCCCGTTAAAGGGATTGCAGCCATAAGAAGTTTTAAGGAGAGGTTTATCTAAAGTTAGATGTATAATACTTGTATCTTTTATCAATGTTTATTATGAATATTTGTTTATTAAATTATTGATTATTATTATATTATTATTTGTGCCCTGGTCCTATAAGAGCTCTTTGTCAGTTCTCACCAGCCGGGTTTTGACTAAAACTCACTCTCATTCTTATGTTTAATAAATGTATCGTATAGTGTGTGTGTGGCAGGCTTACAATGATGGCAAAAAACAATATTTGAGAATGCGCTGACCCTGGTGCTAGAGGGGGTACGCAGCTGGAGGTTGAATGTTTGAAGGGGTACGGGACTATAAAAAGTTTGGGAACCACTGCTCCAGTGGAATACATCTACAGTGGAGAATGGTCAGCCAGACGCAACCAAACGATCAATACTGGTTTATTCTATTAGCTTTTATTAGCTTGGCTAATAGCTTTCAGGAAGTGTGCCAGCCATTTATCTGATATCTGATCTTACCACAGTTATGATTGAGAGTTGGTAGATAGCAGGGAATGGCTCTACTAACAGCTCTCTGGTCAGAATTCAATCATGGCCTATTATGGGTTCTCTGAAGTGTATTGTATTTCCACTGCAGCATGTCCCTTAAAAATCAGCAGTCCAGTGGAATTACCCATTCAATTCTGATAGTGAGCATGGCTGAGAAGTCTTCAGGTCATGCAACAGGACATGTTTTTGAAATCCATCCATCTTACCAGGGACACCTTGCTGTGCAAGTGAAACTCCTCTCTGAAAACCTCCTTCTGAAAAGCCACTATCTACAACTATTGACTTCTATCTTTTGTTTTTGTCTCAGCATGAATGGCCAGGGCTGCAGGGGAGTGCGAGAGGGGGCCTGGAGCCTGCAGTCTACCGTGGAGGAGGTGACTAACTCAGTTAAATTACTCACTGCCTTAATGATGATAGGTTCATAGTTATGATGGGTTAATCCACATCTACACCGCAATTTCACAACCACCCATGCATGGTACAGTACATACAGTTGAAGTCGGAAGTTTACATACACCTTAGCCAAATACATTTAAACTCAGTTTTTCACAATTCCTGACATTTAATCAGAGTAAAAATTCCCTGTCTTAGGTCAGTTAGGATCACCACTTTATTTTAAGAATGTGAAATATCAGAATAATAGTAGAGAGAATGATTTATTTCAGCTTTCATTTCTTTCATCACATTCCCAGTGGGTCAGAAGTTTACATAGACTCAATTAGTATTTGGTAGCATTGCCTTTAAATTGTTTAACTTGGGTCAAACGTTTCGGGTAGCCTTCCACAAGCTTCCCACAATAAGTTGGGTGTATTTTGGATTGAGGTCAGGGCTTTGTGATGGCCACTCCAATACCTTGTCTTTGTTGTCCTTAAGCAATTTTGCCACAGCTCTGGAAGTATGCTTGGAGTCATTGTCCATTTGGAAGACCCATTTATGACCAAGCTTTAACTTCCTGACTGATAATTTGTGATGTTGCTTCAATATATCCACGTAATTTTCCTACCTCATGATGCCATCTATTTTGTGAAGTGCACCAGTCCCTCCTGCAGAAAAGCACCCCCACAACATGATGCTGCCACTCCCGTGCTACACAATTGGGATGGTGTTCTTCGGCTTGCAAGCCTCCCCCTTTTTCCTCCAAACATAACAATGGTCATTATGGCCAAACAGTTCTATTTTTGTTTCATCAGACCAGAGGACATTTCTCCTAAAAGGACGATCTTTGTCCCCATGTGCAGTTGCAAACCGTAGTCAGGCTTTTTTATGGCGGTTTTGGAGCAGTGGCTTCTTCCTTGCTGATCAGCCTTTCAGGTTATATTGATATGGGACTCGTTTTACTGTGGATATAGATACTTTTGTACCTGTTTCCTCCAGCATCTTCACAAGGTCAATTAGCTTCTAAAGCCATGACATCATTTTCTGGAATTTTCCAAGCTGTTTAAAGGCACAGTCAACTTAGTGCATGTAGACTTCTGACCCACTGGAATTGTGATACAGTGAATTATAAGTTCACAGACACGGACACGGAAATACAATGGGTAATAGGTTCAGGAGTATTTTGCTCTGCCATTTCCATTTTGGTATCGATTTTCCATTTTATACGCAAATTCACCTCTAGGATGACAACACAGCTAAGCCATGATAATGTACAAGTGAGGCTATTTCTATCAATGACATGATCAGTAGTCTTGCGTTGGCATTTCAAGTTAATATTATTATCCACTTTCTCCACCAATGCTTCCCAAGAAATCATGACTGGAAAGTTTAAGCTGGAGGAACTCAACGTGAAAATAATTTTCTACAAACTGGAGGATCAGAACCTGCATTTGGCATCCCAGCTGGCCAGGCACAGCAAGGACACCCAAGAGTTCCGAAATACTACCGAAATATCTGCCAATAGACAGATGCCCTGAGGGTACGCAAAATATGGCATAATTGGACGGGAGAAATTAAGGGACCTGAGTTCAACTACTATTTGAAATCTTTCAAATACTTTGTCTGCCTGGAAGGCCAAGTGAGCAAGGTTTGCACTTTTGGGACTTTTCAATTGGCTCCATTGCAACAGCCATGGTCAATTTAACACAGATTAAGTCTTTTAAATGATTTCAAGTTGTATTTTAACCCAGGTGAGAAATAGTACTCCTCAAATCTGCAAAGTAAAAGAACATTAACATACTGTATATCAGACCTATCGGTCCTTTGAACAGTGCAACTAGTGGTTTTATGTTTTATTAGGATGTTCTGGAGAACATGGAACCCAACATGTTGAGTCTGTTGAAAGAGCTGTTGAAACATGATGCCTTGCAGAATGATCCATACACCAATACTGATGCAGACGGGGATGGACATTTCCAATCAACACAAGGTAAGACTGAATGATGTCAATCAGTGGCCAATAAGACATTTATTCATACTGTACAATCATGTGCATACACAATGCTATGTCTCAGAGATAATGTAATGTATTGCATTGCTATACTATGACCAGTATTCAATACAACGCAGATTTAAGACCAGCGCACAGCAATAGACCTTTAAAGGCAATTTCCCTGACGCTTGCAGAAATCACATTCTATTGTAAACATTGTAGATGTTGGCTCAAGGCAATTGCAGTGTACAGGTCTTTTTTCTGTATTTATCGGAATCCCTACCTTTAACCTGTCATCAGAGCAGTCAGTGGTGCTGATGAGGGCTGTGTCCAGAGCTTTGGAGGCAGTCCTGTACAGACTGAGTGGAGAGGGCTGGCAGCAGCAGGACATGATAGCAGCACACTGCCACGCAGACACCAGGGAGTGTGAGCTGCACACAGGCTGCACACAGGTAAATGGCTATCTCTTCCAAAGGTTATATATACACTCGGTGGCACGATTTATTAGGTACACCACCCCATTCACATGGCTGTGGCTTGCTATATAAAGCAGGCAGACAGGCATCGAGGCATTCAGTTACTGTTTGATTGAACGTTAGAATGGGCAAAATGAGTGACCTAAGCGACTTTGAGCATGGTGTGATCATCGGTGCCAGGTGCGCCGGTCCTAGTATCTCAGAAATGGCCCGTCTCCTGGGCTTTTCACGCACAACAGTGTCTAGGGTTTACAGAGAATGGTGCAACTGGTACCGATGATCACACCATGCTCAAAGTCGCTTAGGTCACTCGTTTTGCCCATTCTAACGTTCAATCAAACAGTAACTGAATGCCTCAATGCCTGGTTAGCTGACTTGTACAGTACACTAATGATGTCCTCTGACACTATAGTTTGTATTCCAGCCAGTACTGACAAGACCACAGAGGACCCAGCAGTGCACCTGATCCCCGTTGCCCTGGACAACCTCTCCCCACAGCTCTTTGCCTTCTTCCTGTTCGGCTGTCATGTTGTGAAATTGCTGTGCAACACCTAAATCTCCCCCCCACCGGTCACGCTGCTTCTGGCCAAAATGGTTCCTGTCTCAGCCTACGAGGGCGTGGTGTCACACTGCGACGGGCACTTTTATTTTGACACCACCAATCCGATTCTGTATCTCTGTGAGGCAAAGCTTGAGAGTGTTGGTTTATTGCCACTCTCCTACAGACTATGGCCTTTATTGCTTCAGGTAAATAGATAAGAAATAACGTTGTGAAGCATGGTCACATATTAAGCAGATCTTTTTGTACTAATTTGTTGTTGATGTTCTCCCACAGTAGGTTTATCATGTCAAATTAACTTCCTGTATTAGGTTCCAAGCCTGAAAGCTTCATGCAAGCCCTCCATCATGCCATCTCAGCTTTGAGCCTTCAGCTCTTTCACATATGAAGCAAACAAGGTAAGAAGCCTTGAAGTTTCTGTAACCCATTTATTCAAAGTTAAATATACTGTAATGATGAGTGCCGCAAGCAGACTTTTGCCTTACTTTTACAGGCAAAGAGGGACACCTCACTGAATTCAGACCAGTCTCCTGGGAAGTTAGTGGAGGACTTTCTCAATGTCTCTGTCCCCACTGAAAGCCAGTTAACAGAGTACCTCTCGTCAGACAGGTTTGTGTTACATTTTTGAAAATGACTTCGTGAAAATTGTAAAACAATGTTTACAATCCTTTATTTTATTAATTTGATTTTAGACTTCAGCGATAAAATCATTTCTATTTGCAAATCATATTAAACGGGATGAGCCAGCGCCAACAGTCCAGAGGAAAAGGAACAGACCAGAGAACACCCACACCCAGAGCCAGACAACCATAGAGCAGATGGTCAGGAGGAACACAACAATTCTCCAGACCAGGAAGATCTAGAAAGCAGGGTACCAAAGAACCATAAACTGTCAGATGACAAGCATGGGTAAAACAGGCTACACAGAACTAGATGTATGGGAATGAGCCAGTCAGAAGCATGTGAACATGGGGCACTAATGAAGTGTGTGGTTTTGGTATGATTTGTCTTCTCGTGATTTTGTTCATCACATCTGATTTAATCAAACTGGTCATTTTCATTGGACTGATATTTATAAAAAATATGAATTATGCTTGTCGCCTAGTAGAAATACTTCCCAGTGTCACGTCCGTCGAAAGGAGCGGACCAAGGCGCAGCGTGCGTAGAGTTCCACATACTTTATTATAAAGTGAAACTTAACAAAAACAACAAAGAATAAATGAACGTCCAGTACAGAGCGCACTTAGGCACTAACTGAAAACAATATCCCAAAACACAGGTGGGAACAATGGGCAACTTAAGTATGATCCACAATTAGAGACAACGATAAACAGCTGCCTCTAATTGGGAACCATACAAATACCAACATAGAAATAGAAACGCTAGAAACCCCCTTAGTCACGCTCTGACCTATACACCATAGAGAACCCAGAGGGCGTGACACCCAGGTCATCGGCCCTACATATCTTTCAGGCTTCAGCCACTATTGTCAAATCAATACATCACCGTTTCATTGGATGACCAGTCTGCTCTGGCGCCTGCTTCTCTTTGTTTCAACCCAACATCTTTGTACGAGTGACCCAGAACGTTTTAACAGTATTTATTCATATTTTATTACGCAATATTCTTTCTTATTACGCAATATTCTTTCTTCCGTTAATGGTCATTTCCTTCTCTCTCCGAGCAGCGGTAAATGTATTATCATCAATCCAACCCCTGGACCCATTCCAGGCTGAGTAATCTAGACAATAGGCACTCTGCTAATAGAAAGGGAGTATTCCTACAGGTGGGTGGGGATGGGAGGGTTAGACTGTGAGCAGATTGAGGAGGTCAGCTGGACCAGTCGTCAATGGCTATCAGTATCAGGGCCCACAACTCGGTGCCAAGTCCCGGGTTAAAATGGGGTGATGCCCCTTAGGAAGTTCCATTCGGCTGACTCAGCCTGACAGACCCTATCATGGAGATTAGGAACGATGTCTCACTAAAAATCATATCTCATACCACCCAATATCTGACTACTTGTCCTACCTCTCTCAGCTGGCACTGTACTCGAAGAAAAAGGTTTGCCAAATGGTTATTTGCGGAGGGGTAAGTCAAAGAAGCCTTTATGGTTCTAGGTAGCACCTTTCCTTCTAAGAGTGTAAGCCTGCAGACACCTTTCTCATGTAAGGATTTGCAATATTACAATATTATTTCTGCTCCGGTTGCTTAAACGAGAACAACAGTGTTATTTATAGAAAGTAAAGCCCTGTGTGTGTTTTTTTCCTCAGGTTGGCATGATGTTACCTTTTGCCAGCTGCTAGTGGAGCCCACAACTATTCCTGTCCCATCACATAACAAATGGACAGACAGCTGCAAAACATAGTCCATGATACAAACACAAAATACTTTTTCCAAATGTTATTTGAACTTGTTTGGTCATTACAGTTTTGTTTGAAGCAGCACATATTTTTGAGGAAACGTGTTTGATAAAGAAGATTTTTCTGGATCCTATGGATACAGACTCACTGTAAGTGTGGCTATTTGATTTCACTTGGGAGTGGGGATAATGCTGTGTTACATACAATGACTAAGTTATATTTGTTGCAGTATTAAAATCTCTAATTGTGGTACATAAATATTGAAATTGATGAGTATATCAGTAATGCCACAAAAAAAAGATGCTCAGTAACAATGATCAGACAAAAAAATCTATCCTCCTCTTCATATAGGAGTGTGTAAACCCCATATGCATGTTTGTATTGAACATCTGAACTACACCACTGGGGATAAGCATGTAGTCTAATTCTCATTAATTTAGCACTGAGTTTCAATCATTCAAATGTTTCTATAGTTGCTGGCCAGATTTCGCGGTTAAGTTCCAACATTTCCCATAAGTGTCCACATGCTGTAATCATGTTGTAATCTTGAAATCCCTCCAAATCCCCGAAACTCTGTTCACTTGCCCCGGACACCATGCAGTAGTAAACATAGTTAGGGTTTTCTAAACGTTGGAAAAAAGCGTTTTAATGTTTTTTTTTAATGTTTTTTTTTTTAGGCAAAACATTTAAGTTTGTAAGATTATTTAAAATATATATATATTTTTTACAGCAAATGTATTTTTATTGGACAGTACAGTACCTTCCTGTTTCACTCTGTTCCCCCCAAAAAAATTCTCCTTACTGAACTCCACCCACTTGTGGTGAGCCTCATAGTTGTGCTAGTTTTAATTTTTGGTCATCCCAATTCACAATCTCATATTTCTACTGAGCCAAAGTGTCACCTGACCAGTGCATCCACTTACCAGTTGGGTGTCAATATCTAATCAGTGTACTTTACTGTAAGTAGGCCACCAGTGATTGCTTCTATTTGCTTGGTGTGCATTACCACCACCCTCAAAGCTTAGTGTTGTGTGTTCCTTTATTAGGACATGGATCACTTGATTTTCACCCTACACAGTACCCACTGGGCACAGATATCAATTCAAATTAAATTAAATGTTATTGGTCACATACACATGTTTAGCAGATGTTATTGCGGGTGTAGCGAAATAGTTGTGTTTCCAGCTCCAACAGTGCAGTAATATCTAATAATTTCACAACAATATACACACAATACACACACATCGAAGTAAATGAATGGAATTAAGAATATATAAATATATTGACAAGCAATGTCAGAGCGGCATAGACTAAGATACTGTAGAATAGAATACAGTATATACAAATGAGATGAGTAATGCAAAATATGTAAACATTATTAAAGTGACTAGTGGAACGATTATTAAAGTGGCCAATGATTTCAAGTCTATGTATATAGGAACCAGCCTCTAATGTGCTACTGATGGCTATTTAACAGTCTGATGGCCTTGAGATTGAAGCTGTTTTTCAGTCTCTCGGTCCCAGCATTGATGCACCTGTACTGACCTAACCTGCTGGATGATAGTGGGATGAAAAGGCAGTGGCTCGGGTGGTTGTTGTCCTTGATGATCTTTTTGGCCTTTCTGTGACATCGGGTGCTGTAGATGTCCTGGAGGGCAGGTAGTTTGCCCCCGGTGATGCGTTGGGCAGACCGTACCACCCTCTGGAGTTCCCTGCGGTTGCAGGCGGTGCAGTTGACATACCAGGCGGTGATACAGCCCGACAGGATGCTCTCAATTGTGCATCTGTAAAAGTTTATGAGGGTTTTAGGTGCCAAGACACATTTCTTCAGCCTCCTGAGGTTGAAGAGGTGCTGTTGTGCCTTCTTCACCACGCTGTCTGTGTGGGTGGACCTATGATGTGGATAGGGGGTTGCTCCCTCTGCAGTTTCCTGAAGTCCAAGATCATCGCCTTTGTTTTGTTGATGTTGAGTAAGAGGTTGTGTGCTCCTTTTTTAGTCAGTGATTGTCTGTAGACCCTGCCACATACGTCTCGTGTCTGAGCCGTTGAATTGCGACTCCACTTTGTCTCTATATTGACGTTTTGCCTGTTTGATTGCCTTATGGAGGAAATAACTACACTGTTTGTATTCTGCCATATTCCCAGTCACCTTGCCATGGTTAAATGCGGTGGTTCGTGCCTTCAGTTTTCCACAGTTTCTGGTTAGGGTAGGTTTAAATAGTTACAGTGGGTACAACATCTCCTATACACTTCCTGATAAACTCAGTCACCGTATCAGTATATTCGTCAATGTTATTCTCGGAGGCTACCCGGAACATATCTCAGTCAGCGTGATCAAAACAATTTGGTCAGACCAGCTTTGAGTAGTGAGTTTCTGCCTGTAGGAAGGGAGGAGAAAAAGGGAGTCATAGTCAGATTTTCCGAATGAAGGGTGGAGTAGGGCCTTGTAGGCATCCCGGAAGTTGGAGTAGCAGTGGTCGAGTGTTTTAGCAGTGCGAGTACTACAATTGTTGTGCTGATGGAACCTCGGCAGCACTTTCCTCAAATTTGCTTTGTTAAAATCCCCAGCTACAATAAATGCGGCCTCAGTATATGTGGTTTCCAGTTTGCATAAAGTCCAGTGAAGCTCTTTGAGGGCCGTCGTTGTATCGGCTTGAGGGGGAATATACACGGCTGTGTCCATAACCGATGAGAATTTTCTTGGGAGGTAATAAGGTCGGCGTTTGATTGTGAGGGATTCTATGTCGGGTGAACAAAAGGACTTGAGTTCCTGTATGTTATCACAATCACACCATGAGTAGTTAATCCTGAAACATTCACCCCTTTCTTCTTCTTCACGGAGAGATTTATTCCTGTTTGTGCGATGAACTGAGAACCCAACTGGCTGTACAGACTCGGACAGTAAATCCCAAGAGAGAAATATTTCTGTGAAACAGAAATCCCTGATGTCTCTCTGGAAGGAAATCCTCGCACTAAGCTCTTCAACTTTATTATCCAGAGACTGAACATTAGCGAGTAATATACTCGGAACCGGTGTGTGGTGTGCGTGCCTCCTGAGTCGGTCTAGAAGTCCACTCCGAGTACCTTTTCTCCGCGGATGATGTTCTGGGTCAGCCTCTGGAATCATTTCAATGGGGGTTACGTACAAAGGATCTGATTCAGGAAAGTCGCATATTCCTGGTCAAAATGCTGGTAATGCTGGTGAGTTACCGTTGCTCTGATATCCAAAAGTTATTCCCGGCTGTATGTAATAACACAAAAAAATGTCTGGCCTAATAATGTAAGAAATAACATATAAAAAAATAAAATACTGCAAAGTTGCCTAGTGGCTAGAAGCACGGCTGCCCTATCTATCGGCGCCATTCAACGACAATTCCACGTTGGTTTCACATCATTCTGTGGAATCAACGTTGATTCAACCAGTGTGTGCCCATTGGGTAGGAACAAATCCATTTGTTTTGTTCTTGGAAATGAGCATGATAAACAACCAGTGTGGTTTCTTCTCAGAGCTGAGCTTCTCCTGTGTTAGTCTAAGGGTTTTGCCTTTTCTCTGCCTTGTTCCCATCATCCGGTCCTTGTGCATCACTGTTGCCATGGTTCCCTTATCTCTGGGATGTGGTAGTGGCAACCACCAGGCCTGCCATATTTTGTGTTTCTGAGACACCCAGCCTGCTGGCAACAACACACTGCTTATTCTCCACTGACATTTTCATTGTTGTTTATGTGTTTTCATTAGAAATAATATGCCGTGGGATTAGTCATTCAAATGATGATTGCTGCCTACTTGCCTGATGCCATGGATATATCAGCCAAGTGCTCTGATATTTAAACATTGAAAAAATGTATGACGTACAACGTCCATAGAAATAGAATGACAACATACTCCAAATGAAATTTGTAATCCATGGTAGAAAGCTGAAATCATTAAACCTACAGTATCCTTTGAGGTAAGCCTTTCTTATTCCTCCATGCACATACTGTAAATCGGCCACTAGATTAAACACAGTGATCTCATTGTTAGATTACACTGAATTTTCTAATTTGAGCACTACATATACACTCTATCTGCTTCATGAAGTTGAATGGAGTTTTCACATGTCTTCACTTGATAAACCTTAGAATTTTTCCCAGATTAAGAACATTGAAGAACAGTCGAAGAGTTTTAAGAGGTCGAAGTGCCATAGAGAAATGTAAAAATACTGGTTAGAAGATTTCGGAATAAATATCACAATAGCTTTACTTTAGATGCTGGGTTCAGAATGAACTGTATTTATGCAATGTATGGAATACTCACACACACACTGTACCATCCATTACAGTACACATCTGAATGATCATATTCCATATGTCAATGCCTAACAGTTCATTAAACAACGTAGTCTTTCCTAAATAAATGTCTAGGAAGGCAAACATAATTCATACTCAATGTGACTCATGGAGAATAATGGGTATAGTTGACATCATGCCGATCCTTCATAAGTCCTTTAGGTCCGCGTCTCAAAAGTAATACTATTCCCTATAAGTGTACTACAGAGGACCAGGTCCTCTGGTCAAGAGTAGCACACTATATTGGGAATAGGGTAACATTTGAGATGCAGCCCAGGCTTCTTTCACACTAGTGTGTGGGTGAAATGGGGGGCGGGGGGGGGGGGGGGGATAATGACTGCTCTCAGAGGTAATGGCAGAGAGGAGCAGTGAAGCAGAAAGGAATAAAACATAATCGAAAAACCTCATCGCTTTGTGTCAAATGCAGATTAAGTTTTATGTAGATGAAAGGTCATTGCATCATCCTGCTATAAGCACTAAATATGAGAGAGAATCGTGGGGATTGTAAGGTTGCATTAGAAGCTCTGTAGGCTGATTTTTCTTGGTATGCTCAGAATTATGTGTTTTTCAATGGCCTACACATGCCCTAGTTTAATGCCCTACACACCGAGGTCAGAGTATACTTTTTATTTTATTTTACTAGGCAAGTCAGTTAAGAACAAATTATTATTTTCAGTGACAGCGGGTTAACTGCCTTGTTCAGGGGCAGAACGACAGATTTGTACCTTGTCAACTCGGGGATTTGAACTTACAACCTTTCTGTTACTAGCCCAACACTCTAGCCACTAGGCTACCCTGCCGCCCCAAAATTAAATCCAGAGATAGGGTGATCTTTGAGCCTGAGGGGGTGAATAAAAATATATGTGCTTCACTGATCTGTATTAAATGAGTGGCTATGAGTAAGCACTCTCCTTCCAGATGCTAAACAACATCATATAACATTTGTGTGGTTGTGGTGGTACATTGGATGGCTGTTGTCATTTTTGTTCATAAGTCTTAAATGTATTTGTAAGAGAGGACCTCGCACTTGCAACTCATAACATTAACGTTGAATCACCCTTCATAGAAATTCCCTCCTGTACATTTTACGGTGGTAAAAAAGTTAGAATTGGATGTGTTTATAGGGCACCCGATACCGACATTGGTAGTTTTAATGATGCCCTTGCATCAAGATTGAATTTGAGGTGCTGACCTGTTGCACCCTCTACAATCATAATAATATTATTATTATTTTACCCTGCTGGTCATCTATGAACGTTTGAACATATTGGCCATTTATATTCTCAACCCAGCTCAGCCAGAAGAGGACTGGCCATCCCTCAGAGCCTGGTTTCTTCCTAGGTTCCTGCCTATCTATGGAGTTTTTCCTAGCCACCATGTTTCTACATCTGCATTGCTTGCTGTTTGGGGTTTTAGGCTGGGTTTCTGTATAGCACTTTGTGACATCGACTGATGTAAAAAGGGCTTCCTGACATCGGACTTTTTGAATACTTTATACACCAGCTATCTATATCTCCTCAACTACAAGCCCACAAAGTGACCAGTTCATCGGTCATCCTTATTAGTAATATTTTTACTGATTTAATTGAATAATGTGGCAAAAACAGGTACACTTTATACTGACATTTATGACCAATTTCCAATATTCCACTTCTCTTTGTCAGCTAGAAAATTTGGAAATGAACAGATGGGAATGGATAGTAGCATTAAATGTAGAATGTTTAACAAAAGTAATACTGAAGACTTTAAAATGTTGATTGATATTTAATGGGAACATTTTTATATTCATTTACTGTGGAGTCTGCTTACCAGACTTTTCTCACATCCTTCAATTCTATATTTCACCACTGCTTTCCCTTATTCAGACTTCATAAGAGAGCAGCAGATGGGTTCTGGAAACCATGGTTTACAATCTGTCTCCAAAAATCCTCAGTAAAAAAAGTTTCTAAAAAATTCTACCCCCCTTGAATTCTACCAATTCAAAATAAACTAAACAAAAATGTAAACGCATCATGTAAAGTGTTGGTCTCATGTTTCATGAGCTGAAATAAAATTTGTTTACATCCCTGTTAGTGACCATTTCTCCTTTGCTAAAATAATCCATACACCTGACCGGTGTGGCATATCAAGAAGATATTATTAAACAGCATGATCATTACACAGGTGCACCTTGTGCTGGGGACAATAAAAGGCCACTTTAAAATCGCTGCAGCTGTACACAGCCCATCTGTAAATAGCCCATCCAATCTACCTACCTCATCCTCATACTGTTTTTATTTGCTTTTTTGCTCTTTTGCACACCAGTATTTCTACTTGCACATCATCATCTGCACATCTATCACTCATTAATTTGCTAAATTGTAATTACTTCGCTACTATTGCCTATTTATTGCCTTACCTCCTCACACCATTTGCACACACTGTATATAGACTTTTTCTATTGTGTTATTGACTGTACGTTTGTTTATTCCATGTGTAACTCTGTGTTGTTGTTTGTGTCGCACTGCTTTGCTTCATCTTGGCCAGGTTGCAGTTGTAAATGAGAACTTGTTCTCACCTGGCCTACCTGGTTAAATAAAGGTGAAATAAAATACCATTTTTTTTGCAGTTTTGTAAGACAACACAATGCCACAGAGTTCTTAGGGAGCGTGCAATTGGCATGCTGACTGTAGGAATATCCACCAGAGCTGTTGCCAGAGAATTGAATGTTAATTTCTCTACCAAAAGCCGCCTGCAATGTCGTTTTAGATAATTTAGTAGTACGTCCAACCTGTCTTACAACCGCAGACCAGGTGTAACCATGCCAGCCCAGGACATCCACACCGGCTTCTTCATTCACCTTCTTCTGAGACCAGCCACCCGGACAGCTGATGAAACTGAGGAATATTTCTGTCTGTAATAAAACCCTTTTGTGGGGAAAAACTCTGATTGGCTGGGCCTGGCTCCCCAGTGGGTGGGACTATGCCCTCCCAGGCTCACCCATGGCTGCGCCCCTGACCAGTCATGTGAAATCTATAGATTAGGGCCTAATGAAGTTATTTCAATTGACTAATTTCTTTATATGATCTGTAGCTCAGTAAAATCGTTGAAATTATGCATGCTGTGTTTATATTTTTGTTCAGTATAGTATAACAACACAGTTACCCATCTACTAAGGATATCCACAAGAATATGCTTTACTAGCAAATTACAAGAATATGCAAACAATATAAAGTCAACATGGAAAATCATCATCTGTTGAACAAGAAAAAGTATTCTACAGCTCTCCTGTCTCAATTCAATGTTGGAAGTAAGACCTATAGTGAACCTTTATGTTATTTTATGTGAATTTAATAACTTTTTTGTGAACTGCACAGTAGTCTCCTCCATATAGCCTAACTCTCATGCACACACATGCACACACACAAAAACAAACGTATTACTGTACACTGAATCTACCATGTTCAATTGTTAGTATGCTTTGTTTTAATTGATTGAACAAACTGTATTGTACACACACACACACACACACACACACACACACACACACACACACACACACACACACACACACACACACACACACACACACACACACACACACACACACACACACACACACACACACACACACACACATACTGTACATATACAGTACCAGTTAAAAGTTTGGACACACCTACTCATTCAAAGGTTTTTCTATATTTTTACTATTTTCTACACTGTATAATAATAATGAAGACATCAAAACTATGAAATAACACATGGAATCATGTAGTAACCAAAAAAGTGTTAAACAAATCAAAATATATTTTATATCTCAGATTCTTCAAAGTAGCCACCCTTTTCCTTGATGACAGCTTTGCACACGCTTGGCATTCTCTCAACCAGCTTCACCTACAATGCTTTTCCAACAGTTTTGAAGGAGTTTCCACATATGCTGAGCACTTGTCTGCTTTCCTTCACTCTTTGGTCCAACTCATCCCAAACCATCTCAATTGGGTTAACATCTGGTGATTGTGGAGGCCAGGTCATCTGATGCAGCACCCCATCACTTACGCAGCCTTACACAGCCTGGGGGTGTGTTTTGGGTCATTGTCCTGTTGAAAAACAAATGATTGTCCCACTAAGCGCAAACCAGATGGGATGGTGTATTGCTGAAGAATGCTGTGGTAGCAATGCTGGTTAAGTGTGCTTAAATCACAGACAGTGTCACCAACAAAGCACCCCCACACCATCACATCTCCTCCATGCTTCACGGTGGGAACCACACATGCAGAGATCATCCGTTCACCTACTCTGCGTCTCACATTTGCACTCATCAGACAAAAGGAGAGATTGGCCCAAGCAAGTCTCTTCTTATTATTTGTGTCCTTTAGTAGTGGTTTCTTTTCGGCCATGAATGCCTGATTCACACAATGTCCGCTGAACAATTGATGTTGACGTGTCTGTTACTTGAACTCTGTGAAGCATTTATTTGGGCTGCAGTTTCTGAGGCTGGTAACTCTAATGAACTTATCCTTTGCAGCAGAGGTAACTCTGGGTCTTCCTTTCCTGTGGGTGTCCTCATGAGAGCCAGTTTCATCATAGCGCTTGATAGTTTTTGCAACTGCACTTGAAGAAACTTTCAAGGTTCTTGAAATTTTCCTCATTGATTGAGCTTCATGTCTTAAAGTAATGATGGACTGTCATTTCTTTTTGCTTATTTGAGCTGTTCTAGACATAATATGGACTTGGCCTTTTACCAAATAGGGCTATCTTCTGTATACCACCCCTGCCTTGCCACAACACAATTGATTGGCTCAAATGCATTAAGAAGGTAAGAAATTCCACAAATGTACTTTTAACAAGGCACACCTGTTAATTGAAATGCATTCCAGGTGACTACCTCATGAAGCTGGTTGAGAGAATGCCAAGAGTGTGCAAAGCTGTCATCAAAGAGAAGGGTGGCTACTTTGAAGAATCTCAAATATAAAATATATTTTGATCTGTTTAACACTTTTTTGGTTACTACATGATTCCATATGTGTTATTTCATAGGTTTGATGTCTTCACTATTATTCTACAATGTAGAAAATAGTAAAAAAAGAAAGAAAGAAAACCCCTTTTAATGAGGAAGTGTGTCCAAACTTTTGACTGGTACTGTACTTCGTATTGTCCATGTGCCTAGGAACAAGAAGATAGGGAGTGAAAATAAATAGGATGTGACTTTTACGCATGCGCATCAATGGAAACGTTATCGGAGCCCTAAGTGAGCGCTTATTGCGAAAAACAAAGGCAGTGAACAGCGGAACGGAACGTCATTTTCGGATTGCTCCTCATTTTATGAAGAATCTGACAAAAGAGTATCCTTTTTTGATTATTAAACCAGTTTATTATTCGCTATTCATCTAAAAACTTTTTACAATCCATTGTCATTGTATGATTGAGGATTTCTAGACGCTCACCCAGATCCTGCAATAGAAAGTGGCAGAGGAATCTACAGGTCTCTTTTGGGTTTTATTCATGGTGAAGCTGCGACGTATATCGAGTGAATGAGTGTGAGTCATTTTTTTCTCACCACAAATATACTACGACTTGAATAATGTGGGAGAAGTTAACAAAAAAATAAGTGATTGATCTTAGGCAACAGGCCAGTCAATGATATTATTAAATTAATGTTATCTTCAGACACTGGCAAATAACCATCATATAGCCTAAAGCAAGGTTTTTAGTCACACTTTGTGAAATCTCTACAGAGAATGTGTTATATTTATCGACGACCGATCTCCTGGGTAGCGGTGCGCTGTCCATTGTCCTGAAATTACGCTCTTCGAATAGCCTAATCAAACTAGGGCATTCCGCTACCACGACATAGAAATACTGTAGAGGAAAATACTGTAGATGAAATTTGAGATTATTCGAGGTTTAACGTGTTTTTTCTTTCTTTGATTGTGAACAGGAGAGCGTGTCCAAGACAGCTATCCCAGAGAATACCGAATATGAGAACTCGAACCAGGGTTATATTGCATTCTCTATTACTTTTGGTTTTAGTAGGTAAGTGTTTGCACTTACATTATGTATTTTGTCTCTAATGGTTGAAAATCACACCTAAATTAGATTTGTGATGCAACGGTTTTTGACAGTAATTGACACATCACGAACAAACAAGTTGTAATCCCAACACTTAGGCCTTTATGTTCCATCTTCATTTACATTACTTTTTGGGGGGTCAACTGACCACTTTGAGAGATCTGACTAAGGCTAGGATGGCAGGATTTGACACGGTCAAGTGACATAGAAAACCAATAGTAACATTCACTTGGCTTTTGGATAAAGTGAAATGAAGGTATGAGCCTAATATCATTACATGTAGAAGCCAACAGACAGGACATGATTTGGGTAATCAGCCTCTAAAGTAAAATAAAATACAATTTGGTAACACATTTATATAAAATATACTAAACATTTCACCAACTATTCCAACATTTAAAAAAATGAACAAAACTAAGAGAGGTACTTAAACAGAGAGCATACAGTAGATCATCAACAAAAGTAAGTGAAAGTCTCAAATGAGGTCTGTCATTGCTGTTATTCAGAAATAATAAATACATTTGCATAACATTAGGCTGCTGACACATATCATGTATAGCAGGTTTCTACCTGGTCCTCTTTCCCAGTATGTTTCTGTGTCACGTTCACTACTGTGACTTTCCTGGTTTCCATGTGGCTGCATGGAAACTATCAAACGATCATGGTCCAAACACATTAAGACAGTTGTGAAGAGGGCACGACAAAGCATATTCCCCGTCAGGAGACTGAAAAGATTTGACATGGGTCCTCAGATCCTCAAAAGGTTCTACAGCTGCACCACCGAGAGCATCCTTACTGTTTGCATCACTGCCTGGTATGGAAATCGCTCGGCCTCTGACCGCAAGGCTCTGCAGAGTGTAGTGCGTATACCCAGTACATCACCAGCTACTCTGTTTATTATCAATACATAGTCACTTTAACTCTACCTACATGTACATAATTACCTCAATTACCTCAACTAACCGGTGCTCCCACACATTGACTCTGTACCGGTACCCCCTGTATATAGCCTCACTATTGTTATTTTACTGCTGCTGTTTAATTATTTGTTACTTTTATTTTCTATTTTTACTTATCTATTTTACTGAACTGTTTTTTACTGATCTTCTTAAAGCATTGCTGGTTAAGGGCTTGTAAGTAAGCATTTCACTGCTATATTTGAAGCATGTGATAAATACATTTGATTTGATTTGTATGACCCTTCATGAGCTGGAGATGTGATCGATGTTGACAAACACAGCCCGGGGCTCTAGGTTACATAATACTAACCGTGCGTTGTGTCAATCAGTCACACAAAGATTCCATGCAGAAATCCACATATTTTCATCCCTCAATCACTATAGCAGCCTGACTGGGTTTGGATGCTTCCCAAATGGCAACCTAATCCCCATATAGTGCACTACTTTTGACCATATAATGCACTACTTTTGACCCGGGCCCTGGTCTAAAGTAGTGCATGAAATATGGAATATGGTGCTGTTTGGGACTCAGACCTTGTTTGTGGGGTTGATGAAATTACGCTCACTGCGTGTGTCAGTCTAGTGTGAAATGTACAGTTGAAGTTTACATACAACTTAGCCAAATACATTTAAACTCAGTTTTTCACAATTCCTGACATTTAATCCTAGTAAAAATTCCTTGTCTTAGGTTAGTTAGGATCATCACTTTAATTTAAGAATGTGAAATGTCTGTCACGACTTCCACCGAAGTCGGTTCCTCTCCTTGTTCGGGCGGCGTTCGGCGGTCGGCATCACCGGTCTTCTAGCCATTGTCGATCCACTTTTAATTTTCCATTTGTTTTGTCTTGTTTTCCTACACACCTGGTTCTCATTTCCTTCACTAAGTGTTGTGTATTTAACCCTCTGTTCCCCCCATGTCTTTGTGTGGAAATGTTTGTTTTAAGTGCTTGTGCACATGTTTACTGGTGCGCGACGGGTTTTGTACCCATGTTTGTTATTCTTTATGCCGTTGGTTTTGCAATTAAACTGCCTAGTTCTGCTCTCCTGCGTCTGACTTCCCTGCCACCAGTTACGCACCACTTACAATGTCAGAATAATAGTAGAGAGAATGATTTATTTCAGCTTTTATTTCTATCATCACATTCCCAGTGGATCAGAAGTTTACATAGACTCAATTAGTATTTGGTAGCATTGCCTTTAAATTGTTTAACTTGGGTCAAATGTTTTGGGTAGCCTTCCACAAGCTTCACACAATAAGTTGGGTGAATTTTGGCCCATTCCTCCTGACAGAGCTGGTGTAATTGAGTTGGGTTTATAGGCCTCCTTGCTCGCACACGCTTTTTCAGTTCTGCCCACAAATTGTCTATAGGATTGAGGTCAGGTCTTTGTGATGGCCACTCCAATACCTTGACTTTGTTGTCCTTAAGTCATAGCTTTGGAAGTATGCTTGGGGTCATTGTCCATTTGGAAGACCCATTTGCGACCAAGCTTTAACTTCCTGACTGATGTCTTCAGATGTTGCTTCAATATATCCACATAATTTTCCTACCTCATGATGCCATCTATTTTGTGAAGTGCACCAGCCCCTCCTGCAGCAAAGCACCCCCACAACATGATGCTGCCACCCCTGTGCTTCATGGTTGGGATGGTGTTCTTCGGCTTGCAAGCCTCCCCCTTTTTCCTCCAAACATAACGATGGTCATTATGGACAAACGGTTCTATTTTTGTTTCATCAGACCAGAGGACATTTCTCCAAAAAGTACGATATTTGTCCCCATGTGCAGTTGCAAACCGTAGTCTGGCTTTTTTATGGCGGTTTTGGAGCAGTGGCTTCTTCCTAGCCGAGCGGCCTTTCTGCTTATGTCGATATAGGACTTGTTTTACTGTGGATATAGATACTTTTGTTCCTGTTTCCTCCAGCATCTTCAAAACGTCCTTTGCTGTTGTTCTGGGATTGATTTGCACTTTTCGCACCAAAGTACGTTCCTCTCTAGGAGACAGAACACGTCTCCTTCCTGAGCGGTATGACGGCTGCGTGGTCCCATGGTGTTTATACTTGCATACTCTTGTTTGTACAGATGAACGTGGTACCTTCAGGCGTTTGGAAATTGCTCCCAAGGATGATCCAGACTTATGGAGGTCTACAATTTTTTTTTGAAGGTAGGCCTTGAAATACATACACAGGTACACCTCCAATTGACTCAAATGATGTCAATTAGCCTATCAGAAGCTTCTAAAGCCATAACATCATTTTCTGGAATTTTCCAAGCTGTTTAAAGGCACAGTCAACTTAGTGTTTGTAATCTTCTGACTCACTGAAATTGTGATACAGTGTATTATAAGTGAAATAATCTGTCTGTAAACAATCGTTGATAAAGTTACTTGTGTCATGCACACAGTAGATGACCTAACCGACTTTCCAAAACTATAGTTTGATAACAAGAAATTTGTGGAGTGGTTGAAAAACGAGTTTTAATGACTCCAACCTAAGTGTATGTAAACTTACGACTTCAACTGTATACATATATTTTTATACATATTTTTGTATTATTATTTTGTTTTCTCCCCTATTTCGAGGTATCCAATTGGTAGTTACAGTCTTGTCACATATCTGCAACTCCTGTACGGACTCGGTAGAAGTAAAAGTCGAGAGCCGTGCGTCCACCAAAATATGACCCCACCATGTCGCACTGCTTATTTGACACAATGCTCGCTTAACCCGGAAGCCAGCCGCACCAATGTGTCAGAGGAAACACTGTACACCTGGCGACCATGTCAGCGTGCATGCACACAGTCCGCCACAGGAGTGATGGGACATGGACATCCTGGCCGGCAAAACCCTGCCGTAACCAAGTCGACGCTGGGCCAATTCAGTGCCGCCTCATGGCTCTCCCGGTCGTGGCCGGCTGCGATGGTCCGGGGTGTGAGGGTGTATTATGTGGTTGAGTGAGTTGTGATTTGAGAACAGTGGTGTCAATGGCACTGCATTATGCCAGTCTGACTGGCACAACAGGAAGCTCATCCAAGCCTGGCTCACATCATTAAGAGAACAGCAAAATTAGGTCACAGGGTTATCCGATAGAACATCACGCTCTGACAACAGACCAAAGGGGAATGGGCGGAGGGCGTAGTTGAATAGAATAATACATTTGTGTTTTTGCTGTCTTTTATTCCCGCCAGCTCCCACACGCAGGTTGATGTTTAAATTCATGAGTGTTGTCCTGGAGGCAGAACTGAGTGATTTCCCCTTAGGCTAGCTTCAAAGTCAAAATTGGCTATATTGTAAAAATGAATAAAAACATTTTGCTTTTCGGTATTAATTTAAGGTTAGGCATTAGGTTTAGCAGTGTGGTTAAGGTTAGGTTTAAAATCTGATTGTATGACTAGTGACCACTCTGCAGAGCTGCCTCCAGAACAAGATTCATGATGAAAAACGCAAACCTGCCTCTCTCTCTCTCACACACACACACACACACACACACACACACACACACACACACACACACACACACACACACACACACACACACACACACACACACACACACACACACACACACACACACACACACACACACACACACACACAGTCTTGTACAGCTAACCTTGTGGGGACATACAATTCAGTCCCATTCAAAATCCTATTTTCCCTAACCCCTAACCCTAAACCTAACCCTAATCCTAACCCGTACTCTTACCCTAACCCTAACCTTAACCCTAACCCTAACCCAAAAACCTAAACTTTATCCTAACCCTAAACCTAACCCTAGCTCCTAACCCTAACCCTACAACTAACCCTAGCTCCTAACCTTAATATTTAACTTAATTCTAACCCTAACACTAATTCTAACCTTAACCCTAAACCCCCTAGAAATAGCATTTGACCTTGTGGGGACTAACAAAATGTCCCCAGTTGGTCAATTTTTACTTTGTTTACTATTCTTGTAGGGACTTCTGGTCCCCACAAGAATAGTTAAACAAGTCCACACACACACACACACACACACACACACACACACACACACACACACACACACACACACACACACACACACACACACACACACACACACACACACACACACACACACACACACGCGCAAACACACACATGTATGTATCTCTGGGTGATGTGTACTGTACATGCTACAGTGTGGTGCTGGTGTGATGCCGCTCTGTGTGTTACTATCTCCAGTGCAGGTGAGCAGGCCAGTATGTGTGGATGTGCCCTCCGAAACAGAGGCGGTTGTTGGGAACCCCATGAAACTGACCTGCATCTCCTGTATGAAGAGAGAGGAGGTCAGTGCGGAGACACGCGTGGACTGGTACTACATCCCACCTGACGAAGAACCCATCCCTGTAGGTCTCCTCCATCGAACATCCAATTGCACAAACTTCTACATTTTCATTACAAGTATTTCACCTGACAGGACCGGCAGTATTTCCTGACCATGTGACCTGATCAGGAATGATTGCCTGTAACTTTTTCCTGGACAGGCTGTATGGTCCACAAATACTTTGAATTATGAGGGAAGAATCGGGCAAAGTTAGCTAACAACGATTAGTGTGTGTGCGCTTGCTACGTTGCCCCCTCAGATCTACCTGTTTGATGGACAACCCAGGGAGCTGGAGGGGCCTTGGAGGGGTCGCCTGGTGTGGAATGGAAGTAAAGACCTGCAGGAACTCTCCATCCGTATCCTCAACGTCACAATGAACGACACGGGCACCTACAAGTGTGTGGTCTTCCGACAGTTTGAGTTTGACTGCTACTCTCCCTCGGTTACCAACAGACTGGTCATCAACCTGGTGGTCAGAGAGGAAGGTAAGAGTACTTCCTGTTTTGTAATTGTACTTCCTGGTTTTTCAAGTTCCTTGCTGGAGACTTAACTATCTGTGGTTTGCATTTAGTTTCCATTTACTGGATGCTTGCTGGATGTTCACCTTACTCATAAATACTATTTAATAGGTATATTTGTATATAATTATTCCCACATTCACTTTACAATACCTCCATCTGCCTATCTATTGTGGACTGCTGGGACTTTTTTTCACATTTTGTTACGTTGCAGCTTTATTCTAAAATATATTAAATATTTGTTTTTCCCTCATCAATTTACACACAATAGCCTATAATGACAAAGCAAAACCAGGTTTTTAGAAATGTTTGCTAATTTATAAAACCTAAAAAAACGGAAATGTAATATGTACGTATTCAGACCCTTTACTTAGTACTTTGTTGAAGCACCTTTGGCAGCGATTGCATCCTTGAGTCTTCGGTATGACGCTACAAGCTTGGCACACCTGTATTTTGGGAGTTTCTCCCATTCTTCTCTGCAGATCCTCTTAAGCTTTGTCAGGTTGGATAAGTAATGTCGCTGCACAGCTATTTTCAGGTCTCTCCAGAGATGTTCGATCGGGCTCTGGCTGGGCCACTCAAGGACATTCAGAGACTTGTCCCGAAGCCACTCCTGCGTTGTCTTGGCTGTGTGCTTAGGGTCGTTGTCCTGTTGGGAGATGAACCTTCACCCCAGTCTGTGGTCCTGAGCGCTCTGGATCAGGTTTTCATCTAGGATCTCTCTATACTTTGCTCCGTTCATCTTTCCCTCTGTCCTGCCACCACGGTGCTTCAACATAGGGATGGTGCCAGGTTTCCTCCAGACGTGACACTTGCCATTTAAAAATATATATATATATTTCACCTTTATTTAACCAGGTAGGCCAGTTGAGAACAAGTTCTCATTTACAACTGCGACCTGGTCAAGATAAAGCAAAGCAGTGAGACAAAAACAACAACAGAGAGTTACACATAAACAAACGTACAGTCAATAACACAACATAAAAAATCTATGTACAGTGTGTGCAAATGTAGAAGAGTAGGGAGGTAAGGCAATAAATAGGCCATAGAGGCGAAGTAATTACAATTTAGCATTAACACTGGAGTGATATATGTGCAGATGATGAGTAGAGAAACTGGGGTGCAAAAGAGCAAGAAGATAAACAACAATATGGGGATGAGGTAGTTGGGTGTGCTATTTACAGTTTGGCTGTGTACAGATACAGTGATCGGTAAGCTGCTCTGACCGCTGATGCTTAAAGTTAGAGAGGGAGATATAAGTCTCCAGCTTCAGTGATTTTTGCAATTCATTCCAGTCATTGGCAGCAGAGCACTGGAAGGAAAGGCGGCCAAAGTAGGTGTTGGCTTTGGGGATGACCAGTGAAATATACCTGCTGGAGCGCATGCTACGAGTGGGTATTGCTATGGTGACCAGTGAGCTGAGATAAGACGGGGCTTTACCTAGCAAAGACTTACAGATGACCTGGAGCCAGTGGGTTTGGCGACGAATATGTAGTGAGGGCCAGCCAACGAGAGCATACAAGTCTCAGTTGTGGGTAGTATATGGGTCTTTGGTGACAAAACGGATGGCACTGTGATAGACTGCCTCCAGTTTGCTGAGTAGAGTGTTGGAGGCTATTTTGTAAATGACATCGCCGAAGTCAAGGATCAGTGGGATGGTCAGTTTTACGAGGGGATGTTTGGCAGCATGAATGAAGGAGGCTTTGTTTTGCGAAATAGGAAGCCAATTCTAGATTTAATTTTGGATTGGAGATGCTTAATGTGAGTCTGGAAGGAGAGTTTAGAGTCTAAGCAGACACCTAGGTATTTGTAGTTGTCCACATATTCTAAGTCCGAACCGTCCAGAGTAGTTATGCTAGTCGGGCGGGCGGGTGCGGGCAGCAATCGGTTGAGGAGCATGCATTTAGTTTTACTAGCATTTAAAAGCAGTTGGAGGCCATGGAAGGAGTATTGTATGGCATTGAAGCTCGGTTGGAGGTTTGTTAACACAAGGTCCAAAGAATGGCCAGATGTATACAGAATGGTGTTGTCTGCGTAGAGGTGGATCAGAGAATCACCAGCAGCAAGAGCGACATCATTGATATATACAGAGAAAAGAGTCGGCCCGAGAATTGAACCCTGTGGCGCCCCCATAGGTCCGGACAACAGGCCCTCCGATTTGACACACTGAACTCTATCTGAGAAGTAGTTGGTGAACCAGGCGAGGCAGTCATTTGAGATAGGTAGGGGTAGCCAGGTGGAAAGCATTGCCAGCCGTAGAAAAATGCTTATTGAAATGATCGATTATTGTAGATTTATCGGTGGTGACAGTGTTTCCTAGCCTCAGTGCAGTGGGCAGCTGGGAGGAGGTGCTCTTATTCTCCATGGACTTTACAGTGTCCCAAAACTTTTTGGAATTAGTGCTACAGGCTTCAAATTTCTGTTTGAAAAAGCTAGCCTTAGCTTTCCTAACTGACTGTGTATATTGGTTCCTGACTTCCCTGAAAAGTTGCATATTCCGGGGGCTATTCGATGCTATAATGCAGAACGCCACAGGATGTTTTTGTGCTGGTCAATGGCAGTCAAGTCTGGAGTGAACCAAGGGCAATATCTGTTCTTAGTTCTACATTTTTTGAATGGGGCATGCTATTTAAGATGGCGAGGAAAACACTTAAAGAGCAACCAGGCATCCTCGACTGACGGGATAAGGTCAGTATCCTTCCAGGATACCCGGGCCAGGTCGATTAGATAGGCCTGCTCGCTGAAGTTTTTTAGGGAGCGTTTGACAGTGATGAGGGGTGGTCCCATTACGGACCAGGGACCCATTACGGACGCAGGCAATGAGGCAGTGATCGCTGAGATCCTGGTTGAAGACAGCAGAGGTGTATTTGGTGGGCAGGTTGGTTAGGATGATATCTGAGGGTACCCATGGTTACGGATTTAGGGTTGTACCTGGTAGGTTCCTTGATAATTTGTGTGAGATTGAGGGCATCTAGCTTAGATTGTAGGATGGCCGGGGTGTTAAGCATATCCCAGTGTAGGTCTCCTAACAGCACGAACTCTGAAGATAGATGGGGGGCAATCAATTCACATATGGTGTCCAGGGAACAGCTGGGGGCTGAGGGGGGTCTATAACAAGCGGCAACGGTGAGAGACTTCTTTCTGGAAAGGTGGATTTTTAAAAGTAGAAGCTCAAATTGTTTGTGCACAGACCTGGATAGTATGACAGAACTCTGCAGGCTATCTCTGCAGTAGATTGCAACTCCACCCCCTTTGGCAGTTCTATCTTGTCAGAAAATGTTGTAGCTGGAGATGGAAATTTCAGGATTTTTGGTGGCCTTCCGAAGCCAGGATTCAGACACGGCTAGGACATCCGGGTTGGCGACGTGTGCTAAAGCAATGAATAAAACAAACTTAGGGAGGAGGCTTCTAATGTTAACATGCATGAAACCAAGGCATTTACGGTTACAGAAGTCAACCAATGAGAGCGCCTGGGGAATGGGAGAGGTGTTGGGCGCTGCAGCGCCTGGGTTAACCTCTTCATCACCAGAAGAATAGAGGAGGATTAGGATAAGGGTACGGCTAAAGGCTATAAGAGCTGGTCGTCCATTGCGTTCGGAACAGAGATTAAAAGGAGCAGATTTCTGGGCGTGGAAGAATAGATTCAAGGCATAATGTACAGACAAGGGTGTGGTAGGATGTGAGTACAGTGGAGATAAACATAGGCATTGAGTGACGATGAGAGAGGTTTTGTCTCTAGAGGCACCAGTTAAGCCAGGTGAGGTCACTGCATGTGTGGGGGGTGGAAGAAAAGGGCTATCTAAGGCATAATTGGCAGGGCTGGTGGCTCTACGGTGAAATAAGACAATAATCACTAACCAAAACAGCAATAGACAAGGCATATTGACATTAGGGAGAGGCATGTGTAGCCGAGGGATCATAGGGTCCAGTGAGTAGCAATAGATGAGTCAGGGAGCCGATTCAGTAGTCGCTACTACGCTAGGTGAGCTGGAGACACAGCTCGCGGGCCGGGGCTAGCAGATGGGCCTCCGGCGACGTCACAACGGAGGAGCCTGTTGAAACCACCTTGGACGATTACGTCGACAGACCAGTCCCGATGGATCGGCGGGGCTCCGTGTTGGCAGTAAAGGGTCCAGGCCAATTGGCAAAAGATGTATTGTAGCCCAAGAATTGACTGGTGGACCTCTTCGGCTAGCTGGGAGACTGGCCTTGCTCGAGGCTAGCTCAAGGCTAACTGGTGCTTGCTTCGGGACAGAGACGTTAGCCAGGAGTAGCCACTCGGATTGCAGCTAGCTAGC
This sequence comes from Salvelinus alpinus, assembly GCF_045679555.1. Lineage (NCBI taxonomy): Eukaryota > Metazoa > Chordata > Actinopteri > Salmoniformes > Salmonidae > Salvelinus > Salvelinus alpinus. The sequence goes on from NC_092107.1 coordinate 21,879,358, forward strand.
TGTGATGATCCGGTGTAAAGGTTCAGAGCTTGTGGTAGGAATCCGGAGATGTGGTAGAGAAAAAGCAGTCCGATATGCTCTGAGTTGATATCGCGCTGTGCAGACTGGCAGGTATTGACCGAGCTAAGGCTTGCTGGTGTCCGAGTTAACGGTGAAGTCCGCTAGCAGTTTCTAACTGACTACTAGCTAGTTAGCTGGCTAGCTCCTGATGGAGGTTCCGGTTCTAAAGTATAAAAATGGCAGATCCGTACCACATTGGGTGAGGTGGGTTGCAGGAGAGTATATTCAGTCCGTAGATGGAAAGTGAGATTAAAATATATCCGAAATATATATGAAAAAACGAGGGGAAAAAACTATATTTACACAGGACGGGACAAGATAAAACACACGTCCGACTGCTACGCCATCTTGGAACACAAAGAGGCCAAAGTTTCAGAGAATCTTCTTTCTCATGGTCTAAGAGTCTTTAGGTGCCTTTTGGGAAACTCCAAGCGGGCTGTCTTGTGCCTTTTACTGAGGAGTGGGTTCAGTCTGGCCACTCTACCATAAAGACCTGATTGGTGGAGTGCTGCAGAGATGGTTGTCCTTCTGGTAAGGTTCTTTCCATCTCCACAGAGAAACTCTAAAGCTCTGTCAGAGTGACCATCGGGTTCTTGGTCAGAAACCCTGACCCAGGCCCTTCTCCCCCGATTGCTCAGTTTGGCCTCATAGCAAAGGGTCTGAATACTTTTTTTTATGCATTTGCAATTAATTAAAAATTTAAACCGTTTTTTCTTTGTAATTATGAGGTATTTTGTGAAGATAGCTGAAACATTTTTTTCATTTAATCAATTTTAGAATAAGGCTGTAATGTAACAAAATATGGAAAAAGTAAATGGGTCTGAATACTATGTAAGAAAACGAGAGGAAGAGATGGCATGATTGTTGAATAATACTGTTGGGTTTGCAGTATGACAATTTTAACAGAGGGAATTTGACCTATCAATATGTGCTACAATATCTAATGTGTTTTGCATAGAGCTACACTAACTGTCAGCTGGCAATAAATTGCCTGGACTATAGTGTTATAGAATGTACTATGCATGGAGGAAAACACTAAAGCATCAAGAGAGGACTTTTTGTTTATTCCCAATAAGGTTATGTGAAACACTATTCTGTATACTTTACAAATGTGATTATACTAGCAATAATTGGATCTTACCATCTTTATCATTGGACCATTATCCCATCAAATGTATCTTCTCAATATGTACCCAAAATATTTACAAAACGTTTATGTACAGACAAAGCATACCTCTTTAGGATCCGCCTCTTTTTTATTTATTTTTTGCCTAAAATGACATACCCAAATCTAACTGCCTGTAGCTCAGGCCCTGAAGCGAGGATATGCATATTCTTGGTACCATTTGAAAGGAAACACTTTGAAGTTTGTGGAAATGTGAAAGTAATGTAGGAGAATATAACGCAATAGATCTGGTAAAAGATAATACAAAGAAAAAATCTACCGTTCTTTTGTATTTTTTTTGTACCATCTTTGAAATGCAAGAGAAAGGCCATCATGTATTATTCCAGCCCAGTTGTCATTTATATTTTGTCCACTAGATGGCTGCAGTGTTTGTGCAAAGTTTTAGACTGATCCAATGAACCATTTAATTTCTGTTCAAAATGTTGTATCAAGACTGCCCAAATGTGCGTAATTTGTTTATTAATAACTTTTCATGTTCAAGATTGTGCACTCTCCTCAAACAATAGCATGGTATTCTTTCACTTTCATCAGATATGTCTATGTCCTGGGAAATATTCTTGTTACTTACAACCTCAAGCTAATCGCATTAGCCTACATTTGCTCAACTGTATCGTGGAAGTGACACCGATCCCTGAAGAAGTCTGCCTCCTATACTGAATGAGATTGACTTCACCTGGCTAACAGAACTAGCTGTAATGCCCACATATGGGACTGTTTATATTTTTTATTATGAGTGAATGGATAAATCAGAAATAGATTGCTACATACTGAAGCCATTTGAATTAGAATTGCCATTTCATTGCTAGTGGCGACAGGACAGTTATTTATTATGGCTGATATGCTGGGTTTCAAAACACATTGAGAATCTGTTCACTGTCCCATACTAACAAATAGGCCTACATAGTTATCTAACTTACAAATAGTTATCTTTACAGCTCTTTGCCTTATTCAGAAATCACATAATTGTAGAACAGTCTGTGCAAGATTTACAGTAAGTCCCTATCAAATCAATGCAGTTTAAATACATTGTCTATTTCTGTTGTCTTGCAGTGTTCCATCCAAACAGATGCGGTGTGGGTTGTGTCATAGAGATGGAAAGAGGGCACACCTATCTTTGCCATTCATCACTTCTGTGACAGCATGGGCAGAACCATTGAGGGCTATATCAATTTCAAAGTAGTCAATGTCTTCTTCTTCTTCTTCTACTTCTAGGAGTTTATTGGCGGTTTGTAATCAAACTAAAAAGGTGTATACCTACACCTACTGTGTTCGAGTGTGTATAGTCTGAACAGGCATAAAGCTAAAGTTAATGATTTAACTGCCACCTGTTGAGCTTGAATCTTTGCTCAGAAGTATTTGCTGATCCCTTCTGCTGACTTGGATGAAATTCTGTTATCCTTCCTTGACCCATAGGTAGTCCCACCCAGTTGCCTACTTTAAAATGGTGAAAGCCTTTGATGGCGCTGCCAATGCTAAAACCGACTTTGTAGCAAGTGTGCCCTATATCCATCTCTATGGGTTGTGTGTGTCTGTCTGGCAGCCAGTGACGACACCACTGCCCTGTACTCGGAGATCATGATGTACGTCCTGCTGGTCTTCCTCACCTGCTGGCTCCTGGTGGAGATGGTATACTGCTACAGGAAGATCTCCAAGTCAGACGAGCAGGCCCAGGACCCCGCGTGAGTAGCTCTTAGCCATGTGTCTCATGGCTTTTTATCTCATAGGGCTTGTCTCTTATCTCGTAGCTTTGTATCTCGTAGCTTTGAATCTTGTCGGCTTGTATCTCCTTAGCATTAGATCTCATATCTCGCAGTCGTGCCTTGCATCTCGTAGCGTTGTAACTCGTAGCCTCGTACCTTGTAGCCTCGTGTCTCGTAGCCTCATGTCATGGCCTCGTCTCCATACTGAATGTACCAAGGCCAACTCTAGTCTTCTATGGTTGCTTTGCACCATGTATCTAGATGTATGCTGTAGGGCAATGATAGACGACTAGAGTTGGCTTCAGCACATACAGCATGGATACGATGCTAAGTGTCTCATACTATATGTGGAGTTTGGGCTTTACCCACAGTAGGCATTACTGACAACGTGGCGTAAAATTCCCCTTGCTGATTTTACGACTCCTTCAATAAATCGGGGGTAGTGAATAGTTTGCCTTTACTGTTAGGCCATGCAGTATCCAATGTATAGGTTGTGCGTTCGGTGAAAGACTGTAATGGAGGTGTAATTGTCTGAGGGCTCATGCTGTCGGTCAATAGTCGTCGGTCAGCTGTTTCAGTAAGTCGTCTTTCCGCTGAGGTCCCTGGATAGCTTGGAGCGCTCTGCTGACTCCTGTTCTGCCATTTTCAAACAACCAATTTAGTGCTCTGTGGATTTGCAGCCGGATCTGAAATTGACCTGTTCTGTGGCCGAGGCTTCGATATATTTCTGTGCTGTCAGCTCCCAATGATTGGTGATGGTGCTCGGCGGTAGATGGAAGTCGGTACAGTGGATTATGGGCCATCAAATGTCAACCTTACAATAAAGATATTGGGTAATATACAGTGCATGTTTGAATCCAATGACACTGTTCCTGTACCTTACACTGGATGTACCGATAGTGCAGGATAGATGTACACAGAACTTACTTGGGAAATTGAGAGGATGTCTGAAGGCATCGATGGAGGAAATGGGTTAAAATAATGCACTTCTGAACACATGAAGAGAGTGTACACTGCTACGTGACATGGCTTGTGACAGTTGTTCCGAAAATGCTTTTTAAATGGACAACACTTTGCGCTCAGTCTAGAGCCAATGCCTAATGACCCTATGCCCAAGAACACCAGAGTAAGTTTAACCACCAGTGGTGTGTTGCAAGGCGTGACCTCCGTCCGGTCTAGTGCCGACAGGACTTAGGGCTCTGGTTAAAAAAAGAATGCACTATACAGGGAATAGGGTGCCATTTGGGACGCCGCTTGGTATTGAGCTGTTTGAGCAGATAAACATTAGAGGCACACTGATGGCAGCCAGCCATAATATGTGACTGGCGGTTCAACAGTACAGGACAATGTATCCATTTAAAAGGATCTGTAGCATGCATTACTGATCCCAAATCACATCGATCATGGACTGTTGGCTAGGAGACAGGATGATCTCCAGCAGTTGGAAGTGTGGTTAACTGATTTCCTACCATTTTCCCACTTCCATTTGACCTGGTTCTCTTACTTGAAATAGGTTAACTCATGGGTTGTGGGAATCCTATTAGCAAAGTTGAAAGAAATCGATGTCATAGCTTCTTAGTCAGTATCCAGGCTTATGTTCGGTATTGCTGTTGGCACGTTGTCACGAATAAACTGGAACCTTCCCAATGATAAGTTACCCCAACTGTTTAAATTGTTTTGCAATTGTCTCAATTGTTTTGCATTGACAGAGTTGAATAAGAAAGGCCCAATGAAATGTTCACAGTATGGTGCTCCATGGATGCACCACGGGATCTTAGATGTGCCTCTCTCTCTTTACCCATCTACAGGACAAACTACCTAGCCATTCCCTCAGAAAATAAAGAGAACCTGGGTGTTCCAGTTACAGAATAAAAGTGACTGTCTCACACCAATACGGTATTTTGAATGTGGCTCTCAATCTGACCTCGATCAGAAAATCACTCTCCACTTCAACTCACGAGTCTCTTTCTGCTGCAACCTCATCCCCCATTTTCTTCCGTAAGACATTACTCACTCACACCATAGTAAGAACATTCCCTTCCTCAACCACTCATCTCTGTGCTTTATCTCCATCTACCATCAGCTCTTTCTCACTCATAGTACTCGTACTAATAGTAAAAGTCTACCTAATAGTGAAAATAACGAGAGGTGAAAACAATAGTTATATAAGAAATCCACTCTCCACGTGAGATTCTTCGGTACTTGATTTAAGTGTCGTTTTCAAAGGGAGAGTGGCCCGATTTACAATAGTGAAAGAAATGAGGCCCGTGAACACTCTGAACATACCTCCTGCTGTGTTCTCAGAACAGTGGACGGAGACATGTTTTCTTAGTATTGCTAAGGGGCTGTGTGAGGCACAGTGGTACTTTCTGAGAGTGGTACTTTCTGTTTTATTTAAGTGGAAGAAAGTTTCTCGCAAGTTAATGTTTTACATTTCTGAATCTGTATTAGAATATCTGTTACTGTTGTACCTGATCTGAATTTTTCAACACATCAAGCAACTTAGTCTGTCCTCTATTTCAGGTACTGACCAATGGTGTATCAAGCAGTTCATAGTCACCTGACGATACAGACTGAACTCTTTGAAGGGAACATTCAGTAAAGATGTCGCAACGCCTCTCAGCAACCAGGAAACCTGCCAAGTGGAGTCCCCTTTGTCTTGGTCTTGTGGTGTGAGCTAGCCAAATACTTGAATGCTCAAGTATACTCTCCCTTCTTATTTCACTCTGAACCACTATGTGCCAGACAGCAGTGATTTGATGATTAGTAAGTTGTTTATGACATTTGAATGTCACCCACAGAAACAAAATTGAACCGACTGTTGCAGAGGATCAACCAATTGCTTTCAAAGCAAATGACTTATACTTTTAAATGTGTAAAATGTTGTTCAAATGGTACACTGCACATCATTGGGTGCACATAAAAGCTTCTGGTACGTTATTTTCAGTTCATTTTTACTCTCCTGATAGAAAATGACGAGATCATGGGTCAAGGTTTTGCTCTTATACGACCGGTGTCCCGTCGTTATCTTTTTACAGAAATTGGATTGCATAGCTTTTCAGGTTTACTTCGCTCAAGTTGTTTGGTCAAATGAAATGTTTCATGCACAGTATGACTGTGGTTTATGATGTGAACACTGAGCCCTCTCACTGGTTCTTCGTGTGACTCCAAGGCTCCATTTGGCCTTCTACGTCAGAAGCTCCTCTTTAAGTTCAATTCTCTTCCACGAAAGGACCTGGCTTGAGAAGACGTTGTGCATTTGGATCTTAGAGAGTGACTAGGCTATTTTACAAAAGAAGAAGAAGGAAACAAATGGAACAAAGTCACAGTCATTGGTACCAGAGATTCCTATATCTTTTGCTCACATCAACAATATGGCTTTTTTACTCAGTGTTTTGTGAGATATAAAGCTTATTCAATGGCATCTTATTAAGACATTCAAAACAATGATGCTGCATAATACAACTACTGTACACACCAATAGCCAAATACTTGATCATTCTAAACCATGCTAAACCATATACTGGCTGGTGAGATTGTTGTTTTTTAATATACAGTAGAATTGCTATTGAGACTCATATGTGCCTACTTCTATAATGTATGAATTGTGTACAATCATACTATATACAGTGCATTCGGAAAGTATTCAGAATCCGTCACCTTTTCCACATTTTGTTACTTTACAGCCTTATTCTAAAATTGATTATATCGTTTTTCCCCCTCATCAATCTACACGCAATACCCCATAATGACAAAGCAAAAACAGGCTTTTAGACATTTTTGCAAATGTATTACAAATAAAAAAACTTAAATATCACATTTACATAAGTATTCAAACCCTTTACTCAGTTCTTTGTTGAAGCACCTTTGGCAGCGATTACATCCTTGAGTCTTCTTTGGTATGATGCTACAAGCTTGGCACACCTGTATTTGTGGAGTTTCTCCCATTCTTCTCTGCAGATCCTCTCAAGCTCTGTCAGGTTGGATGGGGAGCGAAGCTGCACAGCTATTTTCAGGTCTCTCCAAAATCAAATCAAATGTATTTATATAGCCCTTCTTACATCAGCTGATATATCAAAGTGCTGTACAGAAACCCAGCCTAAAACCCCAAACAGCAAGCAATGCAGGTGTAGAAGCACAGTAGCTAGGAAAAACTCCCTAGAAAGGCCAAAACCTAGGAAGAAACCTAGAGAGGAACCAGGCTATGAGGGGTGGCCAATCCTCTTCTGGCTGTGCCGGGTGGAGATTAAAACAGAACATGGCCAAGATGTTCAAATGTTCATAAATGAACAGTTGGAAGGGTAACCTTCCCCCAGTCTGAGGTCTGGAGCAGGTTTTCATCAATGATCTCTCTGTACTTTTCTCCATTAATCTTTCCCTCAAAACATCACCACAGCATGATGCTGCCACCACCATGCTTCACTCTAGGGATGGTATTGGCCAGGTGATAAACGGTGCCTGGTTTCCTCCAGACGTGACACTTGGCATTCAGGCCAAAGAGTTCAGTCGTGGTTTCATCAGACAAGAGAATCTTGTTTTGCATGGTCTGAGAGTCCTTTAGGTGCCTTTTGGCCAACTCCAAGCGGGCTGCCATATACCTTTTACTGAGGAGTGGCTTCAGTCTGGCCACTCTACCATAAAGACCTGATTGGTGGAGTGCTGCAGAGATGGTTATCCTTCTGGAAGGTTCTCCCATCTCCACAGAGGAACTCTGGAGCTCTTTTTTCACAACCCTGACCAAGGCCCTTCTCCCCCGATGGCTCAGTTTGGCCGGGCGGCCAGCTCTAGGAAGAGTCTTGGTGGTTCCAAACTTCGTCCATTTATTAAGAATGATGGTGGCCACTGTGTTCGTGGGGACCTTCAATGCTCCAGAAATGTTTTGGTACCCTTTCCCTGATCTGTGCCTCGACACAATCCTGTCTCGGAGCTCTACAGGCAATTCCTTCGACCTGGCTTGGTCAACTGTGGGAACTTATATAGCCAGGTGTGTGCCTTTCCAAATCATTTACAGTCAATTTAATTTACCACAGGTGGACTCCAATCAAGTTATAGGAACAAATCATGGATGATCAATGGAAACAGGATGCACCCGAGCTCAATTTCAAGTCTCATAGCAAAGGGTCTGAATACTTATGTAAATATTTCAGATTTTTTATTTATACATTTGCAATAATAACTAAAAACCTGTTTTCGCTTTGTCATTATGGGGCACTGTGTGTAGATTGATGAGGGGGGAAATAATTTAATCAATTTTAGAATAAGGCTGTGAAGTAACAAAATGTGGAGAAAGTGAAGGGGTCTGAACACTTTCCGAATGCCCTGTATGTCACTGTATCTCTTATACACTGTATCTCCATACTGAGCTATTAAAGGACAATGCATTCCAAATGTATCCGAACCCTTCTCCATACTTATCTAATTTGTAAAGTCCTTCTACTTTGATCTTGAAAATCTATTTGATTACAGAGTTGGCACAGAGACGAGACAAGCAGGTCGCGTTTCATTGAAATGCTAAAACACTCGATAAGAGTTTGTGCAAGTCTGTCTGTCAATCTCCTCACTGATTGTGTGACTAATAACAGAGGAAGGTATTGTTTTTAGATACCTCAAAAACATTACAGATAAAATATAACTATTTAGTTATTGCCTAATTAGCGAATACCACAGGGAAAAGGAGCATCATCCCATTTGCTATAGATACAATGTGACTAGTTCACCCACAAGGTTTTGATGACATATCTTGACTGGGGAATAGGGGTGGGGACAGACTGGGGGTGGTGGCACCAAGCTATTGAGACTAAGGAGGTAGGGTGTGAATGAATTAGGCCAAATCTAGGTGGGTTCAGCCATCCATCTGTACCATCCATCCTCCTCCACAGTGCACAGCTGGTGTTAAGCACCTTAGGATGGGGGGCAGTCCTCGGAGAACAATCGCACCAGCACCATGTTTTTGTTCTGGGGCCACCGGTGACAGATATAGCATCTGTCGTTATAGCAACCCAGGCAAGCGCCGAGCAGAGAGCAGATTGGTTGTCTTCGACTTAACCATGCCATGATGACAGAGTTGTGCGGGTCATGCACGAACCAGACATGAAGGTAATGACTACACAGTACAGGGCACAAGGGTTATCACAACCCTTGCTAGTAATGCACCCTAAAGCATAGGCCTACATCAGTGATATGAAAATTCAACATTTCATTATCTGTATGCTGCACCTCATTCAGCCAGTAATGCTTTTCCCTCCTCTTCTGTTTAACAAGCGTGTCATTGGAGTACGGTATAATTTCCTATCTCCCAAAGGGTACAACCCACTATTGTGACCCACATTTAAGACTTTATAATTATACCAGGCTGTTACTAATCTGAAATAAATTCATTTATCACAGAAATGTATTCAACAATGCTAGATGTTCTATTGGAGCTGGAATAATGCCAATCCCTCACAACAATTCATTAACATTTTACACAACAACAACGCCTGTCACACCCTGATCTGTTTCACCTGTCTTTGTGCTTGTCTCCACTCCCCTCCAGGTGTTGCCCATCTTTGACCCTTATCCCCAGTGTATTAATACCTGTGTTCTCTGTTTGTCTGTTGCTAGTTCATTTTGTCCGTCAAGCCTACCAGCATTTTTCCCCTTGCTCCTGTCTTTTTCTATAGTTCCCGTTTTCTAGTTTTCCCGGTTTCGACCATTCTGCCGGCCCTGACGGGCCGCCCCAGGTGGTAAGGGTAGGTAACAACACATCCGCCACGCTGATCCTCAACACAGGGGCCCCTCAGGGGTGCGTGCTCAGTCCCCTCCTGTACTCCCTGTTCACTCATGACTGCATGGCCAAGCACGACTCCAACACCATCATTAAGTTTGCCGATGACACAACAGTGATAGGCCTGATCACCGAAAACGATGAGACAGTCTATAGGGAGGAGGTCAGAGACCTGGCCATGTGGTGCAAGGACAACAACCTCTCTCTCAACGTGATCAAGACAAAGGAGATGATTGTGGACTACAGAAAAAGGAGGACTGAGCACACCCCCATTCTCATCGACAGGGCTGTAGTGGAGCAGGTTGAGAGCTTCAAGTTCTTTGGAGTCCACGTCACCAACAAACTATCATGGTCCAAACACACCAAGACAGTTGTGAAGAGGGCACGACAAAGCCTATTCCCTCTCAAGAGACTGAAAATATTTGGCATGGGTCCTCAGATCCTCAAAGTTCTATAGCTGCACCATCGAGAGCATCCTGACTGGTTGCATCATTGCCTGGTATAGCAACTGCTCGGCCTCCGACCGCAAGGCACTACAGAAGGTGGTGCGTACTGCCCAGTACATCACTGGGGCCAAGCTTCCTGCCATCCTGGACCTCTATACCAGGCGGTGTATACATACTGCGGGTACCTCAATTACCTCAACTAATCGGTGCCCTGCACATTGACTCTGTACCCGTGCCCCCTGTATATAGCCTCACTAATGTTGTTTTACTGCTGCTCTTTAATTATTTGTTACTTTTATTTAAAATGTTTTACTTATCTATTTTTTACTTAACACGTATTTTTCTTAACTGCATTGTTGGTTAAGGGCTTGTAAGTAGCATTTGACTGTAAGGTTGTTGTATTCGCCAACATGTGACAAATAAAATTTGATTTGATCTTGACTGACTGCATCCCTGCTTGGTATAGCAACTGCAACTGCGCAAGGCGCCACAGAGGGTAGTGTGTATGACTCCAGCCACCCAAGTCATAGACTGTTCTCTCTGCTACTGCACGGCAAGTGGTTCCGGAGCACCAAGTCTGGGACCAAAAGGCTCCTGAACAGCTTCTACCCCGAACCCATAAGCCTGCTGAACAGTTAATCAAATGGCTACCCATACTATTTACATTGACCCCTGTTAATTATCTAACCTGATTGCCTAGTCACTTTTACCCTTAACTACATGTACATATTACCTCAGTTACCTCAACTACCTCATACCCCTGCATACTGACTCGGCTCCAGTACTCCTTGTATATAGCATTGTTATTGTTACTACTGTTACAACAACAACAAAATATATTGTAATATTTCTCTATTTTAAATAGCCTTGTCAATGCCAGAATGGCCCATAGGCCAGCAGCCTATCTCCTGTTTCTGTAGCTTGAGGCAGCTTGATGTACAAGTACACCATCTGGACAGGACGTTAGTACAGTAAGTGCAGTACTGGTGCATCAAAGCTGGGACAGAGAGACTGAAAAACAGCTTCTATCTCCAGGCCATCAGACTGTTAAATAGTCACTACTAGCCAGCATCCGCCCAGTACCCTGCCCTGAACTTTACAGACTGCTGCCATATGTACTATATAACTACTGCTGTACACACCTTTTCCATTCATATACTATCTATAATGTCTATACACACCGTCACATACATATATATTTAAATTCCAGCCTCTGACATTGCTCGTTCTAATATTTCTATATTTCTTAATTCCTTTATTTCAATGTTTTGGGATTTGCATGTATTGTTTTGTATTGTTAGGTATTATTGTACTGTTGGAGCTAGGAACATAACAATTTTGCTATACCCACAATAACATTAGCCAAATATGTGTAAGCGGCCAATACAATTTGATTTGATTTGATAACAGCAACAACAGAACTTAGCAGTAACATAACAAATGTGTCATTGTGTGCTCTGCCAATGTTACTTCCTATCACTTTTACTCTCAATCTACTATCACTTTACTCTCAATTTAGTTACAGAAGAACAAGATAACATGTCAATTATAACATCTACGAATGGTCTTTGTCTCCCTCTAGTGTAATACACAAAAAAAGTCTTAAGGCCCACCCTAACTGCGTTATGTTATATTAGGTTTCATAACTTGGTGTTTTATTATATATATATATATATAATAAAACACCAAGTTACATAAAGTGATTCAATGACAATAGTATATTATACTGCTATAGGCTTAAGGCCCACCCTAACTGCATTATATTAGGTTTCATAACTTATTATAAAATACTATTGTCATTGAATCACTTTATGGACAATGAAGTAATTAACAATGGTAAGTAGAGCTATTGTTATAGTTCGTCTTATCACTGTTGTAAAGTAGCCTACCTGAATAAAACTGTTTATTTAGTCAGATTGTTACGAGAATATAAAGCAGACTATTTCACGCTGCGTTAAGTTGTTAAGTCCCTTAATGAGCCAAACTTGACTCCTCACATCTGACTCAGCTCAGAGACTGCAGTGACAATCCCTCAATCCCTCTCCCCAAAAATGCATTTATTTATCTCTATTCAATAAGTATCTCCAGGGCTCTGAAAGATCCCCTATTGGAGAAAAACTGGGAAGACAAAATAATATATTTTGCCCCTATGTTCTCCATTTAGGCCTAGAATATTTGAGCGCATTAGTTCTGTCTGAGTTGATGTTAGTTATGGGATGAGACAGTGCAATGTGGTTCTAGGCCCATAGGAGGGCAGTGTACCTGTTTACTGAAGGAATTGTGGTTTTGTATGGGTGGCAGGTTGAGAGAAAACAATTGGTTTAAACCTTACTCTACCCTACGATCTCATCGTGTTTGCTGATTTGATGTTATTGTTTGGAGTATACACCCCACCCTGTGTGTGTGTATGTACCCCTATCTAAGCCAAAGTGTGATACAGGCTAAACAATGATACTCTTAAAGGTTTGATAAAAATCGACCTTTTTGGAAATATACTATATGCGAAGGGAATTTTAAGCCTAGTGAGAATTAGGATTACATCTGAGTGTAAGAGATCCACAAGCAGTGATGAATTTACATTTGACCATTGCACAACTGAATGCTGAAAAAAACATATAATCTAAAGTTAATTAACTGCCTGAAGTTGGGAGGGAACTTTTGTAGAATATGAAAGCAGAAGGACATTTTTGCCTGGAGAGAATTTGCAGCCTCTCATGTATTGGTGACATTCATTTTTAAGTCTCTCTTTTACATGTTTCTTCAGTCACTAAGAAATCACTTTCCTCCCTCAAATTATCTCAGCAGAGTGGACTTTCAACTAGGAATGTTTTCAACTTCATTCTGATACTTGAAAAGGTTTTCATGAATCTCCTTGACTCTCCCAGACTGCCTAGCGCTCCATAAAATAGACAACAGAAGATGTTCTTGTTGATGTTCTCCCTCGTCACATCTCCCCTGGCCTGGACATCTTCAAAGTGTCAGGCTATGCAAGATGGCGCCGGCAGATAGGGCAACTCTGCTTCTAGCTCCTACAAGCATTTTGCTACACCCGCAATAACATCTGCTTAACATGTGTCCAGTGACAAATACAATTTGAATTGATTTGAGAAACCCACAAGGCAAAAATGCCAGCATGTTTAAGTAAGCACTGTCTGTCTGCAGCACAACACTAAATGATGCTTAAGTAGTCAACAGAGCACCCACAGAAGCTCTTCTCAAATCCACACAAAGTCTATCGGATTTGAAAGAATGCAAATTACTGCATTTTCAGAGGTGAGTCAGGTGAGGGCTTAAGTTAATTTGATCAAACGTGTTATTGCCGTAATTTGATCAAACTTATTATTGCTGTGTATTGGCTAAGGGCATCTTAAACAGTTCCGAGTGTGAGGGGGTCCATGGTTTTGACAGGTATGAAGTACATTAATTAAGTCTGGGACACCTTTGGAATATCCTGTACTTTTTATGAGTTCATATGAGTCAAAGCCACTGTGTACTACACTCTACAAGTACTGTATAAACAAAAGTGAGTGAAAATGAGCAAAACCCAAAATGAAGACTAAGGGCTAAAATCAATGTTTTACTTTTAAAGGACCAGTGCAGTCAACTTGATTTTCCTGTGTTTTATATATATATATATATATATATACAGTGGGGAGAACAAGTATTTGATACACTGCCGATTTTGCAGGTTTTCCTACTTACAAAGCATGTAGAGGTCTGTAATTTTTATCATAGGTACACTTCAACTGTGAGAGACGGAATCTAAAACAAAAATCCAGAAAATCACATTGTATGATTTTTAAGTAATTAATTTGCATTTTATTGCATGACATAAGTATTTGATACATCAGAAAAGCAGAACTTAATATTTGGTACAGAAACCTTTGTTTGCAATTACAGAGATCATACGTTTCCTGTAGTTCTTGACCAGGTTTGCACACACTGCAGCAGGGATTTTGGCCCACTCCTCCATACAGACCTTCTCCAGATCCTTCAGGTTTCGGGGCTGTCGCTGGGCAATACGGACTTTCAGCTCCCTCCAAAGTTTTTCTATTGGGTTCAGGTCTGGAGACTGGCTAGGCCACTCCAGGACCTTAAGATGCTTATTATGGAGCCACTCCTTAGTTGCCCTGGCTGTGTGTTTCGGGTCGTTGTCATGCTGGAAGACCCAGCCACGACCCATCTTCAATGCTCTTACTGAGGGAAGGAGGTTGTTGGCCAAGATCTCGCGATACATGGCCCCATCCATCCTCCCCTCAATACGGTGCAGTCGTCCTGTCCCCTTTACAGAAAAGCATCCCCAAAGAATGATGTTTCCACCTCCATGCTTCACGGTTGGGATGGTGATCTTGGGGTTGTACTCATCCTTCTTCTTCCTCCAAACACGGCGAGTGGAGTTTAGACCAAAAAGCTCTATTTTTGTCTCAACAGACCACATGACCTTCTCCCATTCCTCCTCTGGATCATCCAGATGGTCATTGGCAAACTTCAGACGGGCCTGGACATGCGCTGGCTTGAGCAGGGGGACCTTGCGTGCGCTGCAGGATTTTAATCCATGACGGCTTAGTGTGTTACTAATGGTTTTCTTTGAGACTGTGGTCCCAGCTCTCTTCCGGTCATTGACCAGGTCCTGCCGTGTAGTTCTGGGCTGATCCCTCACCTTCCTCATGATCATTGATGCCCCACGAGGTGAGATCTTGCATGGAGCCCCAGACCGAGGGTGATTGACCATCATCTTGAACTTCTTCCATTTTCTAATAATTGCGCCAACAGTTGTTGCCTTCTCACCAAGCTGCTTGCCTATTGTCCTGTAGCCCATCCCAGCCTTGTGCAGGTCTACAATTTAACCCTGATATCCTTACACAGCTCTCTGGTCTTGGCCATTGTGGAGAGGTTGGAGTCTGTTTGATTGAGGTTGTGGACAGGTGTCTTTTATACAGGTAACGAGTTCAAACAGGTGCAGTTAATACAGGTAATGAGTGGAGAACAGGAGGGCTTCTTAAAGAAAAACTAACAGGTCTGTGAGAGCCGGAATTCTTACTGGTTGGTAGGTGATCAAATACTTATGTCATGCAATAAAATGCAAATTAATTACTTAAAAATCATACAATGTGATTTTCTGGATTTTTGTTTTAGATTCCGTCTCTCACAGTTGAAGTGTACCTATGATAAAAATTACAGACCTCTACATGCTTTGTAAGTAGGAAAACCTGCAATATCGGCAGTGTATCAAATACTTGTTCTCCCCACTGTATATATTTCCACACTATGAGTTTGGAATAATACTGTGAAATTGTGAACATTATGATAATGCCCTTTTAGTGTAAGTTTAAAAAGACATTTGAAATTTCAGCCTGTTTCGGTGGGATGGAGTTTTGGCCTGCCTGGTGACATCACCAGGTGGCAAATTATTTAATAGACAGCTAGTTTTCAGTTTTTCTCCCCACTCAGACCACTCAGTCCTAGCAAAATTCTATCTTGAGAATTGCTCCTTGCTAAGAAGGATTATTTAAATATTTTTTTACCATTTTAATTGAAAAAATAGCAGTAAGGTACTTAATTGTTACCCAGAAATGATTTGATATTGAGATAAAAAAACGGCTGCATTGGACCTTAATTAACAAAAAAATAAGCTGTTTTAGCAACTTCCATTGTCCTCCGAGAGTTGCTGAATTTTCTCTTCACTTCAGCTTGTTCCTCAATTCATGCAACTTGGTTGGAGAGCACTGAAAATGAGCAAAAGTAATAACCTTAGTTTTTCACCACCTGACACTTACACAGCTTCCAACATTCTTACAAACATGCTGAGGCCGTAACATTTCATTTTGTAAAGCTGAATGAATTCAGCCACAAGCCCACAACCCATTTGGAAGGAATTTGCCATTTGTCATGGTCCTATCATGGTTCCGAGGTTGCTTTGCATCATGTTTCTCAAATACAGACATATTGACACTATTGTACATCCCTATAAGTCTTGTAAATACACAATATTGTGGCAGGTTTTTCTCTACACCTACACAGAATTCTGTTATATTCCCTTATCCTTTGTGTTCCCTTATCCTTTGTGAAATACCACAGACACATGTCCTTGGTTTTCCTACAAAGACAGGAGATATAGAGATTGAGCATAAAATGAAAGTTGAAACATTTTATTTGGTCTATTCTGATATTTTGACTGATTCATCCAACAAGATATAATCAAAAGAGCGATATCTGTCTATCATTTCAACATCTGGTTTGCCCCTTAGGGCCACCATACTATGTCGACTCTCTATCATCTCTCCCCATTAAAAAAATTGGAGATATGAATTAACCAAAAGGCTGTCCACCCATATTTACTTTCTACTAGCCCCTTCTCCCTCACCACCATTTCATTCACCTGCACTTCAAACACAAGACATCTTTGATTATTTGCACAAAGGGATGCCTTAAATAAAAAGAGCATTAACAAGTCAAAATCCACAGTGAATCAATGGCTGGGGCTGCTTTATCATGCGTGATTAGAGAACCAAGCTGGCGTCGGCTCTGATTGACGTCGTAGCTCCATTGTTAGTGAAATTAACACCTGGCTGTTAGCGACGTGTTAAATTACTGGGATATGTTTAGCCCCACCTGAGACCTGGGATGGATACCACATTCTTAAATTACACTAACTGTAAATGTGCTCAATCTGCTGGTACTTTCCTGTTGGGCCTTCTAATGATTTATTTATATTTTACCTTTATTTAACTAGGCAAGTCAGTTAAGAACAAATTCTTATTTTCAATGACGGCCTAGGAACAGTGGGTTTAACTGCCTTGTTCAGGGGTAGAACGACAGATTTGTACCTTGTCAGCTCAGAAATTCGAACTTGCATCCTTTCGGTTACTAGCCCAACGATCTAACCACTAGGCTACCTGCCAATACAGTACAAGTTAAAACTTTGGACACACCTACTCATTCAAGGGTTTTTCATTATTTTTACTATTTTCTACATTGTATAATAATAGTGAAGACATCAAAACTATCAAATAACACACAATCATGTAGTAACCAAAAAAGTGTTCAACAAATCGAAATATATTTTAGATTTGACATTCTTCAAAGTAGCCACCCTTCGCCTTGATAACAGCTTTGCGCACTCTTGGCATTCTCTCAACCAGCTTCATGAGGTAGTAACCCTGGAATGCATTTTAAATAACAGGTGTGCCTTGTTAAAAGTTAATTTGTGGAATAGCTTTCCTTCTTAATGCATTTGAGCCAATCAGTTGTGTTGTGACAAGGTAGTTGTGGTATACAGAAGATAGCCCTATTTGGTAAAAGACCAAGTCCATATTATGTCAAGAACAGCTCAAATAAGCAAAGAGAATCGACAGACCATCATTCATTTAAGACATGAAGGCAAGTCAATGCATAAAATTTCAAGAACTTTGAAAGTTTCTTTAAGTGCAGTCGCAAAAACCATCAAGTGCTATGATGAAACTGGCTCTCATGAGGACCGCCACAGGAAAGGAAGACCCAGAGTTACCTCTGCTGCAGAGGATAAGTTCATTAGAGTTATCAGCCTCAGAGTTCAAGTAACAGACACATCTCAACATCAACTGCTCAGAGGAGACTGCGTGAAAACACCAGTCTCAACGTCAACAGTGAAGAGGCGACTCTGGGATGCTGGCCTTCCAGGCAGAGTTCCAGTGTCTGTGTTCTTTTGCCCATCTTAATCTTTTCTTTTTATTGGCCAGTCTGAGATATGGCTTTTTCTTTGTAACTCTGCCTAGAAGGCCAGCATCCCGGAGTTGCCTCTTCACTGTTGATGTTGAGACTGGTGTTTTGCGGGTACTATTTAAAGAAGCTGCCAGTTGAGGACTTGTGAGGCATCTGTTTCTCAAACTAGACCCTCCAATGTACTTGTCCTCTTGCTCAGTTGTGCACCAGGGCCTCCCACTCCTCTTTCTATTCTGGTTAGAGACAGTTTGCGCTGTTCTGTGAAGGGAGTAGTATACACCGTTGTACGAGATCTTCAGTTTCTTGGCAATTTCTCGCATGGAATAGCCTTCATTTCTCAGAACAAGAATAGACTGACGAGTGTCAGAAGGACGGTCTCTGTTTCTGGACATTTTGAGCCTGTAATCGAACCCACAAATGCTGATGCTCCAGATACTTAACTAGTCTAAAGAAGGCCAGTTTTATTGCTTCTTTAATCATCACAACAGTTTTTAGCTGTGCTAACATAATTGCAAAGGGGTTTTCTAATGATCAATTAGCCTTCTAAAATGATCAACTTCGATTAGCTAACACAACGTGCCATTGGAACACAGGAGTGATGGTTGCTGATAATGGGCCTCTGTATGCCCATGTAGATATCCATTAAAAATCTGCCATTTCCAGCTACAATAGTCATTTACAACATTAACAATGTCTATACTGTATTTCTGATCAATTGGACGTTATTTTAATGGACAAAAAATTTGCTTTTCTTTCAAAAACAAGGACATTTCTAAGTGACCCCAAACTTTTGAAAGGTAGTGTACATTCATATATAGGCTATGACCATATTAACATTCAACATATTAATACAAAGTTTGGAAACTTTCTTTGAGTACGAATTCATTCTTTTACTTTTGTATAAAGCAGACATGAGGACAGTTGCCCAAGGTGAGGCTAGATGCAATCAGACGCAATGTCATGTCCTGACCATAGTTCTTATGTGTTTTTCTTGTTTAGTGTTGGTCAGGACGTGAGCTGGGTGGGAATTCTATGTTGTGTGTCTAGTTTGTCTGTTTCTGTGTTCAGCCTAATATGGTTCTCAATCAGAGGCAGCTGTCAATCGTTGTCCCTGATTGAGAATCATATATAGGTGGCTTGTTTTGTGTTGGGGATTGTGGGTGGTTGTCTTCTGTCTTTGTGTTCTGCACCAGATAGGACTGTTTTCGGTTTTCACATTTATTGTTTTGTTGTTTGTAGTGTTCTCACATTCTTTATTAAATTATGTTTAACACTAGCCGCGCTGCATTTTGGTCCTCTCCTTCATCCCAGGAAGAAAACCGTTACACGCAATCAATGACACATGATTTTACCTTTGGTTAACCACATTTAAGAAAGTTGCCTATTTCTGATTCCTCTTGAATATAACTTCAATAATTCCTAAATCGGCCTCCCGGGTGGCGCAGTGGTCTAGGGCTAGCGCTAGCTGTGCCACCAGAGACTGGGTTCGCGCCCAGGCTCTGTCGCAGCCGGTCGTGACCGGGAGGTCCGTGGGGCGACGCACAATTGGCCTAGCGTCGTCCGGGTTAGGGAGGGTTTGGCCGGTAGGGATATCCTTGTCTCATCACGCACCAGTGACTCCTGTGGCGGGCCGGGCGTAGTGCGCGCTAACCAAGGTAGTCAGGTGCACGGTGTTTCCTCCAACACATTGGTGCGGCTGGCTTCCGGGTTGGAGGCGCGCTGTGTTAAGAAGCAGTGCGGCTTGGTTGGGTTGTGTTTCGGAGGACGCATGGCTTTCGACCTTCGTCTCTCCCGAGCCCGTACGGTAGTTGTAGCGATGAGACAAGATAGTAATTACTAGCAATTGGATACCACGAGAAAAGGGGATAAAATTATTTAAAAAATAATAATAATAATAATAATAATTCCTAAATCCAGAATTTAATTAGGGCCCATGACGAGAAATAACAAGGCATGCTTCAACGTTAAAGACACGCTGCCTGTAGGCCTATCCCCAGTTCTCATCACTGAAGATCAAAGTTCAATTAATTAAAACCCAAGGACCATATGTGTGTTCAACGTGATGAGAATAATGTTAGTAATAATTACAATAAGATAATGACCACACAATTTTTGTCTTCTACTTGACCTCAACCAAGTCCTTGTTTGTTAAATGTATATTGTTAGGTGATTGCTTAAACAGTGTTAAAACAAATTTATTCAACCCTTAAGGGACCAATTAGTTTGGGAAATGCATAAAGCTAAATATCTACAGCCTTCCCAATGTCTAGCGTTGCACGGCCAATTCTTCTACATGTTTGCATTATTAAAATATTTTCATAGCTGTTTTTTCCCCCAGTTTTGTTCTGCTCCTCAAGCTTATTTGGCAAAGATAAATGCAAACATTTTCCTTTGTTTTAACTGATCATTTGGAAAAGCCTGCTAATGAACACATTGGATCATTTACTTGGCCTCTATTGCTTTCAGATTCCAGAAGCAATACCAGTGGAAAAAGATGACCTTATCTGTCTTGGCTTAGGGCAAGTGACAGGAGAAGCGAAGAGAACATTTTGGTGCAAAGAAGTTGCATCTACCACTATAAGAACAACCTACCTATGCTCTTGAATTAGAAGATTAAGTTAAAGTTCAATACGGAGCAAAGCAGCCAACCCAAGAGGGCAGACGTTTGTTTGTCTGAGATTCTTCTTGCTTTGAAATTGTTTATTTCGATAGCCTGCCTAAATGATAGATGGATAGACTTATTGGATTATGGCCTCTATTGACGTGAAATAATTCAAGTTTAATCTTAAAATATCTTTGCTTTGGATGCAAAGCCCAAATGTCTGTTATTTAGTCATTGAATTAAATAGTCACCGTTTTTTATTCCCTCAAACAAATGAAAGCTTATCAGAACCCAACTGGTTATGTCTGTGTGTGTTTGTGTGTCTGTGCCTGCGTGCGTGCGTGCCTATGTGTGTGTGTGTGTGTGTGTGACCAGTCCATGGAGACAGAGAATGTGATTCTATAGACCTTTACCGTTCTGAAATGATGGGAGGAAAAAACTAGTTTCGTCGCAAATTGTTCCTGAATACTGGCTTGATGAAAGACAAAGTGTTTCCTTGTTTGGAATTAATTTTGTATTGAGGGTGGAAGTCAAGAATCATAGAGCATTTGTTATTTTCTATCTCCGCTTGGCAGGCACTAAACACATTACTCTTTCCAGTCACATAATGAATTATACTGTCCTTTTACTTCTGCACAGAAAGCCCAAGAATAAACTAACATGTTCAAAGCTATAATGGAGTACCAGAAGGATGTGTCTCACTTGAGCTGAATACCGAATGTATACTTCTCGGCACCATCCTGTTATGACCTAAAGGTACACAGCCAAACTCCACTTAACGCGAGTACTGCAAATAAAGAGAAGAATTAAGTAAGAATTTGAACTAAATCAAAATAATGGAATATGTAAATATATGGGAGTCGGTTTTCCATAAAATATTCCCAAATGCCCTTGATAGCAATTGTGTAGTAGAGAATGCTTTGTGGTTAACAGGGAATTTAAGTTGTGTCTAAGAGAATGCTGCTTATCTCACTCACATGGATATCAAAGGTCCTGCTCTGGGTGTAAATTACCCAAGAGTCTCTTTGCATTTTTCTGCTTTGTATTCATACAGCCATAAATAATTTCACAATAGATAGCTCTTCTTCACATTATACTTTGGGTTGATATCCAAGCCTGTTCTGACTTCAGTATTTTGTAGGACAAATTTTAATGCATACATGTATGGCCATATGGTTTGAATATGTGAGGTATGCTTACAGTTCATGCTATTTCACCTGTGTGATACTTCCTGAATCACCTTCCCTCACCTCAATGTATTATTAATGAGCCCTCCTTAACTGGTCCTCAAGTGCAAACTGTGTTGCACCAGGTGAGGTAAAACGAATGCGCCCCTTGTTTTCAAGTGTTTGTAGGGTTGCCATCCTAAGACTGACGTTGAAGAGATGGAGAGCAAGTGGCAAGTGCAGTATAGTAAGTAAATAGCCATGTCAATGCCAGAATGGCCCATAAGCCAGCAGCCTATTTCCTGTTTTCTTAGCGTGAGGCAGCTTGATGTACACCCTCTGGACAGGACGTTAGTGCAGTAAGTGCAGTATGGTGCAAAAACAACAGTGTTGATTTCTTTACCCTGTGTAGCATGGTCGGTTTGTCTCTGATAGCATATTCCATGTGGTCTGAGTTGCAACATTATGAACTAGAACGATAACAATTATTAATATGAAGGAAGGAATCAATATTTAACAGAAATTCATGTTTCAAGTTGCCGGTAGCTCCTTATAGATGCGTCATTAGTCTGGCTCTCAGAGTCTATACAAATGTTTGCGGAAGAATAAGGTTAAAAATAGGGAGGGAATAGGATAGTTGATATGTGAATCTGAGAGCCAGGCTACTCTCAGTCAATAGCCTTAAAATAACCTCTTCGATAGTATTTCCTCTTTATGAAAAGCATACTGATGTTTGGATCCAGGCGAACTCTTAGGATGGAGGATAGAAAACCTGTTGGACAAGATGGCGCCGATAGACATGGTCACCCTGTTCATGGCTCTTTAGCAACTTTGCAATATTTTTTTCCGTTGTGTGTTATTTCTCACATGATTTGCTCACAACATCCTTTGCACACACATACAGCCAGAAAAAACATTGGGATATTAGAGTGGCGGTAATTTACCAGCATTTTGACCAGAAATACGACTTTCCTTAATTGGACCCTTTGTTCGTACCCCCCAAGGCAATTCCTCATATCCCAGAGACTGCTCCAAGCACAAGCATTTCACTACACCCGCAAAAACATCTACTTAAAAATGTGAATGCGACCAATAACATTTGATTTGAATCAAATTTTACATCTTGACATCTATGCTGCCTACATCTTAGTGTCTACGTTGGTCGGTCAATCTACAAAACCCTACATCGTCGACTCTGCCCTTGAAACAAACTGTCCTGTAGAGGCAGCATGTCGAAAGAGACAGTAATGAATTGGGAAGACTGTGAGGAATCAGCCAAGTGACAGTCCATCATGTCAGCTAAGTAATAATGACTTATGACAATTCTGTTCCTTAGCGCCTTTAAATAAAGTAGGATTACGGTATAATACACACCTGTCAATAAATTCTATTTGACAGGGAGAACATACACTGAGTGTACAAAACATTAAGGACACCTTCCTAATATTGAGTTGCACCAATCCCCCCCCACCCCCCCCCACCCCTTTTGCCCTCAGAACAACCTCAATTTGTCAGGGCATGGACTCTTTAAGGTGTCGAAATTGTTCCACAGGGATGTTGGCCCATGTTGACTCCAATGTTTCCCACAGTTGTGTCAAGATGGCTGGATGTCCATTGGATTGTGGACCACTATTGATACACATGGGAAACTGTTGAGCTTGAAAAACCCAGCAGCATTGCAGTTCCTGACACACTCAAAACAGTGTGCCTGGCACCTACTATCATACCCCGTTCAAAGGCACTTAAATATTTTGTCTTGCCCATTCACCCTCTGAATGGCACACTTACACAATCCATGTCTCAATTCTCTCAAGACTTAAAAAGCCTTATTTAACCTGTCTCCTCCCCCTTCATCTACACTGATTGAAGTGAATTTAACAAGTGAGATCAATAAGGGATCATAGCTTTCACCTGGTCAGTCTATGCTATGGAAAGAGCAGGTGTCCTTAATGTTTTGTACACTCAGTGTATATGAAGCTTACTGTTGCAGTCAGATACAATGCCACGGGCAATGCTGCAGAGCATTGTACATTAAAGGGGAATTTCACCCTGGGGGAATCTAGACTTGTTTTCATCATGTCGGAGCCATTTCTAGAACAGTAAGATGTGTTTCACACATAATTGCCCAGGAGGAAGGCAGGTTAGGGCTTTCCGCGCTGAATGATACACCCTACGATGGCTTCCGGTGTATTGATGGGGAGGCGAGACCTAAAAGTACATGTAGTTCTGCTTTGTGGCATTTTGCGAAGGCTCTATGCTGTACTAATCACACTATATGTTTTTGTGGGTGTAGATATGGTTGTCCTTGTTTGATAAAGCTATTGGACATCTTTCAGCGATGTTCCTATTGGCAGATACATTGCTAAATATACAAGCAGACACTGTTTTTCCAGTCTCTGAAAGACTACAATTTGTGTTGGGCGGTACATCGTGCTCTGGCCCCCGCTTTTCAAAAAAAGAGACGGACTCTAACAACAATCCTTTCGGCAAACTGAAAGAACTTACTCGTGATTCTTCTCATCTACACGAATTTGACGATAGAGCATCTATTAGCTAAATGGTCATTCAACCATACATGTTTCAACCAGAATACAGTGAAGAGGATTCGAAACAAAGAGTTGGATTTAGCAAAAATTAGAAGCTCAACTACAGCCGATGCCAGCACCAACAGGCCAGTTGACAGATACAATGCCTAGCTAAGCAAGTTATTTTTCCTGCAAGTCACCTAGCTAGATAGCTAACTTTAGTTTATCTACTGGCTAACATACTACTGTGGTACACTGGGGGAAATCAAATTATTTTTCTGTTTATTAACTTAGCTAGCTATGTAGATAGCTAACTAGCTAAGTTAGCTAGCTAAACAACTACCAGAAGCCATATTTATGATTAAAAATAGAAGAGGTTTTACAATCAGAGCTCTTTTGTATCTCGATTGTAAAACCTCTTCTCTTTTTAGTCATAAATATGGCTAGTTACTAAACAGCAAGCTGCAACATTACAACCAGCCACCAAAAGCTAGGTTTACCAGCAAACGTTAGCTCATGACTGGAGTTGGCCAGCTAGTTAGCCTGGCGCCTGCTAACTTGTATGCACCATGCCTCGCATTTGTAACTTGTGAGAAATGATGTGTAACATCAGCAACTGTAAATAATTGTAATAACTAGCTATGTTACATAATTGATGAGGTTTGACATTGGTTATGAGTATGACCTTGGATTATTTTCAATCTAACAAAATTATAAGCACGACACAAGATAGGATTCTAAACAGATGTAAATAATACATATTGCATGTCCAGCAAGCTAGCTAGCTAAGTTTACTAGCATATTGTGACGAGAAACAATAATACAATTGAATGTTGTAAATCTAAAATTGAAAGGTTGAGGGTTGTGCCATATTTCTTTCTATTAGGCTAGACATTGTTGTAAATGTAATCTCTGTGCCTGTATGCATGTTCAACTAGTCTACCCTAATGTTGATGTTATGCTGGCATGGTTCAATGGTTGCTCAAACTGTACAATAAAGTATAATTTTTTGTATTTTGTCTTACAGATAATACCGTGTGGTGCCTAGGCTTCTTCTCGGAGTGGATTCTAGATATAGAAACAGAATTCCTTTGCCTGCGCGTGTCATTGCAGCAGAAGTGTATCCCGTGAACTGTATTGCTCTCAAAGGAATTAGACATTATGCTGGATTTCAAGCAGCGAACTCATGAGGACCTGAAAGGCAGTTTGATCATGACACTCCTCCCACAGCTTTACAAGTATTCCCTGAACTTACTGTATGCTTCTTTAGAATGGGAATTTCATCATGATCACCTCTCAACTGCTGATCATCAGTTCTCTTAGCTACAGATTATTACACCATATAATGTGATCTAACCAAAGATGTTTGGTATCCATTACCGGGAGTTACAGGATAGGTACTGTTTGTTGCTGCACAAAGAATTTCCGACAAACCTTAGCAATGCTGTCTTCGTCCTCGATTTGGGGAAACAGGAATCTCATCAAATGTCCGTGTCCAGTTGCAGTGTCAGTTTTTATTTAGAAAATGCACCGCTATAATGTTTTGCTCCTTAAAGTAATCCAACAATATGTGTGCCGCCATCATGTCTATTTCAAGTCTTCTCACTCATTGATCTCACTCATCATGACATGCAGCACATTAGGGTGGACACCCACCTGTCTCGATCAATGAGAGAAGACTTGAAATAGACAAGATGTGCAAAAATCTTTGGGTAAATCACATTATCTTGTAACTACTGTTCTCTACACTTGAATAATGTATAATGGTGTCGGAGGGGATGGCTGACGCTTTACGTGCACCTAACCAACTGCGCTATTTGTTCATTTTTAACTTAGTTTTTTTTAAACTTATTTTGTACATAATGTTGCTGCTACCGCCTTTCATGACCGAAAATAACTTCTGGACATCAGAACAGCGATTACTCACCTCGAACTGGAAGAATTCTTTTTGTTTAATGAGTTCGGCGGGAAGGATATACTGCTTTCCCGGGAACAGGCCCAAATCCCCATCATTTGCGTGAAGAAAAGACAGAGAAAAAGGGGGGCGGAGGACAGGCTGCCTTCATAGAATTCGTAGGCGTGCGAGTAAACTCCTACTGCCATCCGTTCTATTGGCCAACGTGCAATCATTAGAAAATAAATATGATGACCTACGATCAAGATTATCCTACCAATGGGACATTAAAAACTGTAATATTTTATGTTTTACCAAGTCGTGGCTGAACGAAGACACGGATAATATAAATTTGGCGGGATTTTCCATGCACCGGCAGAACAGAACAGCTACGTCTGGTAAGACAAAGGGTTGGGGTGTGTGTCTATGTCAATAACAGAAATATCTAATATTAAAGAAGTCCCGAGGTATTGCTCGCCTGAAGTAGAGTACCTTATGATAAGTTGTAGACCACATTATCTACCAAGAGAGTTCTTATCTATATTATTTGAAGCTGTCTATTTACCACCGCAGACCGATGCTGGCACTAAGACCGCACTCAACCAACTCTATAAGGCCATAAGCAAACAAGAAAATGCTCATCCAGAAGCGACGCTCCTAGTGGCAGGGGACTTTAATGCAGGCAATCTTAAATCTGTTTTACCTAATTTCTACCAGCATGTCACATGTGCAACCAGAGGGGAAAAAAACTCTATACCACCTTTCCTCCACACACGGAGACGCATACAAAGCTCTCCCCCGCCATGCATTTGTCAAATCTCACCATAATTCTATCCTCCTGATTCAAAGAACAAAGTACCAGTGACTCGCTCAATATGGAAGTGGTCAGATGACGCAAATGCTATGCTACAGGACTGTTTTTCTAGCACAGACTGGAATATGTTCCGGGATTCATCCAATGGCATTGAGGAGTATACCACTTCAGTCATTGGCTTCATCAATAAGTGCATTGACGACGTCTTCCCCACAGGGACCGTATGTACATATCCCAACCAGAAGCCATGGATTACAGGCAACATCCGCATAGAGATAAAAGCTACAGCTGCCACTTTCAAGGAGCAGGACACTAATCCGTACGCTTATAAGAAATCCAGCTATGCCCTCAGATGAATCATCAAACAAGAAAAGCGTCAATACAGGATTAAGATTGAATCATACTACACCGGCTCTGATGCTTGTCGGATGTGGCAGGGCTTGAAAACTATTACTGACTACAAAGGGAAACCCAGACGCGAGCTGCCCACTGATGCGAGCCTACCAGACGAGCTACAGTGGTTCTTCCTGTAAGTTACGTCATACTGGAGCACACCTAGTGGGGTGCCACAGAATTCTATGGCACGTTGTTCAATTGTCAGCCATTGTTACCATTAATGCTAGTTAGTGATAGTTTGACCACCAGAGGGCATCTTTGAGAAGCATTTGATAGCCTTCAACATTGGCTGTACTGGAGAATTTAAAACCTTTTTTGGTAAGAACATAGTATATGGGATTGATTTTAAGAAATGTATTTGATTAATATTATAGTGTTTCTATTCCAAGAAAAAACGAAACCCTCAGGGTTTCCGTTAGGAAAATATGGCGCTGTACAACGTGACGGTCGGGAGTAGACTACAGTACTAAGAGCATAACATTTCCACACCCTAATTGTATATCTAAGGGGCTTTTATATAATTCTAAATGAATTAATAATAATCACTTTGTTTAAAAAATAACAATATTTTTGAGATTATTTCATTTTCAAATAACCTAAAGTGAGCGAGAAAAAGGCCATTCTTGACCATGGGCTGAGATATTCTTACTAATTTGTAAATAAAGCCAGTTTCTTATTTAGAATTATTTCTGTTTTTAGAGGGAGAGAAACCAAAAGCCCACTGGGTCGCCCGGCCTCATGGGTCTCCCGGTTGCGGCCAGGACAGGTACCAGCATATTGAACTAGCATATTTAGCAATGCAGTTTACACTGCGATGCAGTGTCTTAGACCGCTGCGCCATTCCCCCCGGTAGATTTGCTTTTAGCCAAATCCTTTTAGAGCAAGCCAAATAATTTCATGTTTTAAAAGTTATCCTAGATCAGGATTCATTGTTTGAATGTAAGATGCCATTTTGGGGCCCCCCGCCCCATCCACAAAGTTTTTAATGCTGATCAATTGCATTGCACAAAGTATCTATTGTCCTGCTAATAGCCCATAATGGCGCTGTATAACGTGACCGGGCGGGAGTAGGCTACATTACGACAGTAAGAGCAAAATAATCCTAACATTTCCACACCCTAATTTTAGTCTAACCAATACCCAAACGGAGATTCAGGGAAAATAAAAATCTCATTGATTTATCAAGACCAGTCCCGGTGCTGAAAAAGTTGACCACATGCGGGTCGGCCATTGCTTCAAATCCTATTGCTTCTAACTTCAATATGCTTTTAAAATAAATAAGACCTACACCACTTAACAGCACAATACTCAACACTTGTGAGACTCATGTCACCTACGGTAGGCCTACAGTATATCTAAAAATATTTTTTTCAATGATGTAACTCTCCGCCAATAATTCGATTTAGAGGATTGGGGATTTTAAATTAATATCTAAGGGGCATTTTTTGTTAGGGCAAATCTGATCTGTGAGAATATCTAAGGGGCTTTTATATAATTCAAAATTAATTAATTAATAATAATAATAATCGCTTTGTTTAAAAATAATGATATTTTGGAGATTATTTTGTTTTGAAATAACCTAAAGTGAGTGTTTGTAATCTGAATAAAGGCCAAAATAATATTTATAAAGGCCAAAATATTTATTTCTGTTTTTAGAGGGAGGGAAACTATAAGCCCACCGTGCCTATTTTTTGGACAAGGACATATCGGCCAGCCAAAACCTCCCCTAACCCGGATGACGATGGGCCAATTGTGCACCGCCCTATGGGACTCCCAATCACGGCCGGTTGTGATACAGCCAACCTAACTAAGAAATACATTTGACGAATTTGTTTACCTTCATTAGCCTACGTTCCAATATTTCTGTCATTCAGTGATATTTATTGCCATAGTAATTCGTTATGGATCCATAACGAAATACACATCTGCATTTTGAAAGAGTATATTCATAAATATTTTATTAACAAAAGCATAAAGATGCCGATGAAGATATACAGTACTGTACAGTATATGCTTTATCCGACATTTTGCGGTTGCATGAGGTCACCAACACGCACTTTAACCTTTACAGGCCCGGCGTTCCGCTAGCGGAACTCCTCCCACATTCCACTGAAAAGGCAGAGCGCGAAATTCAAAAAATATTTTTTTGAAATATTTAACTTTCACACATTAACAAGTCCAATACAGCTAATGAAATATACACATCTTGTGAATCCAGCCAACATGTCCGATTTTTAAAATGTTTTACAGGGAAAACACCACGTATATTTATGTTAGCTCACCTCCAAATAGAAAAAAAGCACAGACATTTTTCACAGCACAGGTAGCATGCACAAAACCAACCAAACTAACCTAGAACCAACCAAACTAACCAAGAAACAACTTCATCAGATGACAGTCTTATAACATGTTATTCAATAAATCTATGTTTTGTTCGAAAAATGAGCATATTTGAGGTATAAATCAGTTTTACATTGCAGCTACCATCACAGCTACCGTCAAAAATAGCACTGAAGCAGCCAGAGTAATTATAGAGACCAACGTGAATTACCTAAATACTCATCATAAAACTTTTCTGAAAAATCGATGGTGTACAGCAAATTAAAGACAAACATCTTGTGAATCCAGCCAATATTTCCGATTTTTTAAGTGTTTTACAGCGAAAACACAATATAGCATTATATTAGCTTCCTACAATAGCCTACCACACTACCGCATTCATTCATCAAGGCACGTTAGCGATAGCAATAGGCACGTTAGCGTTAGCGAATAAACCAGCAAAAGATATTAAATTTCACTAACCTTCATAAACCTTCCTCAGATGACAGTCCTATAACATCAGGTTATACATACACTTATGTTTTGTTCGAAAATGTGCATATTTAGAGCTGAAATCCGTGGTTATACAATGTGCTAACGTAGCATATTTTTCCCAGAATGTGCGGATATTTCTATTAGACTCTCACCTATTCTGACCAAATAGCTATTCATAAACATTACAAAAAAATACATGTTGTATAGGAAACGATAGATCCATTAGTTCTTAATGCAATCGCAGTGTTAGAATTCTAAAAATATCTTCATTACGACATAAGACTTAGTTATGGTAAGGGAATAACCAAAACCTGAGCGCAAAGCTACTAGTACACAGTTCGACAGATATATGAAATAGCATCACAAAATGGTTCCTACTTTTGCTGATCTTCCATCAGAATGTTGTACAAGGGGTCCTTTGTCCAGAACCGTCTTTGTTTGGATTCAGAACGTCGTTTTTCCCTCTTGAATTAGCAAGCACACTGGCCAAGTGGTGCTAAGCTCTCCTTCGTGAACAAACGCAAACAACGCAACACGCCTAACGTCCCGAATAAATTTCAATATTCTAATAAAACTATATTGAAAAAACATACTTTACGATGATATTGTGACATGTATCAAATAAAATCAAAGCCGGAGATAGTATTCGCCCATAACGACAGCTTTCCAGTAGGCAATAACAGGTCCCTCCACGCGCCTTGCAGAAAACAGAAATAATAATATGCATATTGTACGAGCAAGAATTGAGTACGAGGCCGTTTAAATTGGGCACGAATTTCCCCCAAAGTGAAAACAGCGCCCTCTGTCCTCAACAGGTTTTAAAGGTCCCCAAAGCACACACATCCTTGGGTCGCTCCTCTTTTCAGTTCGATGTAGCTTGTGACTAGAATGAGCTGCAACTGGACAGTTAAACATTTGGATAATAAAGCATTTTGAAGATAGAAGCTACCTGCATTTGTTTATTTGGCTACTGTGCAGTCTGACAAGTAAACATAGCCTACAGTACATACTGTAGTAAACATGGTAAAGTGCCTAATTCCTTACATAAGGGAGAACAAGCCATGTCCTGACTTTCTCATCATTAATACTCTGTCTTTAATGCTTTTTCAGGTTGCATCAGTCATGTACAGAAAATTCTGAGACACAGTATTAATGATGAACACCCGGAGGTTCACTGGTAAGCCACATTTGCCTCGGTATCCATCCCAGTTGGTATTCTGTGCCCACTCGTGGTATCTCTCTTCGTTTACACATCCTTGGAATAGCAGAACAGCATAACGGTCCGGACGGCCCTTGCTGTGCCTGGTGAGCAGTTGGTCAAGTACTGTTGTCAGAAGAGGAATGCAAATGTCAGGGTGAACCGATGACCTGACGAATCCGCCACATATGTTGACTCTTCCTGTTGGAGGTGGAGTTCCAGAGCTCACAGGTGTGCCTGGCATGGATTGGGACTCCATCTCGTTCCTCGCCCTCTTCAACGCGTCATTCTCCGCCTGACTCTCCGCCAATGCCATCTGACTCTCTGCCAATACCGCCTGGCCAATGCATCAGCTGTCGCCCGTATCTCTGCCCTCAGATAATGTTTCTCTTTCTGCTGGTCTGCCTTCAATGACTTGATCTCGTTCTTCAAAGTTTGAATGTGATCCATGTGCACCTTCATCAGATGAGCAGAATGCTACCGCCCTGAGCCCCCATAGATTAGTGGCCTATGATAGAAACAGTAGACCAATTAAGAATGAAAAGTGACTCTAACACACAAATGCTGCCTACACATTTTAAGGCCAGGCACCACAGGCTAATAGGGATTTTTTTTCTTTACTCTGATCAGACTGAAACTTTAACAGTTGAAAGTATACATAAATAAAATATGCAAATGAGGCAAACAGACCATAAATATGCGCTAATTAGCATAATTAGCATATTATCGAGAATCTTTTTTTCAACACATTGCTTCAAGGCAGAATGTTTATTGTTGTTGTTGTTGTTGTTTTAATGCGATAAGACACTCAATGGTCAGGCTTTTACAGATCAGTTCATCAAAATATTGTCATTTCATGGAATTATTTAAAAAAAACACTACTCACATGTATGACGGATGCATATTTTGCATATATTTACACATAAAATAACACTTAAAATCAAAACGACACAAGATATTTAAAAAAAAGCATCTGTAAAAGTCTGACTATAAGACTTAAGAACCTGTGTGTGGAATAATGGGAATGTACGTCCTTTGAAGTTTGAGAAAAAGGATTTGGCGCACCGGGAACATGTCATTTTGAGAAAATGGCCGATAAAGATAGGCTAATGCAATTAAAATGTACTTTCCATAAATATGACCATTTATGTCACGTGAATTAAACTCTTATTCATACATCACTTCTAAACTGACAAATAAACATAAAATATAAATTTTACAAATACATTAGCACATTTAATACATTTGTTTCAAGCAAGAGAGCATATGCTTTGAATACTGGAAGTGTTGAGCAAATATGCAGTTTTGGGCAAATTCTCATATCACTTTGCTCAATTTGTCACATACAAGGATTTCGTATGGCTGTTGAAATGTGCAGAACATGAATCAGCTATGCCTGACCCATATGTAAGGCCCTCTTTGAGTTGTTGCTGGTGACGCTTTACTTTCTTGACTGCGCCTACGCTTGGCACACTCCATTGAAGCAGCTGCAGCTCTCACAACTCTCTGATTGCTCCAGTGTCACCAAAGTGCTGTCAAGCCACAATTTGTTCATCACAATTGATATAGCAGTGGCTCCCTCATTGAACGTGGCTACTGCCATACTGGCTGCAATGTGGCTTTTGCCCACGAAGACAGTTTTGGGGCATCGCAACCATATTACAGAGTTCAGACATTCATTTGTATTCTGGGTTCCTCCGTGCTTCATGCTTTTGAGGACGTTATCATTTGACATCCTATGATATACAGGTACCATTTTCTGTGCAACCTCTCTATAATAATTTTTTTGGTTTTTGTGACTGGGTGGATCTTCACTGTTTTCTATGGCTCGCTGGTACCAGCACCAATGCACACACCTATCCCGTAGCTGGAAGTGAATCCTCTCTTGTGCCAAGTGCCATCCAAAGATACATTAATGTCTATGATGGAATCCTCATCCTCCTTCAGCAACTCTGCTATGTCTGGGTCTATATCTGTGTATGATCTTCTAATTATCTTTGCAGCACTCTCCATTGACTGTAGCCCTCTCTGAATCTCTGCAACTAAAGTGTGTGGGGGGGGGGAGTACTTATTATGTCTGTCGACATTAGACATAACTGCAGGACTAAATATCAGCATGTTACCCCATGTAAATATTAGCATATCAGCATGTATTTACTTTATGTAAAGCTAATTTCTCACTAATCACATTAGGCTACAGCCCTATGACACTGTAGACTACAGCCCGATGACACTGTAGGCTACAGCCCTATGACAATGTAGGTCTATGTGACAGTCTCATTGGATAGTTATGTTTTCCTATCACTCTGTTTTGTTAACTTTGAATACATTTCCTGGAGCTAGGAAATACATATTATTTATAC
Organism: Salvelinus alpinus; assembly: GCF_045679555.1. Lineage (NCBI taxonomy): Eukaryota > Metazoa > Chordata > Actinopteri > Salmoniformes > Salmonidae > Salvelinus > Salvelinus alpinus. The sequence goes on from NC_092107.1 coordinate 21,912,989, forward strand.
ACAGCAAGTCACCTGACAATAATGGGCTACTCTCCCTTTTAATTTACCTTTCATTCTCCTGTCATGTCTCTGATATGAGCTGAGACTCAACGAAGGAATCCCTAGGACTTTGCTTATTTTCTTTAGAGCTGCATAACCAAGTCCAAGTTTGTGGGCAAGAAGAACCATCCTCACATTTATATCAAATACCACATCTCTCTGGAGCACTCCTGCAGACTGGAGGAAGTGTAAACACTCATCCTAAATGCATCACGATCACCTTCACAGTCTGCACATTCTATCATGACAGAATTACAGAATCACTGGTTGGTGAAGTCTATGGTGATTTTCAGTCCAGACACTTAGGGCAAATCAAATCATGTGCAAGTTGGTTTATTTGAGACATGTGGAATAAATGCCACTGTTGGGCTGGCTGATGTCTGGTTGATCGCTGCTACAGAAGTTGTCATCTTCATCTTAACTAACTTGCGTCTCAACGCGCTGCTGCGGGCTACCTCCTCTTCCTGTACTGCCACGATCGGCGGATCAGGCAAATATTTTCTTCCTTTAACTGCTTTTCTCGCATTGGCTAACTGATATCGTCTATTTTTATTCACATACTGTAGGTATATTCTTCGAGATTTTCTCATTTTGTCTCTCTTTACGTTGATTCTTCGTGGGAGATGTTTTCAAACAAGGAAGTGAGGCATTTTAACCAATCAGGTTTCAGGAAAGGGCCTTTAAATGCCAGTAACCAATCGGATGTCAGGAAATTACTCATCTTTCAGCACGAAACACCCCGTCTACAAAGAATATAGCCATGTATGGACAAGCTAAGGATATGCTCCGGAAAACAAGCTTTTGAATGATATATGATTTGACATGGAAAGTTTTAAAAATAGCGTTTGAAGTTCTACATGAAACATGCTATCAAGAACGACATTTATGGTAGGTGTAGTTGACAGATTTGGGATAAAATTATACAAATAAAGTATTTATATACATTATTGCCAATTTATTTGTGCATTTTATGAAAGTATGGAAGTTATAGTTGCAAAATATGCCAAAATCGAAAATTTACAGATGGAAGCAAAATCACAATTTTTGCCGGTGGTGCCTGGCCTTAAGAATCTAGTAAAACTAACCTTGGCAACCATGCTTTTTTTTCAGGTGGCGTTTGGGGCGGGTGAGGAGAACTGGAAAGGTGTGACTTTCAGTTTACAATAGGCCATAAGTATACAGCAGATTGCCGATTGTCCTCACTTTGATTATGCTGTAACAACATACTGTAGCACCATGACCAGGATCTCTATACATTTAAGTGAGCAGATTAGGGCTTTCAGGAGGAATGGAAAATCTAGTACAGCCAATAAAGTTTTTTTGATCAATTAGTATATTTGAGTTTAACCACAATATTTGTTGTATTATTTGTTCTGTCTTTTCTGGTGGATTAAACTGAAATTGCAAACAACTTTCTATGGCTTGTTTAAAAAATAACAATATTTTGGACATGATTTCGTTTCAAATAACCTAAAGTGAGCTAGAAAAAGGCCACATGGGATGAGACATTCTTACTAACTTGTAAATTTAGCCAGTTTGTTATTTAGAAGGATTGATTTATTTTTAGAGGGAGAGAAACCAAAAGCCCACTGTCGCTTCATGGGTCTCCTGGTCGCGGCCAGCATGGGTATCGAACCAGCATCTGTAGCAACGCTTTTTGCACTGCGATGCAGTGTGTTAGACCACTGTGCCGCTCGGGAGGACCCATCCGCAAAGTTTTTAATGCTGATCAATTGCCTTGCAAAAAGTATAAAAATACAGAGAGGTGTTGGCAAGAGTCTACTAATTTTCGCACTTGTTTGTAATTCACACAGGCCGGCACAGAACACCCCAAAGAATCTGAGATTACTGTGTGTTGATCGTTCGAAGTTAACAATGCCATTATCCAAGTTTGTGTGAGCCCCCACTCTACCTATCAGGCGGTATCAGCATTCGCTATAAATGCCAGACTTTGTGGTTCACTATGAGCAGATGAATACACAGAGTCAAAACTTCCCGATTCTACCAGTGAAATTAAAATGTGCTAGTTGTAGCTTGTGGCTTGGAAATTGTGATGTTTATGATAAAAATGTAATGTTGTTAATATAGTAATGACTATATGCCGTGGCAGAGCCAGGGTGAAATTGCCCTTGAATTGAAAGATTTCACTTTAAAGAACACATCACTGAGAAGTTCAAAAGAGCACAGAATCTACGGTATGTATTGATCCTGCCTCGCCGCACGTGCAGTCTAATATACAGAGTTTCAGGTAAGCAACGCTAATTCATTTCCAACCACCGACTCCATTCTTGTTTACTTGGTTGATTTGAAATCCCAAAGAGCCCCACTACTTGATTCATGTTGAGTAAACGCTATGAATAAAGGAATGATGTTAGATAGTGTTTTTTCCCTCCTGGCCCATGGTGAGTGGTGGTAGCAGGGTACTTCAGATCTTTTGTCAGTGGTGTCGATTCACATTATTCATGGTCTCCGACTGAGTTTGCCCCCCAGCTCTGCGGGCAGCTGTGTGGTATGCCAGCCTGAGCAAAGGCTGGGCCCTTTAAGGATGGAGAGAGCTATAGGGTCTGAGATAGCCCTCAGAGCTACAGTACAGTAGGGTTACCCTAGATCCTGCAGTGGCTTTCTGGCTTTTCATCTATTGGCTCTTGAAGATGACAGCTTGGCAACAACCTGCCAACTTCGCCCTAATGGGAGGTGATAGCGACAGTTCCCCTCTGCTGTCAGCGCCGGTGACATCCCTCCCTCTGATATCAGTGACTCCTGACACTGAGCTACCGATGTGTGAAGAGACATGGGACACAATACTCAACACAAAGAGTGACACAGGAACGGTACTGAGTCGAGGAGAAAGTGGTGGTTCGTCAGGCCATGCTTTGATCGAAACCATAAGGCGACAGGTTACACAAGCACTGTGCACTGCATTAGCTGCCTGCCAGCATGTATTCCAGAGATCTGTGGAGTTATAAGGACAAATTGTGTGAAGATACCAACCATCAGCCCTTGGGCAAGGAGAGCCCGTGCCTGAACCAGACATATTATGCAAATGTTCATCACAACTCCCTCCCTGCGTTTTGGGGTCAAGCGAATGACCTCAGAAATATATTTTTGGTCTGAAGTCTGACAAAACACCATCCATGAGTCACTGAGGAACAGAATACAAGAGAAATAAAACGGAAAGGATCAAAGTTGTGCTCTAAGCGTGCGAAACTGAGAGTCAATACAGGAGAGTGCTGCTGCTAAACTGTCAGGAAAAATCTATGCATGCCCCCTTGACTTGAAAGGTGCATGTTTCAGTATGTTTTCATTCCCAGGGACATAGTGCATGTGGTGTATGTATATGAAAGGGTCTCTGTGGGATCAGGCTGCTTAGACATGGATCTTTTTGGAGTCACTGTGTTTTCTGCGTTTAATGCCGAGGCTAGCTCCTGCTATGTCAGCCGAGGAATCCATTACATTAGGAGATTCTCAATTGCATACTCCTCATGTCCTCTGTCCTCGCCTCCTTCTCAAAACCCATTGGAGGAGAAGTTCAGAAGGGAGGGACATCTGGCTTTTTCAACTAATGGGTTTTCCGAAGGAGACAAGGAGAGAGGACGCGAGGAGTATACAATTGAGATCTTCCCAGTGGCTGCGTTCCACTCTGCTGTTTTCACCAATGTGTTTTTGTTCCCCTTGCACATTTAAATTCCTGATGGGATCCGGATCCCATTGCAAAGAATGGAGACAACAACAACAAACAATCTAATTTCTCAGAAAATACCTATCACAATAACCTGGTTATTTGCAGTAATGGAATTTGGAGTGCAGTCTATTATCGGTGATATTCACGCCCTGTTAGACAGCATCCATTGCCCCTGAAAGGCACTTCTGAATTCTCAGAGACTTATGGCCTACAGTAGTTCTGATTCATGCAATGATGAATGTGTCACAGGGTCCATTCTTCACATGAGCTTGGTTCCGTGGCTCGTTTAGGACATCAAATGTTGTCCGGCTACTCCTTCTGTGTAAAAGTCTGTTTTTGTCACAGTCCCAGAGTCCAGTACTTGCAGTAGCAAAGCATTATTCATCACCATCCTGAGAAAAGCTGTGACTTTCACTTCCCGATTAAATATTTAGAGGTAGGCAGAGTTCATATGTAACTAGTTAGCGCAAAACATGCATACTTATCCTCATATGGGGTGCAGGTCTGTCAGGGTCTGTGGCCCCGCTCATCTGTTATGCTAGTCATGATAGCTTGCTCATTAAAGTAGCACTCCACTTTCTCCCGGAACCAAGAGATAGAAGTCAAATAAGAGCATTTTAAGTCTACAATTACAGTAAGTTATTTCTTGGATATGTCTTAAAGTGTTTCATGCAATGTCCTGTAAGCTGAGGAAAACCAAAGAGATATGATATAGAACAGATAAAAACACTGTCAGTAATAAAGCTACTAAAATGTAACCAGGAAAAGGATAGCACATGTTGGCAAGACAGTAGTAGCAGATTAGAAGCTTTTCACCCAATCCCTTCACCTGGCCATTACTAGATTCTCTGAATGCCACACTTTGTCTGGATCTCAGGGAACCAATCCCTTGGGTACTAATATCCGTCTTTAAGTTTAACCCTCACAAACCGACAGAGAACGGATGCCCTCTGTACCCTCTTTGGATCTCTGACACCAATGAATTATTACAGGACTTTACCCCATCGCTCTCCGTTGACTGGAGTGTCAGCAGGAGTCGTGAATAAATCACACTTTTCCCTCTGTGAAGTAAATTCCAACTCCTAGCCAGCTTAATGAACACATCCTCCACTCACTGTACTGGTCCTCACTAGCTCCCAATTAGGCCAAGAGTTGGCTTGTTGAGAATGAAGAACACTGGCCCTGCTAATTCTCAGGGCACACTCCAACCTCATCCCCTTCATTAATTCAGAAGTGCTCAGTCAGGTCCTCTCCTTAGTCTCTGCACTCTCCGCACTCCAAGTGTGCACATCTTCCGGTGCTGACATGAGGCTAAACGTTTAGAAAAAAAGGTGCTACCTACAACCTGAAAGGGTTCTTCGGCTGTCCCTTTAGGAGAACCCTTTTTGATTCCAGGTAGAACTCTTTTGGGTTCCATGTAGAACCCTTTCCACAGAAGGTTCTACATGGACCTCAAAAGAGTTATCCAATGGGGATAACCGAAGAGAGTACTTCTGCCAACTTGAGAGAGAAAATCGTGATGAAAATGTTGTCGAAGAGATCGATTCAAAGAGACTGAGATCTTTTCAAAGAGACCGATTCATGTTTTTGTCAGAACAGTGCCAGTTCATATCAGTAACTTGCACATGCACAAGCTGGCAAATCCCCACTGCTGTCTGAGACTGTCCAAGTACCAAGACTCAGGCAGACAGGGTAGTCACTATTTTCAATCTCAGCACCAGTTCTTTCATCACAGAAAGAGCAATGATCTCAAAAGTTACAATTAAGTTGTCACTGCTGTGACTGCTTTATTAGAGCTGCTTGTTTAATGGGGACCTCAACCCTGATATATATGTTTTTTTTGTGTTTGTCAGTGGGGGCCCAACTATGTGTCCCAACTGGAACGCCAGGGGCCACAGTAGTTAGAATTCTGGCAGCAGAACTGTCACTAAAACTGTAAACATGGCTTTCTACTAGAAATTCCATCTCTTACTGTGTACTGTACAGTGGAGTCTTTTGAGAAACAGCGGGGAGTTGATTACTGTAGTGTGGGCTTACAAAGTGGATTGAAACCGTGAAATGGGAGCTTATGTGTTGCTTTGGGCTTTTTGGCCCACACATACAATGCTGAAACACAACTCAATAGGCATAAATGCCTCAGGTGTGGGAAGAGACTATAACCCATAAGAGTCTAAGCCCTGTCTAAACCGGGGGGGGGGGGGGGGTCTGTCCTATATTGGAGAGATATTCAGGATTATTCTTAATTTGTATTTTTTTTTAACACCTTATTTTTGGCACCATATATAAGAGATTAGAAATCCCGGGTTTAAAAACAAAGGCGTCATTGTACGCTGATGATTCATGCTCTTTTAAATCCACAATCAGAATCCCTCCACAGCCTCATAGAGGATCTAGATACTTTTTCTAACCTCTCTGAGTTAAAACCAAATGATGATAAGTGTATATTACGTACTGGATCACAAAAAAATACAACTTTTACATTACCGTGTAGTTCACCAATAAAATGGTCTGACGGGGATGTGGACATACTTGGTATACATATCCCGAAAGAAAGAAATTATCATGACACAAGGCGAGACCCAGATGCAGACACAGGAGGCAGATGGTTGGAATTTAAGATGTTTAATAATCCAAAAAGGAGTAGGCAAGAGAATGGTCGTGGACAGGCAAAAGGTCAAAACCAGTTCAGAGTCCAGGAGGTACAGGGTGGCAGACAGGCTCGAGGTCAAGGGAGGCAGAATGGTCAGACAGGCATGTACAGAGTCCAGAACAGGAGAGGGTCAAAACCGGGAGGACTAGAAAAAGGAGTATAGCAAAGGCAGGAGTACGGGAAAAACCGCTGGTCGACTTGGAACATACAAGATGAACTGGCAGAGAGAGACAGGAAACACAGGGATAAATACACGGTGGAAAGCAAGCGACACCTGGAGGGTGTGGAGACAATGAAAAAGACAGGTGAAACAGATATGATCTCAATCCAATACATTTTAATAGAAAGTTTGAAAAAAATAGATAAGATCTTGCTACCATGGAAAGGAAAATAGCTGTCTATTTGTGGAAAAAATCACCCTGATTAACTCTTTAGTCATATCACAGTTTACCTATTTGCTTATGGTTTTGCCTACACCTAGCGACCAGTTTTTTTAAATTATATGAGCAAAAAATATTATATTTTATTTGGAATGGCAAGCCAGACAAAGTAAAAGGGCCTATTTATATAATGAATATGAATTCGGAGGGCAGAAATGATTAAATACTAAAGCATTAGACCTCTCACTAAAGGCATCAGTCATACAAAAGTTATACTTAAATCCGAACTGGTTCTCCAGCAAATTAGTAAGAATGTCTCACCCCATGTTCAAGAATGGCCTTTACCCCTTTATTCAGATTACAACCGCTCACTTTTGGTGATTAGAAAACGAAATAATCTCCAAAATATAATTATTTTTTAAACAAGCCATAGAAAGTTGGTTGCAATTTCAGTTTAATCCAGCAGAAAATACAGATCAAATAATACAACAAATATTGTGGTTAAACTCAAATATTCTCATTGATAAAAACATAAAAAAATCAAATAAAATGTTTAAAAAAGGTATAATCTTTGTAAATGATATCAGAAATAGGACTGGTGGAGTTGTCACACATGCAGCTAACACAAATATATGGAAATGTCTGCTCTACCCAAAATTACAACAAGGCAATTGCAGCATTAACACAAAAATGGAAGAGGCAAGTGGAAGGGGGGAAAAGTACGGAACTTGTCTGTCAGCATTAAAGATCAAAATTGGTTAAAGAAAATTGTGATAAATAAAAATACATACCAGTTTCATTTAAGGACCAAAAGTGGCCAGCTGTGCCATATAGATTGCTAAATAGTTGGGAAGAGATTTTCGATGTACCGATTCCATGGCACATGAATTGACACGCAACACGACGCCGGATTCAAAACTTAAAATGTTTCCATTTAAATTATTATACAAAATTCTTGCAACCAATAGAATGTTATATTCAGTTGAAGTCGGAAGTTTACATACACCTCAGCCAAATACATTTAAACTCAGTTTTTCACAATTCCTGACATTTAATCCTAGTAAAATTCCCTGTCTTAGGTCAGTTAGGATCACCACTTTATTTTAAGAATGTGAAATGTCAGAATAATAGTAAAGAGAATGATTTATTTCAGCTTTTATTTCTTTCATCACATTCCCAGTGGGTCAGAAGTTTACATACACTCAATTAGTATTTGGTAGCATTGCCATTAAATTGTTTAACTTGGGTCAAACGTTTTGGGTACCCTTCCACAAGCTTCCCACAATAAGTTGGGTGAATTTTGGCCCATTCCTCCTGACAGAGCTAGTGTAAGTGAGTCATGTTTGTAGGCCTCCTTGCTCGCACACGCTTTTTCAGTTCTTCCCACAGATTTTCTACAGGTTTGAGGTCAGGGCTTTGTGATGGCCACTCCAATACCTTGACTTTGTTGTCCTTAAGCCATTTTGCCACAGCTTTGGAAGTATGCTTGGGGTCGTTGTCCATTTGGAAGACCCATTTGCGACCAGGCTTTAACTTACTGACTGATGTCTTGAGATGCTGCTTCAATATATCCACAGAATTTTCCATCCTCATGATGCCATCTATTTTGTAAAGTGCACCAGTCCCTCCTGCAGCAAAGCATCCCCACAACATGATGCTGCCACCCCGTGTTTCACGGTTAGGATGGTGTTCTTCGGCTTGCGAGCCGCCCCCTTTTTCCTCTTGACATAACAATGGTCATTATGGCCAAACAGTTCTATTTTTGTTTCATCAGACCAGAGGACATTTCTCCAAAAAGTACAATCTTTGTCCCCATGTGCAGTTGCAAACCGTAGTCTGGCTTTTTTATGGCGGTTTTGAAGCAGTGGCTTCTTCCTTGCTGATCAGCCTTTCAGGTTATGACGATATAGGACTTGTTTTAGTGTGGATATAGATACTTTTGTTCCTGTTTCCTCCAGCATCTTCACAAGGTCCTTTGATGTTGCTCTGGGATTGTTTTGCACTTTTCGCACCAAAGTACATTCAGCTCTAGGAGACAGAACGCGTCTCCTTCCTGAGTTGTATGACGGCTGCGTGGTCCCATGGTGTTTATACTTGCGTACTATTGTTTGTACAGATGAATGTGTTACCTTCAGGCATTTGGAAATTGCTCCCAAGGATGAACCAGACTTGTGGAGGTCTACCATTTTCTTTCTGAGGTCTTGGCTGATTTCTTTTGATTTTCCCATGATGTCAAGCAAAGAGGCACTGAGTTTGAAGGTAGGCCTTGAAATACATCCACAGGTACACCTCCAATTGACTCAAATTATGTCAATTACCCCATCAGAAGCTTCTAAATCCATGACATTATTTTCTGTAATTTTCCAAGCTGTTTAGAAGCACAGTCAACTTAGTGTATGTAAACTTCTGACCCTCTGGAATTGTGATACAGTGAATTATAAATGAATAATCTGTCTGTAGAAAATTGTTGGAAAAATGACTTGTGTCATGCACAAAGTAGAAGTCCTAACCGACTTGCCAAAACTATAGTGTGTTAACACAACATTTTTGAGTGGTTGAAAAACTACTTTTAATGACTCCAAACTAAGTGTATGTAAACTTCCTACTTCAACTGGATATTTACCCCCCAAATATATGGGGGATTGGAAATGATGCAGACAATTACATTGATGGAAGCTACAATCTATTTGCAATTTTAAAGCTGATCTACCCAAATAATATTTTAACAAACAAACAAAAAAAATGTAAAGAATTCTGAAAAAAAGCACTAGGCTATTTTGTTCAGAATAAATCGTAAAAAGGTGGTCCTATTTTACCAAAATGGCCTACATTTTCTAATTGTGTGAGACATTGTTTTTTAGGTGAAATGGTGAGACTATTCATAACCCAAGGAAATGTAAAACAATGAAGAGCATAATGGTCTGAAAATGCTGAGCTCACATAAAGTTCTATACCCCAAGTCCATTCTGCCTTCTTTTACTCTTTCTGGGCATTATATAAGAAGATGCTGAAGAGTCATGGAATGTTTAATTTGCCAAAGAGAATATGAGAGGAAAAATTAGATCTACCTGAGACTTAAAAAAATGACTCCAACTTTGACATCAGCATGGAAATGGAGTGTCACTTTGATCGAGAGGGGCTGTTCAAATTGCTGTTAGGATTAAGAACTTATTTTATGAAGTTATTTCAGTGCAGTGGGACTCAGTTGGTAGAGCATGGTGCTTTCAACAACAGGGTTGAGGGTTCAATTCCCATGGGGGACCAGTACAAATATGTATGCAATCACTACTGTAAGTCACTCTGGATAAGTGTGTCTGCTAAATGTAAATATTAAAGAGAAATAGCTTTTAGATGAGCACAATTCATGCATTTGCAAAATGTTGAAACTTATTAAAACCGAAAAGTAGGTTAGTGATGATGTTACACAAGCCACAATTTACATAAACACTAACCTTCGACCTTTGTAGTCATGAGTGAGATGCCCTTGTGAGTTATAGAGGTCTAGTCGGAACAAGCACGTTAAAGCTTAAAAAAATTATGTTTTGCAGCCTTTGTATGTCTCTCTGGAATACTAAACTAGCCTACACTTGACATTTTTAGCTGAGTGCAGTTGCCATACTCTGGAACACAGTGCAATGGTCTTGAACAAAGAAAAGCTTGAATGTTGCCAGCTTACAGAGATTCTAGGTTAAAGAGCAATGCGTGTCTGCATGACACTCAGTACCTGGGGAAACTAGTGCTGGTAGATGTACACATGAAGAATAGCAAAGTTAACCCTAGACATTCCGTCCTGTTGATGTGTTTCATGTGAATGTAGCAGTTAACCTTTCTAGGGGGTGTGGGATGCTACCGTCCCACCTGGTCAACATCCAGTGAAATTGCAGAGCGCCAAATTCAAAAACAGAAATACTCATTATAAAAATTAATGAAACATACAAGTGTTATACACCAGCTTAAAGATAAACTTCTTGTTAATCCAAACGCTCTATCAGATTTCAAAAAGGCTTTACGGCGAAAGCAAACCATGCGATTATCTGAGAACAGCGCCCAGCAGACAAATCATTACAAACAGTTAGCAGCCAAGAAGAGGAGTAACAAGAAGTAACAAAAGTCAGAAATAGCGTTAAAATGTATCACTTATCTTTGATGATCTTCATATGGTTGCACTCCGAAGACTCCATGTTACACAATAAATGTTCATTTTGTTCGATAAAGTCCCTCTTTATATTCAAGAACCTCCGTTTTGTTGGTGCGTTTTGTTCAGCAATACATTGGAACAAAACAGACAGACGAAAAATCTAAAAAGTACCATGAAAATTTGTAGAAACATGTCAAACGACATTTATAATCAATCCTCAGGTTGTTTTTGTCATAAATAATCGATCATATTTCAACCGGACAAAAGCTTTGTCAATAGAAAAGGAGAAACAAGAAAGGCGTGCTCCCGCTGGACTCATGTCCGGAAATTTCCACTGTCCTCTCATTGAAAGTGCTGTTTCTCCCTAATACTTCAGAGTAAAAGCCTGAAACAATGCCTAAAGACTGGCCACATGTAGAGGAAGCCATAGAGTTGGTGAACTGGGTCATAAGTCTTTGTATGGTGGATAGGCTTTCGATGGAAAAACAGGCATTTCAAAATAAAAGCACTTCATGGATAGATTTTCCTCAGGTTCTTGCCTGCCATTTCAGTTCTGTTATACTCACTGACATTATTTTAACAGTTTTAGAAACTTTGGAGTGTTTTCTATCCAAATCTACCAATTATATGCATATCCTAGCTTCTGGACCTGAGTAGCAGGCAGTTTACTTTGGGCACGCTTTTCATCCAAAATTCCGAATGCTGCCCCCTACCCTAGTGAGGTTAAAGGATTTTCAAGTTGTGAGAAAAGGGTAAGACAACAGAAAACAGGAGAACTTTCACTACGATTGAATCAAAGCATTTATTGATTTATGATTCATGTAGCTCAACTCGGCTGTACCAAAGGAGGCATAACTGAAGTCTTCAAAGATAACATGGCCTGTGTCTCCCTAAAGAGGTTTACATTCAAATGAAGCTGTTACACTTGTGCATCTACAGTTGAATAAAAATGTCTCCATCAGTTTCAGGCTTCACCTCTATTACAGAACAATAATTTACAGAAGAGTATTATAGGCTCCTTTCGATCACCCCCCACAAACCGCTCAAATTATGCAATGACTTATAGGACCTTGTAGGGTTAACCTGCTGTTCACCATTAGCCAATTCAGTAGCAAAGACTTTGAGCATTATGATTAGTAATCATTACTTCCTCGATCTTTCCTGTATGTTGACATCAATATATCACAACTCCTTCCCTATTAATGAACTGTATTTCGGCGTTCCTTCACCACACATTGAGAGATACAGCTGAAAATATACAATTTTAAGATATGCTCTATCAATTATTTAGTGTTTTTCCCCTCCTTGTACAGTTTGCAGCATTATATTACGTTTAGCCCTCCCCTTCAAAACCACCCATACTTCCGTATATGACTTTTAACATAGATCAATGGCGCAGAAAATGGTGTCATAAACAAGATCTGCAGAGGTGACAGACGGACTAAATAGAACAACCATCGTTAAATTACGACGCTTGGCGTTTGCTTTCACCTGCTGCTTGTTTCTCTTTTGATATATGGCAGACACATAAAGTGTTTTTGTCGAAGTGAGCAAGTACTTTGAAATTGCGAAGGGCTCAAGGGCTAACATGTTTGTAGTACGCCTCTTTCCTTTACGTGGTTCATTTCCCCTCTAACTAATTGGAGTATTTTCTTATCTGAATTCCCTTAGCCAGCACCAGTTTTAATGCCTTCCTCTGCCTTATTAAGAAAGTCCTTATCTCTGCCTCTTTATCAATGTGGACTAAACTTCTCTATATGAAGACAGATAGAGGCAGTGTAACAGCCTACAACGACGCATCTAATGACTATGCAGAAGGGGACTTCATATGGCTGTAAACCACCGTGGTTGGTTGCCCCACACTTACAGTACATAGCAGCTCCTGTTATTATTGATCATGTTCTAGTACCAAGAGGAAGCAGCCACTCAAATATTTCCCTTGGGGCCCAGATCTCTCTCGCTCTTTCTCTTTCTGTCTCTCTTTCTCTGTAGTCTGTTTCTCTCCATCTCTCTCTCTCCCTCCCTTTCTCTCTTTCTCTCGCTCTCTTTCTTTCTCTCTCTCTCTTTCTCTGTAGTCTGTTTCCCTCCCTCTCTCTTTCTCTCACTGTATCTCTCTGTATTTTTCTATATCTCTCTCTGTCTCTCTTTTTCTCTACCTATGTGTAGCACAACACAAATGGCTGCTTGCAAAAAAACATATGCCAAACAATACATGAAGCTTAAATATTGTGGTATCTACCAGTTGTGACACGTTTATTTAGCACGGATTCATCTATTATACTTGCTTTATGAGAGAGTTCAAGCAAAGTGTACATCCATGAAATATGGGCAGGCCAATAACATGTCCTGACAATGTAGCTATTTGCAGCAGATAGACAGAGTGCTGGACTAAAGATGTAGAGATGAGTCCTTTCACGGGACAGCATTATTTTTTGTCACATCGTAGCAACTGCCTTCTGTACATAAGACACACTACAGTCCCTACGGTCCCTTGTGACTAGACAGGCAGGCTTTGAGCCAAAAGATGTAATGAGAATCAGCTCATCACAATTGCCTGGAGTTAGACTTTGTAGCTGTGTCCGTTATGAAATAAGGAGATGCATGTCAGTCGGACTGGCAGATTGAACTGTTCAATAGAAAAATAGAATGATAAATAATGATGATCCTTACATTCTATATCAGGCAGGATTTTGCTGGTTCGTACTAAAGAATATACCCAAGTAGAGGCTTGGAGTGATGTAGTGGTCTAAGCCTCTGCCTCTGGAGCACATGTACAAAGTACAGCTGCCAGCATGGCCTAAAATCCAACCCACTACTCTCTCAGCACTGTTTCTCCTACCTTTCAGCTCTTGTATCGCTCTATCCAATAAGCATACAACATCCCTATATATATATATATATATATAAATAAAAATTATATAAATAAATAAGGAGCTGATGCTTGAAATTAGAAGTTAATGTGATTTATTTTTTGCAATCTACAGTTGTCATCTCACCAGCCCAAGTTAATAGAGGTTGTTGGTGGCAGTGCCTAGCTTTAATGGTAGCCCCGTGGCACTATGGCGGGTCTGAGCTGTTAGTGCCCATGGCCGGGGATGTGACTGGAGAAGACAGGCGGATTGATAGGAACACTGTTCTTGTCATGACAAGGACATTCAAACCCATGAGGTGTTTCTGATCATGTGCGCATCCCAAATGGCACCCTAGTCCCTATATAGTACACTACTTAAGTTCTGACCAGAGCCCTATGGGACCTGGTCGAAAAGTAGAACGTTGCATAACGAACAGGGTGCAATTAGGGGCGCAGCCCACCTCTGTTCTCTCTGTCCTTTACACCCCCTGGGAGATGGATGGATGTCGTATATAGGCAATGGTTTCGTTCTCTCTTTTCTTCTTTATACTCTATTGGGTGATTGTGATTGATTTGACACGATCTGTTTGATCTTGTGCTTGTTCTGTCATGAACATTTTAATATGTGATTGTTCTATGGTGGGTTTGCAGTGCTGCATACATAATGTTCCCGAGAGCAATATGTCATCTATATTAAAAAAAATGGCACAAATGATCTCAACTTCCTCCTTGGTAATATGTTGGCCTATTCGATTTCAGTTCAGTGGCTGTAAGTATTTGGGCCTTTGGATTTACTGTCATCAGTATAGTATCTGATGTGATGTCTGCAAAGCACAGTTATTGCAACTGTGGAGGAGCACATTTCTACCACTGGGAGTAAAACATTGCAAGTTCATCAAACTTACTATACTGTTTAACGAAGTGAAGACTCACACCTCACTCAAGTCTACGTGTTCTAATATTATATGCCAGCCATTGTATTTGTAAGCAAAGGCTACACTGTATGTGTTAACTTCACATAAAATCCCAAGTTCAGGAAACATTGGGAAACTGCGGCACTCCAAAACGTTTCTTTCAAAAAATTGACAAAAAGACATCGCTTCAATTCACCTTTCTATTGTTTGTCCCGGCAGGCTAACGCGTTTCGGCAGTTATGCCTTCATCAGAGATGTGCGGAAGCCATTGTTTTTTATATGTAGGTGAATAGGTGATAATTACAATTGCCCACACACCTGTGGAAGGGCGGTACATAGTGGTAATAAAAACATTAGTGAACCAACAATTATTACAATATACATACAAATACATATACAAACACAGATCAGCAGAATAAACTTGATAAATAGCATTTAGCTATCATGATGACGTATTGGAAATTTGAGACATTTTTGGTGGATTTAGTTACTTCCTACTGCACAGTAAAGGCTACAAAAATAGATGCTTGGGGGTATCTGGATAGAAAGACTGTATTTGAATGTATTTAGGAAATTATACATAAGGATTCAAAATACAGAGCATCCATATCATCTACATGTTAGCATCTCTGTAATCCTATGGGTTGGTAAAAAGTATTTTACTGTAAGAGTGGCATATTAGAAATCATTAGAAAAGGTTTTGATTCTATTCTTTAGAGAATACTTCCAGTTGCCTTACTAGTGTGTGTGTGTGTGTGTGTGTGTGTGTGTGTGTGTGTGTGTGTGTGTGTGTGTGTGTGTGTGTGTGTGTGTGCGTGCGTGCGTGCGTGCAGTATGTGACTGGAGCATGGTTCTCTAAAGGGGTTTTAGGAATGCACTGAACATTTCAACTTTGTGGAAACACTCACCTGTTCCCTTTTATGAATGTAATGTGTAAATACCTGGCATAGTTTGGTAAGCGTGCACTTTTATTTTCACATGAAATATGAATGCTGACCTTGTGATCCAAGACACCCACTACCTGTAAATGTTTGGCATTGTCTCTCAATTCAGGTGTGAACAGATCATTAGTCATGTTAAACTTGTTTCACACCTTTACATGAACATTTTCAATTGCTTAGCTTATGAATAACGATAAACAACTTGCAGGCATCTCTTTCATTGTCTAACATAATGCCTTTTGGGACTCCTTAACATATATTTAATGAGGCATCTCCTTAAAATATTTTATATCGAATTTTCCCCACCAGTAGGCGGGCCAACAATTCCACTGTCATTCATATTGAAATAATACAGATATGTCCGGCAGACTACATAAACTGAAGATAACTGTGTCTTTTAAAGAGAAAAATGCGGTTATGCTTTTCCCCCCAAAGGTTTAAGAACTAGCCCCGCCTTAATTTAACACAGTCTGTTCTGCTCGTTATAGTTGGAGCGACTGTTCCACGGTCAGCGTTGAAGGTTACCTCGTGCATAGTGCGTAAACGGTGCAGGGAGGAGACGAATATTCCGCTGCTCTCACACACTCTATCAACGGCGCCGTATGATGCTAGCCTGAAATCTTACCTAAGGTTTTCAACAAACCAAAATAATATCAACTTGAGTAGGATATTGTAAAACAATGTTTTTGTGAAGCGCGTTCATCAGACCATATGGCAGTGCCTTTGGTGGAGCAACTTATTATTTGCTTCTGAACAACCAGACTCGATGAACAATTTGAGAACTTTGAGCAAAATGTTCAAGCCAAACGGAGGACTTCAGACGCGGTGAATTTGGATATCTTTGGATTTAAAAGACGGATCCCTGTAAGAGCAGTGGTTCAATCAAACTTATGGCGTGAAGGTAAGAGCATATCTTGCTCTGACATCTCAACACAGGTCTAATGCTCTAGAGGTAAAATTGACAGTGTCCACATTTAAGATAGACTACCCGATACCTGCACTATAAAGGAAAGTGTAGACTAGATCCAGTTGCTTAATAAAGTGATATTTCAAGATCATAATATAGTTCTTTTTTTTCATGTAATTAATGCTTCTCCCTTTTAAGTTTTCAATTGGTAACAATTTGCGCACGGCTGAATTTGAGAAATTGATGAGGTACTGAGTCATTTTATTAAATTAGAACATGTGCGGTAGGGCAATGATCATTTCATGATAAACTAAACGATGTGCTCTAGGCTATGACATTTGCGTGCGTGAGTGCGTGCGTGAGTGCCTGCGCGCGTTAATATGTGTGTTTTTGCGTGCGTGTCTGTGTGCGCATAAATATGTATTTATCTGCTTGCTTAAGTTTGTGTGTGTGTGTGTTTGCCAGCATGCTCTCGGCATCAAAGTAAATTTTTGTGGATTTAAGGATAATTTCTGTGTAATATGTCAGTGATGGAACGTGAAAAGGCTGCATATTGGTCTTCTTCAAAGGCCTTGATGATAGGGAAAAGCAAACATGTGATTATGTACACACTCACAACTAGTAAGTCATTTAAAGGCTTATTGAAAGTGTATGGTCTGCTGTGTCCCAGTGATGGTGTGTTTTGTGTTTCTGTGATCCTGTGAGGGAACGGCCTGTTTTTCTCATGCTGCAGCTTGTTCCTATCAACAAACTACCCGAGAATAGCAACACCATCTTTAATATGTCTTAAATGTGTTGCCTTGGAATATAAACTACCGGTACATACAGTAAGCTATACCGAAATCAACGAGGGTTATACATGTAAGGGGTTGTGTTTTGACTATACTCCATGTTGTTGTTGTATTTATTATGGATCTCCATTAGTTGCTACCAAGGCAGCAGCTACTCTTTATGGGGTCAGGCAAAAATGAAGGCAATTATACAACAACATACACTTCACAACAGATTTCACAACACATTAAGTGTGTGCCCTCAGGCCATTACTCTACCACCACCACATATCTACAACACAAAATCCATCCGTATGTGTGTATTTTATCGTGAGTGTGTGCATGTTTGTGCCTGTGTGTGTGTGTGTGTGTGTGTGTGTGTGTGTCTCTTCACAGTCCCTGCTGTTCCATAAGGTGTTTTTACATTTTTTTATCTGTTTACAAAAAAATCTGATTTAGCTAAAACAGTGTTTGATCCCTCACAAGTAAATTATTATATGAGCAATGATAAAAAATAACAAGGTGGAATCCACAGCCGACAGTCATTCTCATGACAAAATATGATGATGATGATGATAATTGCTATTTTCAGCGTTGCTCATATAATCATTTTCTTGTGAGGGACCAAACACTGTTTTAGCAAAAAATGCCAGCAGGCTTTTGGAACATATTTAAAACAATTACACAATTACTGAGAAATACCAATTAGCCTGAATGGTGACAAATAAAAATGACTCAATACTCTCCAACTGCAGAGAAACATCTTTAAATGCAAACTGCGGAGAGACGGGAATAAATGGACAAATGGACACACTGTGTGCTATAATTATTTAAGCCACAGAAAATAGCAACTGTTATTACAACTGAATTGCAGTGCTTTTGGGTCTGATCAAGCTATGTTATGCTACTTTTATGATTATTTCTGTTTGTGCTGTCCATTGTCTTGCTCCATACAATCTCAATACGATCCTCTCAGCTCTCTGGTTACTCTGTACTGTATCTCACTCTTGTGCTGCTGATGGCAATCCAAGCTGCTGCAATTACCCTATAGAGCAGGGTTTCCCAAACTCAGTCCTCGGGGGCCCCCCCTCCCTGGGTGCACGTTTTGGTTTTTGCCCTAAACAGCTGATTAAAATACTCAAAGCTTGACTGAGTTGGTTATCTGAATCCACTGTGTAGTACTAGGGCAAAACCCAGGAGGGTGCACGTTGCCGACCCTATTTTCTAAACGAGAAGGATTCGAACAATCTAGCTTCGTTTACACGCCTGAGTCATGTTTGGTTTGTTTGGAGGCAGACTGTAGGCTTCAGCAGATTTCCCCCTTGCAGATAGCTAGCTGTCTCCCATGATTTATGAAGACCTCCATTTGAATAGTTCAGACACTCGTACTGTAGTCTGCCAATACATCATGGCTTATGTTTCCATACCTTCAGTTTCAATAACAACAACCTTTAAATAATAACACATTGAAGACATAGTTTTCTGGTGTGGGTAGACGTTATGTGACATGGGGGTTTTTCACATATCAATCATTTAATTGTATTGGTCTATTGGAATTTGTAAACAACTGAACTGATATTCCCACTTGGAGTACCTTTTTCCGAGTGTGTCAACTGCCGGACATCTCTTGAGAGCAATGCTCACTGAAAGGACAGGAGATGGAGGAAGCAATTAAGTCCAAAAACCAATAAAATATATGGTCTGCTTATGATGGTGCAGGTTACAGTCATACACTGACACAGTGCATCTGTCTGGTCATTAAGGGGCTGTAGGGGTCAACATAATGAATAAAGTGCCTGACCAGGAATGAGAATGTTATGCATTTTAAATGGTATTTTAATGTGTGATATGTTCAGGCAAACCTGGGTTCAAATAGCATTTGTTTTCTTCCAAATTCAAATACTGAGTGTTTGATTGTCTGCCAGTTGGGCGGGTATACACTTGTTAAGACTTATTCCATTGGTTGCATTGTGCCATGCAAGCTCAATCAAGCACAGCTCAATTATGTTATAGAAAATGAATACTACTTGAATCCAGGTCTGATGTACAGTATCCCTAGTATTTGTTGCATCCAAAATACCATCTACTGTATACTGTCTGGATAACAGCTCTTCTTATTGAAACACAGAAGAGTACATTTTTACATAATAACATAGGGAAGATTTCAATTGCATACTCCTCACGTCCTCTCTCATTTCTCCTCAAAACTCATTGGAGGAGAAGGTCAGAAGGGAGGGACCGTAGAAACCTTTAGTTGGCCCTAAGTCCATTTGAACTCTTATCCTAAGCTGATCAAAATGTCGTACATCTGGCGTCACACTTGATTTGAAATGTTTCCTGACAAACCTTATCTAAACAAATGGTCCACGGTGAAATCCTCGCCTTATCATATGTAAGCAGTCTTGGTTATTTTGGGTGCTTAGAAGCAGAGATCCTTTCTCCCCCTCTCTCTCATCCACTGCAGGATTATGAAGAGACAATGCTCCCCTGGGAGACATTTTACTCCTTTAGTCACAGTCAGGCTAAATTGTCAAACCACAGACATACGAAACACATGCACACGCGTGCACAAAACAATACACACGGGTGTACACACACACATTCATATGAGTGTCCTCTATGGTTACTTCTGCATGGCGTGATAAAGTATCACAGGTACAGTAGCGGTGCGTGGGTAAAATCACCAGTGAAGCCAAGCCAGGGGGAAAAAATCTGCATTACAACCTATGTGTTGTGATAATTGCGTTGTTTGCCTGTTAGTTCATATGCCTTGACACTGTGATATATAGGCCTAAGGCCGAGACAATAAGAAGACACAGTGGCAGAATAAATTCAAGTCCAGAAAATATATTGCATGTAACGAACAGTTACATGACCTACAGTATGGTCAAGCAAGGTCATGTTTCTGACATTTTGGACTACTAAACAACTATTGATTTAGAACCACAGAGTTAACGCAAATCACAAAGAATACATTATTGCAGCACCATTATTTTTATATTTTTTTATAATATGTGTATTATTTTCCAATAAAAATCAAATAAAAAAAGACAACAATACAAACAATGACATTCATTGTACTGTTGAATGGGATGGCCAATTTAGAGGACAAAACAAAACTTAACTCACACATACACAAAATAAAACAAAATCCTATTAGGTTGTACATGTATAAGAAGACGGCATATAGTCATTACAAGCAGTGTGGTTAAGCCAAAAATAAATATTGAGTGGAGTACAGCACAGAGTAGCAGCAGATCGTCAGCCCAGTTATGAAGCGGGACTAGACCATTTATCCAGTATCGGCTGCCATATTTTGTAAAACACTGGACTTCTATTGGAGGTATTGTATCGAATCTTTTCCATATGTATTACATTCCCTAAATCCCGTAACCACATTTCAAAGGTAGGTACAGTCTCCAATTTCCAACATTGCAATATGAGCCTTTTGGCTAATAGAGTACAAAGAGACACAGCTTTCCCTTCCTGGTTATTCCCATCAACTGTACCAAACAGATCGATCGATCAATGGGTCTGGGGCTAGAACTCTATCAAAGGCCTTAGATAAGTAATCAAAAATGAGAGCCCAGTAAGCATGTAACTTAGGGCATGTCCAGAATAAGTGGGTCAACGTCCCCTCATCCTGCTTGCACCTCTCACACAGTGGTGAGGTGTCCGGGAATATTTTATGCAGTTTTACTTTTGAGTAATGTAACCTGTGTATCACCTTAAACTGTACAAGGTTGTGTCTGGCATTCACTGAACTGGTTTATATTCCTGAGAGCTTCTACCCAGTCCTCATCTGAGATTTCTGAACCAAGTTCTTGTTCCCAAGCCCTTTTAATGGTGTCTGTGGATACCTCTATGTGGGCCTGTAGCACATCATACAGTCTAGAGACCGACCCTTTTGAATGGGGTTTGACAAGGATCAGGCTATCTAATGTAGGACTATTGGGCTTAATGCCATACTGTGGGATATGTGTCCTTAAGAAATTCCTGATTTGGAGGTATCTGAAAAAATGTGTTGTTGGCATGTTGAACTTTCCCTGTAATTGTTGAAATGAAGCTAACTGACCATCTATGTATAGATTACCGATTGTTGTGAGCCCCTTCTCCCTCCACTGTGAAAACACCACATCATCCAATGCAGGGTGGAAAGCATGATTCCGGCAAATTGGGCTGTCTATGTAAACAGTGGGTATGTTAAGAAAATACCTAATCTGTTTCCAGATCCTAAGCGTATGACAAATGACTGGATTAGAGTCATAAGTGTCTTTTTTCACATATGATGGGCTATTAACAAGTGCAGGGAGTGAGGAACGTTGACAGGAGGCCTGCTCAATCAAAAGCCATGAAGGCATATCCTTCTGTCTCATCACAGGTAAACTTTCCCTCCAGAAAGACACAATGTTCAGATTTGCAGCCCAATAATACAGTTAGAGGCTTTGGCCTTCCTCACTTCAATCTTGTACTTGCATAAATGCTTCTTTGAAATTCTGGCTGCCTTGTTATCCCATAAAAATGGAGTTACTATTGAATCCAGTTTCTTAAAATAGCTTTGTGGTATGATATTGGGTAGACATTGGAAGAGGTAAAAAAACCTGGGTAGGACAACCATTTTAATAGCGTTTATACGACCAACCAAGGAAATAGGCAGAGTTTTCCAAAAATCAATATTTTGTTTAAGCTGATATATTTTCATGTCCCAATTCGCTTTCAATAGCTGATCAAGGTCTCTTGTCACTACAATGCCAAGGCTTGTGAACTTGTCCCTCACTGTTCTAAACGGGGTAGATTGCAGAAATTGCATATCCACTGGCCGTGATATTGGCATCAACTCACTTTGTTGCCAGTTTATCTTGTAGCCAGAGAAGGAGCCGAATGTGTTTATCAAGTTAACTAAGGGTGGAATAGAAGTTTTAGGCTTGGAGAAAAACAAAAGAACATCGTCTGCATATAGGGAAATGTTGTGCTGTGTGTCTTTTATTTTAACAGAAGCTATATCGGCACATGCCCGAATGCGAGTAGCAAGGGGTTCCGTGGCCATAGCGAAGAGAGCAGGTGAAATAGGGCACCCCTGTCGGCACCCCTTGAACAGGCGGAATGACTGCGACATTTCCTGATTGGTTACCACAGACACGCCATTGGGTGTGCATAAATAATTCTTATCCAATTAATAAATTCCTTTCCAAACCCGAAATGCTCCAGAACCGACATCATATACTTCCACTCAATCTGATCAAACGCCTTCTCTGCATCAAGAGCTATTACCACTGCCTCAACTTTATGATCATGATACATTACGTTGAAAAGACGTCTCAAATTGTAGTATATATGTCGGCCCGGGATAAAACCTGTCTGGTCAGGGTGTATGATGTCGGAAATATATTTTTTTAATCGGTTTGCCAATATCTTTGTCAACACCTTGTTTTCTATGGGGAGTAACGACACTGGGCGATACGACGACATCTCCATGGAATCTCTATCTTTTTTCAAGATCAGTGCTATTGTAGCCTCATACAGTGTTTGCGGGAGTTTGCATTTTCTTTGGATTGTTTAAACATTCGCAACATAAGTGGAGATAGACTGGCGCAGTACTTCTTATAGAATTCTATTACATAGCCATCGGGCCCAGGGGCCTTGCTGTTTGGAAGTTGTGCTATCGCTGTGTTAATTTCCTCTAAAGTTATCTCTGCATCGAGTGCAGCAGCTGCCCCCCTGTCTAGTTTAGGAAGTTCACATTCAGCGAGAAAGCGTTCCATAGTTTGTGGATCAGTAGCATCGCATTTTGATTGGTATAGCTCTGAGTAAAACTGCGCAAAGCATTTATTAATATCCTGCGAATCTGTTACTATTTTACCCTTCTTGTCTTTTATTTTGTGAATAGCTCTAGATGCCTTTACATGCCTTAGCTGTCTTGCTAATAATTTATGTGGTTTGTCACCCAGTTCAAAATAACTTTGTTGCGTTCTAGCAAGTAAAGAGCCCACCCGTTTCGAAAGGATGGTATTGTATTCATATTTTAACTTTGTGATCTTCTCAAGGACTGTATACGAGGAATTCGTCCTAAAAACGTTCTCCTGTTCCCCTAACTCTCTTTCAATTTCTCTCAGCCTAGTATTGGCGCCTCTCTGATGTATAAGAAATAATGTAACCTCTAATCACAGCCTTTAGAGATTCCCAAAGGGTGGAGTCGTCAACATCCCCCTTGTCGTTAGTTCTGAGGAAAAAGGCAATCTGCTCCTTCAAATACTGACAAAAAGCCTCATCTTTCAACAGGTATGCGTCTAAGCGCCACGGTCGCCGACCTGTCGACATATTGTCGAGTTTCAGCACCATGGACAGAGGAGAGTGGTCCGTAATTAGAATAGGGTGATGGGTAACCGACTCAGCTGCTGAAATTAGTTTGGAGTCCAACAAAAAATAGTCAATTCTGGAATATGATTTATGAACTGATGAAAAGAAAGAATAATCCCTGTCTGTTGGGTGCGTCAGTCTCCAAATATTGACAATGTTAAGGTTTGTCGTCAATGTATTTAGACAGACACTGGCATTTGATTGTTGAAGTGACCTTGATAGCTGTTTATCTAAAACAGGATCTAACGTACAGTTAAAGTCACCTCCAACAATAACACTTGTATCCAAGATATTTGGTATGGCCTTAAATACCCTTTGAAAAAATAATGGGTCATCGAAGTTGGGTCCATATAAATTGATTAGGTTATTGGTTTCGAATTCAGTGTACCAGCCACAATAATATGCCGACCATTAGGATCTGAAATCGAGGATGAGTAAACAAAAGGAATGTTTTTCCTTATCAGGATTGCTACCCCTCTCGCTTTTGCATCAAAGTTAGACTGGTATATCTGACCGATCCAGCCGACTCGTAGCTTGGCCTGAGCAGAGCGTTTAATATGAGTTCCTTGAAGAAGCACTATGTCAGCACCCAGTGATTTAAGATGAGAAAAAACCTTAGCTCGTTTCACGACATGCCCTAACCCATTACAGTTCCAGCTGACTATCTTTATTCCACCTGGTCTACTCTGTGCTCTGTCACTATGTGGCATTCTTTATTTTAGAGCAAATTGTTGCTGTCATACAAAACCCAGAAGAAAAACATCCCGCCGTGCGGGAGCTTGTCATGCCACCTGTCTTAATAAACGTGAACATAAAACACAGACCCCATCCCCCCTCCCGTCCCTCTTCCCGTCCCTTTACTGAGTGACTTCCCCAAATGAAGCACTCCTTGGCTAACACACAGCCTTAGGGTGTCTAGACATACAGCTTGAACTAACTCGTCATCTATAGATGCTCCGCATATAAACTAATATTAAATAACACTTAACTCTCACGTTAGGGGGTGAGTGGCGCTGAAACATGATATGCTAAACAATGCTATATTAGCCACAACATCTAACCTATCATATAAGTCCCAATTTCTGATCTTCTGATCGAAAAGACATAGGCCGGAAATTCAAACACATTCCTGGCCTGTATTTGGCCATTTCGCCGGCTGACACAGCCGTTCTGTATCCTCAGCCGGGGAGCTTGCTTGTCAAGAACAGATCGGCCTCTTTTGGGTTGTCAAACGTACGTGTTGATCCCTCGACTGTCACCTTAAACCGGGCTGGGAAGAGGAATCCATATCGGATGTTGGCCGCCCTGCATTTGTTGCATACCTCATCATACTCTTTCCGTTGGTTCCTCACCTCCAAGGTAAGATCTGGGTAGAAAGACACCCTGGCTCCGTTGTAGTTAAGGGGGAACTTTTGACTAGCCAGCTTGAGGATGAGATCCCTGGTCTGGGGATAGTGCAGCCGTACAATGAATGGCCTTGGTGGCCCGCCCTTGGCCGGCTTCGTTGCCTGAGATCTGTGTGCGCGGTCGATCAGGATGGCCGTTTTGAAGCGTTCACTCCCCAGCAATGCCAGTATCAGCTCCGAGACAAATTCAGTGAGTTTCCCTTTCTCAGTTTCCTCCTGGATCCCACGTATTCGGATGTTCTGGCGTCTTGAATGCGACTCGAGCATTTCCAGTCGGGCATTCAGGGTTTTGTTGTAATTTTTGAGCGTTGCGCACTGTTTCTCTATGTCCTGTAGCCTGGCCTCGTGATCAACTGTCGTCTGTTCAACCTCATGCACCCTTCCCTTAGTTGCCTTCACAGTTTCGGCCAAAGTCCCAATACTCTTTGAGATATCAGCCAACCTTGTGTCCACCTTCTTGCTTAGGGAGTTTATGGCAGCCAGTATGTCACTTTGAGTAGGATCTGTGGGGAACTCTTGGAAGCTAGCCTCTTCAGCTAACTCCTCGTGGGTCGGCGACGTTGAAATTGGTTCGTTGTCTATCTCATTCAAATTCTGGTTTAGCGCCCCCTTTTTTGGTGCCTTTTCCCTTTGTCATATTTGTTTGAAGTTATAGGTTGTGAGAGGTTAAGATAAATACTAATTTGTTTCAAAATAGAGCGGAGCTCTAGCAAAGCACGTCTACTCCATAGCACGCTCTTTAGCGCCCCCCGCAGCACCATTTCAACTTGAACATTTCAACATCATCAATCAATCATCAATCAAATAAGCCCTTCTTAAATCACCTGATGTCACAAATGTGCAGGTGTAGAAGCACTGTGTCTAGGAAAAACTCCCTAGAAAGGCCGGAACTTAGGAAGAAACCCAGAGATGAACCAGGCTATGAGGGGTGGCCAGTCCTCTTCTGGCTGTGCCGGGTGATTATAACCGAACATGGCCAAGATGTTCAAATGTTCATAGATGACGAGCAGGGTCAAATAATAAATCTGAGTGGTTATAAATGGTGCAACTGGTCAGCACCTCAGGAGTAAATGTCAGTTGGCTTTTCATAGCCAATCATTCAGAGTATTTCTACTGCTCCTGCTGTCTCTAGAGAGTTGAGAACAGCGGGTCTTGGACCAGGTAGCACGTCCGGTGAACAGGTCAGGGTTCCATAGCCGCAGGCAGAACAGTTAACTGGAGCAGTAGCACGACCAGGTGGACTGGGGACAGCACAGAGTCATCAGGCCAGGTAGTTCTGAGGCATGGTACTAGGGCTGAGAGAGAGAGAGAAAATATACTTAAATTCACACAGGACACTGGATAAGACAGGAGAAATACTCCAGATATAACAGACTGACCCTAGCCCCCCGGACACAAACTTTTGCAGCATAAATACTGGAGGCTGAGACGGGAGGGGTCGGGAGACACTGTGTCCCCGTCCGACGATACCCCCGGATAGGGCCAACCAGGCAGGATATAACCCCACCTGCTTTGTCAAAGCACAGCCCCCACATCACTAGAGAGATATCTTCAACCACCAACTTACTACCCTGAGACAAGGCCGAGTATAGCCCACAAAGATCTCCCCCACGGCATGAACCCAAGGGGGGACGCCAACCCGGACAGGGCGATAAAGTCAGTGACTCAACCCACTCAAGTGGCGCACCTCTCCTAGGGACGGCATGGAAGAGCACCAGTACGCCAGTGACTCAGCCCCTGTTATAGGGTTTGAGGCAGAGAATCCCAGTGGATCGAGGGGAACCGGCCAGGCAGACAGCAAGGGCG
This sequence comes from Salvelinus alpinus, assembly GCF_045679555.1. Lineage (NCBI taxonomy): Eukaryota > Metazoa > Chordata > Actinopteri > Salmoniformes > Salmonidae > Salvelinus > Salvelinus alpinus. Next base: position 21,939,830 of record NC_092107.1, read on the forward strand.
GTTTGTTGCTCCAGTGCCTTTCCGTTCACCTTCACACTCCTGGGCCAGACTACACTCAATAATAGGATAATAGGAGTCTTCAATAAAGGCTTAAAGGTCTAGGCTGAGTCTCTCTCCTATGGATAGGCAGACCATTCCATAAAAATTGAGCTCTAAAGGAGAAAGCCCTGCCTCCAGCTGTTTGCTTAGAAATTACTCGGGACAGTAAGGAGACCTGCGTCTTGTGACCGTAGCGTACGTGTAGGTATGTACGGCAGGACCAAATCAGAAAGATAGGTAGGAGCAAGACCATGTCATGCTTTATAGGTTAGCAGTACAACCTTGAAATCAGCCCTAGCCTTAACTTCTACTGCCTACTCATCCCGGATCCGGGAGCACCCCCCACAGTAAAAAAGCTGACTAGCATAGCCTAGCATAGCGTCACAAGTAAATACAAGCATCTAAATATCATTAAATCACAAGTCCAAGACACCAGATGAAAGATACAGATCTTGTGAATCCAGCCATCATTTCTGATTTTTAAAATGTTTTACAGGGAAGACACAATATGTAAATCTATTAGCTAACCACGTTAGCAAAAGACACCACTTTTTTTACTCCACCAGTTTTTTACTCCATCAGTAGCTATCACTAATTCGACTAAATAAAGATATATATAGCCACTAACCAAGAAACAGCTTCATAAGATGACAGTCTGATAACATATTTATGGTATAGCATATATTTTTTTAGAAAAATTTGCATTTTTCAGGTATAAATCACAGTTTACCATTGCAGCCACTATCACAAAACCCACCCAAAGCGACTAGAATAACTACAGAGAGCAACGTGTATTACCTAATTACTCATCTTAAAACATTTCTGAAAAATACACAGCGTACAGCAAATGAAAGCCCAACATCTTGTGAATCCAGACAATATTTCAGATTTTCTAAGTGTTTTACAGCGAAAACACAATATATCGTTATATTAGCATACCACATGAGCTAACATCACCCCAGCATTGATTCAAGGCAAAAAGAGCGATAACGTTATCACCACCAAAATATATAAATTTTTTCACTAACCTTCTCAGAATTCTTCAAATGACAGTCCTGTAACATCATATTACACAATGCATATAGAGTTTGTTCGAAAATGTGCATATTTAGCATCACAAATCGTGGTTATGCTATGTAATCAGTCAAAACATGGCATGCATTCTGGCCGGTGCCATCTTGGAAAGGCACCTAAGTTTACGATTATTTATCGATTAGATTGACTAAAAAAATACAGGTTGGACAGCTAATGAAAGATGCATTGGTTATTAATGCAACCGCTGATTTAGATTTTTAAAATTAACGTTACTAGACATACAGTGTGCGTTACAGCCAGACTAGTGCCGCAATAATGGCCGACAAATGCGTTTACATTTTTCCACATAAATACGGAATAAAATCATAAATAGCTCTTACTTTTGGACGAGCTTCCATCAGAATCTTGGGCAAGGTGTCCTTTTGTCCAAAAGAATCGTTGCACGGTTGTAAAAGGTCCTCTTCAACTTCGGAACTAGCAGCTAACAATAGCTATGTGGCCACAACATGCCCAAATGTTCAAAACGCAATACTAAGGAAATTCCGCAAAATAGCAATATACTCGCATAAACTGATATAAATCGGTTTCAAATAACTTCGTTATGATGTTTCTAACACCTATATCGAATTAAATCACAGACGGATATATCTTAGGTCAATAACGAGAGCTTTTGAGCATGCCATTCTGATGTCCTCTCTTGCGTCTTGGCGAGCGTCGAAAAGAAAGGACATGTCACTCCATTGCCTTTTATAAACTCTGAGAAATACGTAGAGACTCCATTCCACTTCTCATTGGTTACTGACTTCCAGGGGAAGGCGGGTGCAGTTCATTTCGATCCATAGGGCACACACAGAGCTTTAAACTGATCCGAGAACAGAGACTATTTTTCTGACCTTCGCATGTCCTGTCATGATTTTCGCTGTAGAAAGAGTTCTGGTTCACCCACAGACATAATTCAAACGGTTTTAGAAACTAGAGATTGTTTTCTATCCAATAGTAATAATAATATGCATATTGTACGAGCAAGAATTGAGTACGAGGCAGTTTAATTTGGAGACGCAAAATGTCGAAGTTGAAACAGCACCCCCTGTAGTGACAAGAAATTAACAGGAAGCCAGTGTAGAGAGGCTGGAGTAATATGATCACATTTTTTGGTTCTAGTCAAGATTCTAGCAGCTGTGGTTTTAGCACTAACTGAAGTTTATTTAGTGCTTTTTCCAGGTAGCCGGAAAGTAGAGCATTGCAGTAGTCTAACCTAGAAGTGACAAGAGCATGGATTAATTTTGCTGTATCATTTTTGGACAAAGTATCAGATTTTTGCAAGAGATCAGGGTCCAGAGTAACGCCGAGGTCCTTCAGTTTTATTTGAGACGACTGTAAAACCATCAAGATTAAAAGATCTCTTTGTTTCTTGGGACCTAGAACTAGCATCTCTGTTTTGTCCGAGTTTAAAAGTAGAACATTTACTGCCATCCACTTCCCTGGAAGCCTGTGTTTCAGACATAAGGAAGGCAATTTTGGGGCTTCACCGTGTTTCATCGAAATGTACAGCTGTGTGTTGTCCGAATAGCAGTGAAAGTTAGCATTATATTTCCGAATGACATCCCAAAGAGGTAAAATATATAGTGAAAACAATAGTGGTCATAAAACGGAGCCTTGAAGAACACCGACATTTACAGTTGATTTGTAAGAGGACAAACTGATATCTTTCCGACAGATAAGATCTAAACCAGGCCAGAACTTGTCCGTGTAGACCAATTTGTGTTTACAATCTCTCCAAAAGAATGTGGTGATCGATGGTATCAAAAGCAGCACGAAGGTCTAGGAGCACAGATGCAGAGCCTCGGTCTGACACCATTAAAAGGTAATTTACCACCTTCACAAGTGCAGTCTCAGTGCTATGATGGGGTCAGCTTTTTCAATTTTTTTTTTTTGAGGAATGGGAGATTCGATATAGGTCGATTTTTAGTTTTAAAAATATTTTCTGGGTCAAAGTTTGGCTTTTTCAAGAGAGGTTTTATTACTGCCACTTTTAGTGAGTTTGGTACACATCCTGTGGATAGAGAGCCGTTTATTATGTTCAACATAGGAGGGCCAAGCACAGGAAGCAGCTCTTTCAGTAGTTTAGTTGGAATAGGGTCCAGTATGCAGCCACCAGAGGACTATGACACAACGTGATGCAAGCGTTTTCTGTCAATGACATTTAGCTTCTGGTGTGATGTGATTGGTATGAAGCCAAATCCAAACTGGCTTCCCTTGACACTTTTTTTTTTTGGTGTGCCAGGAACATTCAAAAATGAGCTCACTCAGATTAGCTCAACTCTGATTGGCTATTATTTTATGAATGTTTTATCTAAGGAAGCCAAATGCTTGTTGGCTTCCCTTGCATTCAATGGTGGCAACAATGTCATACTCTTTTTGACCAGACGGCATCAGATGGATGGGCTACATATACTGAGACAGAGGGGTACTCTTTTGTTTGCTCGGGTGCTTTCTCCGGTGAGATACATTCCGCTTCTTGCGAATTGAAGGAAATTCATGAAACACAGAAACGATTTGTAAATGTTTTGGGGAAACCTGGCTTCTCTTGGCAGCCATGAATACACACCACTGCACAGGTAAAATATGTACAACAAGATGCATGTTAATCTCCCTACAAGTTTGAGACAACGATTGTCCAAATGACTGACTATTGTGCACAAAAAGAGAGCGAAGAAAAGTGCTTGAGTGACATGAAACCTCTCAACAACTACCTCAATGTGGCAACATGTTCAGTCAAAGGACCATTAACTGTGAATGTGTCACTAGATCTGGGCTGGTCCCCTTAGACATTTAGTCAGAATGACTAGCTTTAGATTAAGCCTTGGTGCAAGCAGATGGTTGGTGACATTGACAGACCCCGAGGTGTGTAGGGAACAACATTTACCCAGCATTGAAGTGCAGAACCTCTCTTTTGTGATGTTAGTTGAGAAACGTTTCAAGAAGATCTAAATGTTAGACTACACAGTGTGGGTTAGAGTGTGTATAGTTTAAATAGCTTTTTAACTGCAGTTTAGAAATGTTCCCCCAACTGGTACAAAACCTTACTGTATGGCCGTTACTGTGGGCTTTGATACATACAAGTAATGGTCCAATCAAATATGTCCTTATTAAAGATGAAAGATTTACATCTGGAAATAGCATGTATCCATTTAGACCTTGGCCCTTAACCTCAACATCACAGGTATTCATTAAAGGGTTCAGTGTTGTTAAGGCTTAGGATCTGCCATGATGGGCGGGCTTCTCTAGCACACTGTCAGTCATTCCGGGATGTTAGCTAGTAGCTACACCGTGGGAACCCTGTTCATGTGGAGAGTGAAGGTGGTTTGTGAAATAAGAATGGGTTAATCAAGCTCTTGGGAATGAAGTAGAAGCATAGGCTATATGTAAAAATATCTCTCTCTCTCACTCATAAAAAAAAAGTATGTGGACACCTGCTAGTCAAACATCTCATTCCAAAATAATGGCCATTAATATGGAGTTGGTCCCCCCTTTGCTGCTATAATAGCCTTCCACTAGATGTTGGGACATTGCTCTGGGGACTTTCTTCCATTCAGCCACGAGCATTAGTGAGGTCGGGCACTGATGTTGGGTGATTAGCCCTGGTTCGCAGTCAGTGTTCCAATTCATCTTAAAGGTGTTTGATGGGGTTGAGGTCAGGGCTCTTTGCAGGCCAGTCAAGTTCTTCCACACCGATCTCGACAAACCATTTCTGTATGGATCTCGCTTTGTGTACAGGGGCATCGTCATGCTGAAACAGGAAAGGGCCTTCCCAAAACTGTTGCCACAAAGTTGGAAGCACAGAATCGTCTAGAATGTCATTGTATGCTGTAGTATTTAGATTTCCCTTCACTGGAACTAAGGGGCCTAGCCCAAACCATGACAAATAGGCCCAGACCATTATTCCTCCTCCACCAAACTTTACAATTGGCACTAAGCATTCGGGCAGGTAGCGTTCTCCTTGCATCCGTCAAACCAATATTTGCATGTCCAACTGCCAATTGGTGAAGCGTGATTTACCACTCCAGAGAACGCGTTTCCAATGCTCCAGAGTCCATTGGCGGCAAGCTTTACACCACTCCAGCTGGCGCTTGGCATTGCGCATGGTGATCTTAGGCTTGTGTACGGCAATTCAGTCAAAGGACCATTAACTGTGAATGTGGCACTAGATCTGGGTTGGACCCCTTCGACATTTAGTCAGAATGACTAGTTTTAGATTAAGCCTTGGTGCAAGCAGATGGTTGGTGACATTGACAGACCCTGAGGTGTGTAGGGAACAACATTTACCCAGCGTTGAAGTGCAGAACCTCTCTTTTGTGATGTTAGTCGAGAAACGTTTCAAGAAGATCTAAATGTTAGACTACACAGTGTGGGTTAGAGTGTGTATAGTTTAAATAGCTTTTTAACTGCAGTTTAGAAATGTTCCCCCAACTGGTACAAAACCGTACTGTATGACCGTTACTGTGGGCTTTGATACATACAGTAATGGTCCAATCAAATATGTTCTTAAAGATTTACATCTGGAAATATCATGTACCCATTTAGACCTTGGCCCATAACCTCAACATCACAGGCATTCATTAAAAGGTTTAGTATTGTTAAATGAATACTGTCTCTGTAATTTCTTCTGTGTGGGATTCATACTCTCCATTGGCTCCCCTTTCATAATTTAGTCCTTGATCTCTCTGATTGAACCGTCTTACACACAGATTTTCAAGTTTACATTTTCAAGTTGTAATGTCACATGTACACGTACAGTGAAATGTCTTTCTTGCAAACACAAAACCCAACAATGCAATAATCAATAACAATGTAATACTAGAAAAAAAACACACGAGAAATAATGAGAAATATGAAGAACACAAAGTAAGCATACAATATACAGGGTAGGACTGAGATTTTTTTTTTAGTCGAGCAGTCACAATTCTTTTTGTCATGGTGCACAAGACACCCGTCTGACTCGCGCCTGTCTCAGTGGACTAATCCATTGTGGAGGCCACGGGGATGGCACAGTCCATCACTCTAAGACGTGATACTGAAACTGTATGCTTATATTCTGTAAAAATAATGGTGCAACACAAATCGAATGTTATTTAAGGACAAATGCGGTTTCTCCCGCGTTGGATATGGTCGCTGTTTCAGAACCGCGGACAATCTTCAGTGTGCAATTGAATTGGCTCATTTCCCTGTGTTGCTATGTGCATAATAAGTTAATAAGTTAACCGACATATTGGGATGAAAACAATGTGGCGGAAGGAGCAGCGGCAGAGACGAGGCAACGGCCCTTGCTTTAGCCTGTCTCCAAATTGAGGAGGTCTACAATCAATAGCCTAACTTTGAAATGTGCCTGGCTTTATAAATCAACCATATATATATATATATCTACATAAATAAGACCGATCTTGCTTCTGTTGCCTCTTTGAGTGTTTGTTTGTTTAATAGCCTACTGATTCCGTGTGCACCAAGGCTTATGCAACTGCAAAATGTTGGATAAAGCAATTTCACAGATTCGTCATTTAAAAAAAATCTTTGCTATATACTGCAATAAAGGCTTTACATTTTATTTTATTTTTTACAAACTGTTAGTACTTATTGATTTAGTGTTTACACTGTTCCAAACACGCAGAAAAACTATATTGTAATCTAACAGCACCTGTTTGTCACACATAATATGCACGCAGCTCTCGCCCCTATACCCTCCTTTTTCTTGATCTGTGGTTCTCTATGGTGTAGTAGGTCAGGGCGTGACTAGGGGGTGTTCTAGGTTATATATTTCTATGTTGGTGCTCTTGGTATGGTTCCCAATTAGAGGCAGCTGATGTTGGTTGTCTCTAATTGGGGATCATACTTAAGTGTTCCCTGTTCCCACCTGCTTTGTGGGATATTGTGTTTTGTGCATGTGCACCTCGTGGTCACGTTTAGTTGTTCGTTTATTGGTATATTTTTGTTTTGCTGAAGTTTCACTTGGAAATAAATATGAGGAACTCAACATCCGCTGCTCCTTGGTCCCGTTCTTACGACAACCGTGACACCTATATTTCAATATATAGGCTACTGTATCATTCATTCAATCATTCATTTGTTCATGCCATCACACAACATACGAGACATTTATGCTTTGAAATGCAATCAAACGTTTTAGTTTTTAAATTAAATAACAAGGGGAGCTTTGTATAATTAGCCTGAACATTAAATAAACCGCAACTCATGAATGTGTGATGTAATACAGGCTTTTATATATAATTATTTTTTTACCTGTTAGAACAGATTCTCTAGTACACTTATTTTTTTGTTTACACTGTTCCAAATGGTCAGAAAAAGTAATAATATTGTAACCTAACAGCAACTGTTTGGCACACACAATACTCACTCAACTCTTGCTCCTATACCCTCCTTTCTCTTGATCTCCAATAGTTTCCACAACTAAGTCAAATGTCTTCCACAGATCGGACTTCCCCTTTCCCTCCTGAGCAACCAGTCAACATTTGCCCGTTTCGGGTTTCTTTTTCATGTCCTCTGCATCCATTTTTTGCTGTCACGTGTTTTATTGATGTGATTTATGATAGGCTATAGGTCAGGCCCTATTGGTTACATGCATGCGATGCTTGCATGTTTCACATAAAGAGAGCAAGGGTTGAGATGATAGGGAATGTTTTTCCTACACAAATGAGGGATTTAGGTAACAGAACTTTTCATTCAGAGAAACAAGTAAGAAACTAAATGGCTAAAAGGATGTTGCAGCGTCTGGGCAACGGGGAACAGACCGCGCAATAAACACTTGCTGTGATCAGTTTTTTTGTCTTTGGTGCGACTTCTGGAGAACGCTGTGGCATCAAGCACAATTGTGCGTGTGCTTTTCATCAAATATTGCAAGACCGTTGAGTGAGTTTTGACGTCAAAGTCACAAGATGCAATGAATTTACCATAGAATGTTGGGTATTTATTGAATTTGCATCGGGGGACAATAGGAAAAAACACATGGCAAAGGGACACAACTGATCAAAGGGAAAAAGCATCTCAGAAAAGCATAAAGGGACATTTTATTGTAGCAGTGTGACTACATACACAAATTGAATTCTTTAGTAACAAAAAAACGACCTACGTTATTCGCAGACATCTCAAACGGGTTCAAGGCAGAATTCAATGGATTTTTTCTGTCATTCTCTGTTGCTAGCTGCTTCAGGTAGGGCTTTACCTACAGGCATGAGCTTCACCTGGGCCTCCTATGCAGACAGCTGAGTAGGAAAGTAGGCAGAGAAGCTCACCAGAGACGTGGCTAGGTGTTAGGAAAGAGCTTCCCCACAACCTAATGAGGCCATTTAGAGGCTTGTTAACGTCCCCCTTCTCCGATTCCTCCAGCAGGCAGATGCTCCACAGCTTCCCAGATTACTCTATTTGAGTAGCTACTAGCTAAAATCAGTAGAATTACTACCTGGTTTCTGTTATATTCTGATAGCATGTCTAAAGTTAAGAGTGTTTATTAAAAGGCTATTGGTTTCCAATGCTTACATTGCAGTTTATGGAATCTGTGAGTCAGTTCAGCTGCTGTGAACTTTGTTGTCTTCTTGAACCCATCAGGAGGGTCGTAAATATTTCATTAGTCGGATACTATCAAAAGGTGATACGCCTTTTATTCCTATGTTGTCCTATCACGATATGGCCACAATTAAATCTTAGCTCTCAGTGTATTGTAATTAATAAGCCTTCACCGAACACATTTTGTATCAATCGTAAGAAGTGTAAATCGTTAACATCTGAGCATTTTTCTTCATCAAAGTGTAAACAAACAATTTCCCGAGTTGTGAAATATGTGACCTGCAAATCTCCTCCGTAAACATTTATAGAGTGATGAAGTGCTGTTCGTGTTCAAACATCCCCTCGAAGGCTTAAAGAGTTACTCAGCCATTTCAGACCAGCTGTATTTGAGTCACTAACCCAACACAGGAATACCTCTTGGATTCGAATCAATTTGTGAGCCATATTCTTTTGGCCCTTGAAAGAGCCTCATTGCAGTTGCAGGTCGTACTTTTAGTTGGAGCCTGAGAAATGTGAAATTATTATTACTGTGGAAACACTCCCCTGTCTTTGTTCAGATCGAGGGCCCCAATATTTTAGAAGATGATACAGTGAATTCCTTTTGTATCTGGAACAGCTTCTATTGTTTTATTAATGCAATCAATTCTCACTTTTTCCAATTTTCTCTTGTTTACATTTTTTTTTATCTGGGAAAAGTTCCAAACCGGAATAGATGCACATTTAGAGGGCAAGGATGGTAATTATTCTTAGTGATGTAACCATTTGAAGGAAATAATTGCACTAAGAAGATAAAGAATAAGATAAAGGGAAGAGACGGTAATTGCTACTGTATGCAGGCCAGAGAGGGCTTTTTCTTCTCTGCACAGTAGAGGTACAATGACCCTGCTTAGTAAATGGCTAAATGATGACTACCTACCGAAAGCATGCCAGACAGAGGTAAAATGGGTATGCAGTATAATGACTATCTAGGACAAGGGTGGACTGGGACCAGAAATCAGCCCAAGCATTTCTAACACACCGGACCATTTTATTACTTGAGGCCCCCACACTGTCCAATTATTTTCCTCAAGGCCCCCATTATTGGCCAAATAATGATAATTCTGCAAAAAAATTAAATAAACATTTTGCAGGCCCACTGGGCTAAAGATCAGCCCATCTGGCATTTGCCCGAACTGCCCTACAGCCAATCCGTTTCTGTGAAAATACTGTGTTCTGTGTTTTTCTATGCTGTACTGTGAACTTCAAATGGGCATGGGTCAAAGTGTGCGGAGCCTTCCCTCACCACATTACCTACAGTACTTATGTGTCAGTAGGTAGTTGGACAGTAACAACAGATGCCAACCGATGATTCACAGCCTGCAATTGGCTAGTTGCCATCAATGATTTCAACCAGGCATCTAAGAGGCCTATGGCAGATAGAAAACTCATTTAAATAGCTGCTATCGCTGAATAAGATCAAACACTTTTACTCCTTATTGACAGAGGTGGTATCTACTGGAGGTTTTTCCCACTCTCAGACACTTGTATTCCATATACACACACACACACACACACACACACACACACACACACACACACACACACACACACACACACACACACACACACACACACACACACACACACACGCACGCACATTCCAATCATCATCTTCTATCTAGGCTCCAGTCATCTGTGCTGCTATGGTGTAAGACATAGCAGGCTATGCAGGGCGTATGGATGCTTGTGGCTAGACTGGGGTCGTTGAGTGTTCATCCAGGTCAGCACTTCATGGCAGGTCACCCGCTCATGGATGATGTAGGTCAAGGTTATGCGGTCAGCTTATGATTGGATATGGAGTCATTTGATGTCAAACGATGCCGGAGAGAAGACACTAAAAGCCCCTCCGTGAGCTGGCAGACAGGGAGATAATAGGATATTGTGTAACGTGTGTTTCTTATAAAGGTTATCAGCAATAGAATTCAATAGAACGTATGATATTGCATCTCTATGGTTTTCAGCCTGTGTTTTTAAAAATAATTCTGTAAATCCATGGATTGTCAATCAATGGGCATATCTGGCTTGGCTTATTCATTTTAGCTCCTAGTGGACCATGGCCTGAATATCTGGTTATATCTTGACACAATCCACTAGTTTTATCTGTACGACCTTCAGGAGTAGCACCCTGACTTCAACTTCATAGCACACCCTGAGCTCCACGTGTATCTGAAACTGTGTATGCGATTGGGAGATAGCTAGCCGTTGCTACTATCTCTCATCTTGGAATAAGCGTACATGATGCGCTGCAGGGATAAGGCTGGATGCTGCTACTGCCCCAGTGAGTACTGCAAGGACAACCAGTTCAAACACAAGCTTTCAGGACAGCAGTGAGAACAATCTCTCATAAATAAAGAATTGGAGCGGGCAAATAAATGAGATCAGACAGCACAGGGCATCTGCAGGGTAAAGGCACAGGCCTGGGTCCCCGGTGCAATGTTTTCAGGTAGGCGGGAGCACGTGAGGAAGGGGGAGAGAGAGAGAGAGAGAGAGAGAGAGAGAGGGGGATAGAATCCCAGAGCCAACCTCTCGGCTGCTGAGTCGAAAGAAAGTTCCTCATGTACGGCGCACACCATCGTACACACAGATGCGTGCATTCACACAGACACGAATGCACGCACATGTACGCACAAAAAAATGCACACACGCGTAGAGAGAGATGAAGACAATCAAGTAAATGCGCAATCACCAATGATGTATTTTAGCACACACACACACAGCTCTTGTAATTAAAGCTGAATATGTAAATTCTCTCTCTTTTTCTTTGTGTCCATTTCAGGGCCCGTTCTCGGCCTTCGTCACTCACAGCTAATGGATGTCCTCACACAGTATGCCTACAATGAGAGTTTCTGGGACAATGGGAACGGGAGCTTCAATGACACGGAGAGTGGGCAGAAGCACCCGTACAATTACTATGCCATGCTCCTGACGCTGCTCATCCTCGTCATCGTCTTTGGCAATGTGTTGGTGTGCATGGCCGTGTCCAAGGAGAAGACCCTCCAGTCCACCACCAATTACCTGATCGTCAGCCTGGCCGTGGCTGACCTGCTGGTGGCCACCTTGGTTATGCCCTGGGTGGTCTATCTGGAGGTAGGTTACCTACACACCCACGCATGCTCTGTCATTGGCAGAAAGGCTTGATGCTAAAGATACAGTTTTGTTTTTTACCCTGTGGTTGCTGGAGGTAGGCTTCCTGTACACTCATGCACATTTGTCATTGGCTAAAGGCTTAAATGTGCAGTGGAGTATTCTTTCCCATGAGGTTGCACGGCAAATTGCGTACATAGCTGAAGCAAAACAAACGCGCACATAAACAAGAGGTTGTTTGATTACGCTTATGCCAATCAGGGTTCCTTTTACCCTTTCCTCTTTGATTTTGCCCTTGCATTGACCCTCCTCCTCAGTCCTCCAAAATGAAAACAAACCTTTAGGGCCACATTGTTGATCTGAAAAGAATACGTTCACAGTGCTCCTTTATTAAAGGTCTGGTAATACAACAGCTTTCCCAAGGTGTCTGTCATTGAAGCAATGAGCATTACACAAACAGAAAGGACAAAGGCAACAAATACCATTGCTGGAACAATGTGAATGCAATGTGTGTCTGTTTTCATTGTGTATCTTCTCCACATAACTGGTTAAAGATGTTCATTTTAACTAAATGAGTAATAAACACGTTTAAATATTACAAATAAAATGTTCTGCGTGGCTTAAAAGTGCATGAGGAATAATAGCTCTGCCGTTTTCAAAAAATGCATAAATGTTATCGCGTTTTATGATGCCAATTTACCACGCAATAAAATATTAAAGTTTAAATCCATCAAAAATGTTTCCCTGTCAACAAGAAAATATGTAAGTAATTATGGTTCCATCCAATGTAGTTATGGAATTTAATAGATACGAATTAAGATGGCATCAGCATTAAATTGTGGGAAATAGCATTGCATATTATAACTCACAGTTTAATCAGTCACTCAATAAAAAGTTATCACTGTAGCAAATAGGCTGTAATGTTGATCAAATGTCTACTGTATACAGGAGGTCAGACGATTAAGTTTGAGCAAAGTGAGGAAATTAATAAATTCACATCATGAAAATAAATGGCACTGTACCTACAAAGCTATCTAAACTCAGCAAAAAAAGAAACGTCCCTTTTTCAGGACCCTGTCTTTCAAAGATAATTTGTAAATGTGTACTTGTCCTCTTGCTCTGTTGTGCACCGGGGCCTCCCACTCCTCTTTCTATTCTGGTTAGAGCCCGTTTGCGCTGTTCTGTGAAGGGAGTAGTACACAGCGCTGTACGGGATCTTCAGTTTCTTGGCAATTTCTCGCATGGAATGGCCTTCATTTCTCAGAACAAGAATAGACTGACGAGTTTCAGAAGAAAGGTCTTTGTTTCTGGCCATTTTGAACCTGTAATCGAACCCACAAATGCTGATGCTCCAGATACTCACCTAGTCTAAAGAAGGCCAGTTGTATTGCTTCTTTAATCAGAACAACAGTTTTCAGCTGTGCTAACATAATTGCAAAAGGGTTTTCTAATGATCAATTAGCTAATCCAAGTTTATAATTTTAAAAGGATAACACAACGTGATGGCTGCTGATAATGGGCCTATGTAGATATTCCATTAAAAAATCTGCCGTTTCCAGCTACAATAGTCATTTACAACATTAGCAATGTATTTCTGATCAATTTGATGTTATTTTAATGGACAGAAAATTTGCTTTTCTGTCAAAAACAAGGACATTTCTAAGTGACCCCAAACTTTTGAATGGTAGTGTATGTACTCATTTCCCAGCTATAGCTAGGTTAGACAACATTGGTGAATTATTATGTATTATTTTGTGATGTGACTTTTAAAACTGTCTTGTGTGATCTAGGTGTGTGCTGTGTAAACCACGTAAGGTTGAATCAATGCCCAGTGACATTTGCGACGTAAAACAGCAGAACGGTAGCCTTGGGCAGCAATACAATAACCTCATTCCAGCAAATCAATTGAGAGCAGGAAGTAGTACAGGTTTCGGAGGAAAAACTCCTTGGCTTACCTCGCTGTGTTAGGATGTCATTTCTTACCGTGGTCTTTGGCCAGTGACGTGAGAGGCTATCCAAGACTGCAGAAAAATAATCCTCCTATGTGTGTGTCAATGAGCCTGCCTCCTGATTACCAGGGCTATCAAGTTACACTCTAAAATTATAGTCTGTCGTGTGCTCTGGAGAAAAACTGTGACTTGATCTCTTGCTCGAGCATCCAAGAAATCCCCAATAATTCTCCTCTGGTCTACTTACATTTAAAAATCTGTCATTTTGCAGATGCTCTTATCCAGAGCAATTTACAGGAGCAATCAGGGTTAAGTGCCTTGCTCAAGGGCACATTGACAGATTTTTCATGTAGTTGGCTCGGCGATTCAAACCAGCGACCTTTTGGTTACTGTCCCAACGCTCTAAACCGCTAGGCTACATCTGACTAAAAGTTGAGAAATGCCACATACAGTAGGCTAACTCGTTACACAACCTTTCCACAGTGACCCTCAGCTCCCTTCAAATGGGCCTCTCAATTGTATGCAGTAGGCTGCAGCTTGGCAACATTACAAGGGCTTATTGTTAGCATGAGAATAAGCACTGCCCTTAAGTGAAACGGGTGGATTTTTTGGGATGATTCACAGTCATGAAACGTTTGATTTCTAGCAGAGAAAAGAGATGTCATGTAGGATTATGCTTCGACACAACGAAAATAAACACGTTGATCTTTTGTTATTACAATGCCGTGTTTTGGATTATCGTCCCTCTCCCGGGAGAACATTGTAATTTGCTGCGTGACCGTTGTCTATTTGTTTTCATCTTGCTGAGATCTTGTTCAGGTTAATTGATCTTCCTAGTTTAACAACAAGCTGTGGTAATGTGTTGGTCACAGTCTGCTGCAGGAGCACTGTTGCCCTTTCTCGCTAAATGCTACATTTGCATTAATTATGAATATGTTACGCCTTAGTTCGACCATGCCAAATGTGGTATATTAAGAGCCTCTTCTTGACATATGCTAGATGACCTTAGGTCTTCCGATGTTTATTGGCTTTGATGAGCAGCTGGGAAAGAGCTTAGCCTCTTTCCTTCCTGCCAGCCTCCCCGTATGTTAAACAAAGTGTCTGTGCAGATAGCAAACGAAATGTTGACATTTATGAGAGAGCGCGATATCTAGTGTACAATCCCCACGCAAAATGAGAAAAACAAAACATCCGGACTAAATCAGAAAATATGTATCGGGCCGCAGTCGACATTAACATAGCAATTGGATTTCTCGCTGCGTTTTATTTTACGATGTCACCGACGTCAGGGGCAGTCCTCGGCCAAATCAATCCAGCATTTTCCAGCATCACTTATATCATGGTGAAGGTAGATCTATGTTTCCAATAAGCCCTGACCATGATGTCTATGGGTGTTCAGAATGACCTCCATTCCCACCAGTTAGGGAGGTGTGTTAGTAGGCTGATTTGTGGAGCCTGGTAGAAAGAGTCTCTCATTAGGTTTGTCAGATCATTCTTTAATCACTGGCAGGGCTGCAGACTGACAACCAGGAGCAAAGACATAACCCTCTTCAAGCCTGAGCTTGGCATAATTAATAACACACTGCCTCAGGACAGAGATTAATCAGACAGGTCTCCGTGAGAGCGGCTTCGCAGTTCTGGCTGTTTAAAAAAAAAGAAAAAAGGTGAGATGCAGATATCGCTGAGCTTGACGACTCCAATATGATTGAGTGAGAAGCAAAGCAGTAGTGGTGCAGGGGAAAGGCTTAGGATCTGCAACGATGGGCAGGCTTCGAAGCGCACTGTCAGTCAAGCAGGGATATTAGCTAGTAGCTAGACCATGGCAGACCTGTTCATGTAGAGAGTGGAGGTGGTTTGTGAATACGAATGGGTTCATCAGGCTCTTGGGAATGAAGTAGAAGCATCGGCTACTCGTTATTAAAATCTCTCTCTCTCTCTCGGTCATGACCAAAAGTATGCGGACACCTGCTCGTCGAACATCTCATTCCAAAACCATGGGCATTAATATGGAGTTGGTCCCTGCTTTTGCTGCTATAACAGCCTCCACTTTTTTAGGGGAAGGCTTTCCACTAGATGTTGGAACATTGCGGTGGGGACTTGCTCTTGTGGCTGAATGGAAGCATTAGTGAGGTTTTGTGATTAGGCCTGGAACTTGGCGTTCCAATTCATCCCAAAGGTGTTCAATGTGGTTGATGTCAGGGCTCTATGCAGGCCAGTCAAGTTCTTCCACACCAACCATTTCTGTATGGACCTTGCTTTGTGCACGGGGGCATTGTCATGCTGAAACAGGAATGGGCCTTCCCCAAACTGTTGCCACAAAGTTCAATGCACCGAATCGTCTAGAACAGTGGTTCCCAAATTTGTTATAGTCCCGTACCCCTTCAAACATTCAACCTCCAGCTGCCTACCCCCTCTGGTGCAAGGGTCAGCGCACTCTCAAATGTTGTTTTTTGCCATCATTGTAAGCCTGCCACACACACACTATACAATACATTTATTAAACATAAGAATGAGTGTGAGTTTTTGTCACAACCCGGCTGGTGGGAAGTGACAAAGGGCTCAAATAATAATCAGGGCACAAATAATAATGTACAAATAATCAATATACAGTGGGGAGAACAAGTATTTGATACACTGCCGATTTTGCAGGTTTTCCTACTTACAAAGCATGTAGAGGTCTGTAATTTTTATCATAGGTACACTTCAACTGTGAGAGATGGAATCTAAAACAAAAATCCAGAAAATCACATTGTATGATTTTTAAGTAATTAATTTGCATTTTATTGCATGACAGAAGTATTTGATCACCTACCAACCAGTAAGAATTCCGGCTCTCACAGACCTGTTAGTTTATCTTTAAGAAGCCCTCCTGTTCTCCACTCATTACCTGTATTAACTGCACCTGTTTGAACTCGTTACCTGTATAAAAGACACCTGTCCACACACAATCAAACAGATTCCAACCTCTCCACAATGGCCAAGACCAGAGAGCTGTGTAAGGACATCAGGGATAAAATTGTAGACCTGCACAAGGCTGGGATGGGCTACAGGACAATAGGCAAGCAGCTTGGTGAGAAGGAAACAACTGTTGGCGCAATTATTAGAAAATGGAAGAAGTTCAAGATGACGGTCAATCACCCTCGGTCTGGGGCTCCATGCAAGATTTCACCTCGTGGGGCATCAATGATCATGAGGAAGGTGAGGGATCAGCCCAGAACTACACGGCAGGACCTGGTCAATGACCTGAAGAGAGCTGGGACCACAGTCTCAAAGAAAACCATTAGTAACACACTACGCCGTCATGGATTAAAATCCTGCAGCGCACGCAAGGTCCCCCTGCTTAAGCCAGTGCATGTCCAGGCCTGTCTGAAGTTTGCCAATGACCATCTGGATGATCCAGAGGAGGAATGGGAGAAGGTCATGTGGTCTGATGAGACAAAAATAGAGCTTTTTGGTCTAACTCCACTCGCCGTGTTTGGAGGAAGAAGAAGTATGAGTACAACCCCAAGAACACCATCCCAACCGTGAAGCATGGAGGTGGAAACATCATTCTTTGGGGATGCTTTTCTGCAAAGGGGACAGGACGACTGCACCGTATTGAGGGGAGGATGGATGGGGCCATGTATCGCGAGATCTTGGCCAACAACCTCCTTCCCTCAGTAAGAGCATTGAAGATGGGTCGTGGCTGGGTCTTCCAGCATGACAACGACACGAAGCACACAGCCATGGCAACTAAGGAGTGGCTCCGTAAGAAGCATCTCAAGGTCCTGGAGTGGCCTAGCCAGTCTCCAGACCTGAACCCAATAGAAAATCTTTGGATGGAGCTGAAAGTCCGTATTGCCCAGCGACAGCCCCGAAACCTGAAGGATCTGGAGAAGATCTGTAGGGAGGAGTGGGCCAAAATCCCTGCTGCAGTGTGTGCAAACCTAGTCAAGAACTACAGGAAACGTATGATCTCTGTAATTGCAAACAAAGGTTTCTGTACCAAATATTAAGTTCTGCTTTTCTGATGTATCAAATACTTATGTCATGCAATAAAATGCAAATTAATTACTTAAAAATCATACAATGTGATTTTCTGGATTTTTGTTTTAGATTCCGTCTCTCATAGTTGAAGTGTACCTATGATAAGAATTACAGACCTCTACATGCTTTGTAAGTAGGAAAACCTGCAAAATCGGCAGTGTATCAAATACTTGTTCTCCCCACTGTATTTGCTCTTTATTTAACCATCTTACATATAAAACCTTATTAGTTCATCGGGAAATTGTGAATAACTCACCACAGGTTAATGAGAAGGGTATGCTTGAAAGGATGCACATAACTCTGCAATGTTGGGTTGTATTGGAGAGAGTCTCAGTCTTAAATCATTTTCCACACACAGTCTGTGCCTGTATTTAGTTTTCATGCTAGTGATGGCCGAGAATCCACTCTCACATAGGTATATGATTGCAAAGGTCATGTGTCTTAAAATATATATATATTTGTGGCTTGAACAGGGGTGAGGGGAGTGGTTATTAAAGGGAAATATGTTGCAGCCCGCTGGCTCCACCCCCGAGCCTTATATGGACTTCCTGCCCCAACGAGGCAATTCCCCATTTTTCTATAAAGAAAAAGTTGCTATGTCAGGTCGTGAAGAAGAATGACGAATGTATGGAGTTGTTGTTGGTGCCCCGTCCCTTTGTACCATCTGTCCTGCAGTTGGCGCAATCCAACCTTCTTGGGGCTCACCTATGAGTGTAGAAGACCTTAGACAGGATCAAGGCACGCTTTTGGTGGAGCACGTGGAAGACTTGAGAGACCACATGGCAACCCTGTGGCCCCTGGTACAGAAACACATGCAGGAGGCCCAAGCGCAGGTGTACATCAGAGGAGCACAACGAAGGGACTTCCAGCCAGGAGACAAAGTGTTGTTCCCCACCTCAGAATGTACGTTTTTGGACCGATGGAATGGGCCATACAAAGTCATTGAGAAGGTGGGTGAAGTTAACTATAGGGTCAGACAGCCGGGACTTAGGCATTTAACCTCTTAGTGATCCCTTCACGCGCCAATCCCTTTAGCGGGATCGATTTGACAACATCCAGTGAAATTGCAGAGCGCCAAATTCAAACTACAGGACTATCAATATTCAACATTCACGAAAATATAAGTGTAAAACATCGAAATAAAGCTTAACTTCTTGTTAATCCAGCCGCTGTGTCAGATTTCAGAAAGGCTTTACGGCGAAAGCACACCATGCGATTATCTGAGGACAGCGCCCCGCATACAAAACCATGCAAAACATATTTCAACCAGGCAGGTGCGCCACAAAAGTCCGAAATGGCGATATAATTAATGCCTTACCTTTGAAGATCTTCTTCTGTTGGCACTCCAAAATATCCCAGAAACATCACAAATTGTCCTTTTGTTCGATAATGTCCTTCTTTATGTCCCAAAGATGTCCATTTATTTGGGCCGTTTGATTCAGAAATATACCGGTTTCAACTCGCCCAACATGCCTACAAAGTATCTAATAAGTTACCTGTAAACTTGGTCCAAACATTTCAAACAATGTTCCTAATCCAACCTCAGGTATCCTAAAATGTAAATAATCGATAAAATTTAAGACGGGATAATCTGTTTCCAATACCGAAGAAAAATAACACGAAGCGCTTTCCTGTTCACGCGCACCAAAATAGTAGGGACCTTCAGAGTGACACATGGAATGAATAGCACTACTTCTTCATTTCTCAAAAGGAAAACATCAACCAATTTCTCAAGACTGTTGACATCTAATGGAAGCCATAGGAACTGCAACCAGGTTCCTCATAAATAGGGTTTCCCATAGAAAACCATTGGGAAATCCTATGACCTAAAAAAAAAAATCCCTGGAGGGTTTGTCCTCTGGGTTTCGCCTGCCAAATCAGTTCTGTTTTACTCACAGACATTATTTTAAAAGTTTTAAAAACTTGAGTGTTTTCTATCCAATCTACCAATTATATGCATATCTTCGCTTCTGGGCCTGAGTAACAGGGAGTTTACTTTGGGCACGCTTACTTTGGTCAGTTTACTTAGGTTACGTCAAAATACTGCCCCCTAGCCTTAAGAAGTTTTAACCCAGATTTACCATGTGAATTTGCTAAAGAAATGGAGTGTGATGCACACGTGATGCACTCTACTCTATTTCCCCCGAAGAAGGTTACCACAGAGACCAAGCCGGGCAGATGTGCCACTGAGGAGCAGCTGAGCCAAGCACAGAAGCAGGAGCTGAAGGAGTTGGTCGGCCAAAACCAGGATGTGTTCTCCAGTTAATCAGGACATACCGATCTGACACAGCATCATCACCGAACCCGGGAAAACCTTACCGCAGACCTTATCGCATACCGGAAGCAACGAGAGAGGCTGTCAGGACCGAGGTAAAAACAATGTTGAAAGCTGATATAATCGAAGAGTCGCATAGTGAGTGGTGCAGCCCCATAGTGTTGGTGCCGAAACCAGACTGCACCATTCGCTTCTGTAATGATTTTAGAAAGGTAAATGAAATCTCAAAGTTCGACACCTACCCCATGCCCCGAGTTGATGAATTAATCGAACGGCTAGGGACCGCCTGATTTATCAGCACGCTCAACCTGACGAAGGGTTATTGGCAGGTGCCCTTAACTCCCGAGACACTGGAGAAAACTGCTTTCGCCACCCCGGATGGGCTGTTCCATTACAAGAAGCTGCCCTTTGGGTTGCACGGGGCCCCGGCCACCTTCCAGAGGTTGATGGACTGGGTTCTCCAACCCCATCGGGAGTACGCGGCGGCATACATTGACAATATTGTGATCCGTGGGAGACACATCTAAAACAGGTGAGCGCGGTACTGCAGGCCTTACGGGAGGCGGGGCTAACAGCAAACCGAAAGAAATGTCGGCTCGGCCTGCGGGAGGCTGAGTACCTGGGGTACACGATCGCGAGGGGATGTGTCAAACCTCAGGTGAAGAAAGTGGAGGCGATTCGGGACTAGCGCCGCCCCCTCACCAAGAAGCAGCTACGCACGTTTGTGTTGTTGACTAGTTACTACCGGAGATTTATTCCCCACTTTGCCTCCCTAGCCAGCCCCCTGACAGATCTGTCCAGGAGCCGTCTGCCCGCTCAACTGACGTGGACCGAGGAGACGGAGAAAGTCTTCCAGGACTTAAATGGAGAACTATGTTCTGGACCCGTGCTGGTGACCCTGGACTTCTCCAAACCACTGGTGGTACAGCCCGATGTGTCCGAAACGGGTGGGTGCCGTCCTGTCACAGCTACAAGAAGGTGAGGAACACCCAGTCATGTACATTAGCCGGAAGCTGTTGCCGTGGGAACAAAGATATTCCACTGTGGCGAAAGAATATCTAGTGATCAAGTGGGCGCTGGAAACGCTGAAGTATTACTTACTGGGACGGCACTTCACCCTCATAACGGACCATGCACCACTGGTTTGGATGTCACGGAATAAGGACAGTAACGCCCGGGTCACCCGCTGGTTCCTATCCTTACAGCCCTTTGCTTTCTCTGTCATCCACAGATAAGGTGCAGCCCAAGGAAATGCCGATGCCCTCTCCAGAAGGGATGCTCTAGGGAGCTGGACCGCCCCTCCCTCCCGGTCGGAGCTGGGGTGTGTGTGGGGCAGACGGCAGGGAGAGGTGAGGGGAGTGATTATTGAAGGGAGATATCTTGCAGCCCGCTGGCTCCACGCCCGAGTCTTATATGGACTTCCTGCCCCACGAGGCGAGACTGTGGATCATTAAGCCAGGGAGTGCTTGGGGGATAAAATAGGAAGCAGCCTGCACAAAGGGGAAGAGAATGGAGAGCAAAGCGTGCGTGATGAAGAGTGGGAGAAGAGAGAGCAATATCTGTGTGTTTACCCGTTGTGACCTGGACTGTCTGTTTACCCCCCTTATGTACCGAACAGGATTGGCTGAGGATCCGAGTTTTAGGATTACCCCTGGAGAACGGAACGGACAACGAGACCGGTTTGTGTACTGTGAAATAGTTAAATTCACCCCTTTTCCCCAGTGTACAAAAATCCCTAATAAACTCCCCATTTGCATTCTAGTTGTTCTACTGGTGCATTATTGAGCCTGCTACAATATATATAATAATATGTATATCTGTCCAGGAGCCGTCTGCCCGCTGACGTGGACCGAGGAGACGGAGAAAGTCTTCCAAGACTTAAAGGGAGGGGTTCTAAAACTTTTGACCGGTAGAGTGTGTGATATATATATATATATATATTATATATATATCACACACTCTACCGGTCAAAAGTTTTAGAACACCTACTCATTCAAGGGTTTTTCTTTATTTTTCATACTTTCTACGTTGTAGAATAATAGTGAAGACATCAAACTATGAAATAACACATATGGAATCATGTAGTAACCAAAAAAGTGTGAAGGAAAAGCACCCAACAAGTGCTCAGCATATGTGGGAACTCCTTCAAGACTATTGGAAAAGCCTTCCATGTGAAGCTGGTTGAGAGAATTCCAAGTGTGCAAAGCTGTCATCAAGACAAAGGGTGGCTATTTGAATAACCTCAAATATAAAATACTTGTTTTGGTTACTACATGATTCCATATGTTTTGATGCCTTTAATATTATTCTACAATGTAGAAAATAGTAAAAATAAAGAAAAACCCTTGAATGAGTTGGCGTTCTAAAACTTTTGACCAGTTGTGTGTGTGCATACGTTCACTCAGTGGCCAGTTTATTAGGTACACCACCCCGTTCGCAACGGTTTGCTTGCTATATAAAGCAGGCAGACACACATCAAGGCATTCTGTTACTGTTCGATTGAACTTTAGAATGGGCAAAACGAGTGACCTAAGAGACATTGAGCGTGGGACTGTATGATCGTCTGTGCCTGCTGCGCCGGTTCCAGTATCTCAGAAACGGCCAGACTCCTTGGCTTTTCACACACAACAATGTCTAGGGTTTATCAACAATGGTGCAACAAACAGAAAACATCCAGTCAGCGGCAGTCCTATGGGCCGAAAACAGCTCGTTGAGGTTGAAGGAGAATGGCAAGAATCGTGCAGGCTAACAGGCTGGCCGCAGACAGGCGAATAACGGCTCAATACAACAGTGGTGTGCAGAACGGCATCTCGGAATGCACAACTCGTCGGTCCTTGTCACAGATATGCTATTACAGCAGACGACCACACCGGGCTCCAGTGGGCACGAGATCACCAACACTGGACAATTGAGGAGTGGAAAAACATTGCCTGTTCTGACAAATCCCAGTTCCTGTGCGTCATGCTGATTGCAGAGTCAGGATTTGGCGTAGGCAGCATGAGTCCATGGCACCATACTGCCTGATGCCAATGGTACATGCTGGTTGTGTAATGGTGTGGGGAATGTTTTCCTGGCACACGTTAGGTCCCTTGATACCATTGAGAAATGATGGAAAATAGAATCAATCCATGCTCCGAAGAATTAAGGCTGTTCAAATTGAATTGTATTTGTCGCGTGCTACGTAAACAACAGAGAAATGCTTACTTACGGGACCTCCCCAACAATAATAATAAAAAAATAGAAATGGTAGAAAAAATACAAATATGTATATATATATATATATATATATATATATATATATATATATATCAATAAAAATAACATAAGGAATAAATAGAAAAAGTGATAACTTCTGGAGGCAAAAGGGGATCTGACCCAGTACTAGTTGGCTGTACCTAATAAACTTGCCACTGAGGTAATATACACTGAGTATACTAAACACTAGGAACACCTTCCTAATTTTGATTTGCAATTCCCCCTTTTTCCCTCAGAACAGACTCAATTTGTCGGGGCATGGACTCTACAAGGTGTCAAAAGCGTTCCACAGGGATGCTGGACCATGTTGACTCTAATGCTTCCCACAGTTGTCAAGTTGGCTAGTAGTGGATAGCTTGTTCCATCTCATCCCACAGATGCAATTGAATTGAGATCTGGTGACTGGGCAGGCCACTGCAATAAGCTAAATTCACTGTCATATTTGTGGAACCATTTCTGGACAATCCTCACTGCCTTGAAGGGATGCACCCGATGGCAATGTTGTTCAGATATCCCGTGGCATTCAAACATTGCTCCACTTTTATCAAGGGGCCCAAATGTGTGCCATAAAAACACACCTCACACCACCACCACCAGCCTGCAATGTTGACCCCTTGCGTGATGGATACATGTACTCGTGGTTTTCTCCATACCCTAGTCCTCCCATCTGCGTGAAACAGCAGGAACCGAGATTCATCAGACCAGGCAATGTTTTTCGATATTCTCCCGTGTTTTCGTTCCTGAGCCCACTGCAACCGCAGAGTCTTGTATTTTTTGCTGAAAGAAGTGGAAGTCTGTCAGGTTATCGGCTGCCATAACCCATTTGTGTCAATGTACAACGAATTGTGCTTTCTTTTATTGGTCTTTGGGCAGCAATGTTGTTCTTGACTGTTAGTTGACTAACTGTAGCCCCTCTGTTGCTCTGCACAATTTGTGTCTGTCTCCTTTGTCCTTTTTAATCAATGACACATTTTCGACAACTGGGCTGCCATTGGCTGAATGTCCATTGGGTGGTGGACCATTCTTTATACACACTGGAAACTGTTAAGCGTCAAAAACCCAGTAGCGTTGCAGTTCTTGACGTACTCAAACCAGTGTGCCTGACACCTACTACCATACCCCGTTCAAAGGCACTTAAATATTTTATCTTAACCATTCACCATCTGAATGGCACATGTACACAATCCATGTTTCAATTATCTCAAGGCTTAAAAATCCTTCTTTAACCTGTCTCCTCCCCTTCATCTACACTGATTTGAAGTTGATTTAACAAGGGACATCAATAACAGATCATAATTCTCACCTGGATTCACCAGGTCAGTCTGTCATGGAAAGATCAGCATACACTCAGTGTGTATATACTGTAAATACAGTGCATTCAGAAGGTATTCAGACCCCTTGACTTTTTCCACATTTTGTTACGTTACAGCCTTATTCTAAAATTGATTAAATCGTTTTTTTCCCCTCATCAATCTACACACAATACCGAGTAATGACAAAGCGAAAACAGGTTTTTAGAATTGTTTGATGGTGAATGGAGCAGGCATTGGAAGATTCATGAGAACAGCTGGAAAGATAAGAACATTTATTCAGGAACATGAAAGGTGTGCTTTTTAATATCTGACTGAACTGCAACTGTAAAACAGTCTGTGTTTGAGTCAGTGCTTGAGGGGGATAAAACAAATTGTTCTGTTGTCTCTAAATGTTGGAACATCTTCCTTTCAGGTGGTGGGAGAGTGGAGGTTTAGTAAAATCCACTGTGACATCTTTGTCACCCTAGATGTCATGATGTGCACTGCAAGCATCCTCAATCTCTGTGCCATCAGCATTGATCGGTAAGTGCTCTTGAAATTGTTGAATCTTGGCTGGAGGCAGGTGCCATTGTGGATTTGCAGTGAAAATCTTTAAGCAAATTCATTGGACTCTGGGCCTAAAAGGCCTACTTGCATAACCCAGCTGGTACTTTCTATTGAATACCAATGCCATTATTTATGGACTATGGAGTACGCCACTTTTCATTTTAAATGATTTTCCACTTCACTGATTTTCGTGTCACTCAAATGCATGTTCAGAACACCTCCTTGGTTATGTGAATACATAACTCAGAGTTGATTTAAATATTTATTGAAGTAATTTGTATTTGAATACAAAATGTCTGCACATTCAGTATGTGTGCAGAAAATCTTGGAGTTGTTTATACTACAGATACTTTATTTTAGAGTAAGAGGGTATATAGTCCTGTGATTAACAATTAGTCCTGTGATAGTCATGTGATCTGTACTATTGAATAAAGAGTACCCATAAAGCTAGAGTCCTTAATTGAAACAATAACCAGTCTCAAATTCATAGACAGAGCTATGGATGAAAGGACTGTACCCTCCATGATATCAAATGTACAGTTTTACCGTGTTTTTAGCTATATGGTGTTTATAGTTACATTGTTTACAAACAGTGCAGTAAAACAAGCTAATTTGGGATTCTGATGGGGTACAATAATGGAACTAAGCTCATAAGGCATTTATAAGTTATATTTTTCAAGAATCAATGGTTATTATGTACAGTACCAGTCAAAAGTTTGGACAGACCTACTTATTCCAAGGTTTTTCTTTACTATTTACATTTTCTACATTGTAGAATAATATCGAAGATATCAGAACTATGAAATAACACAAAATGTAATAACCAAAAAAGTGTTAAACATATGAAAATATATTATATATTTGAGATTCTTCAAAGTAGCCAACCTTTGCCTTGATGACAACTTTGCACACTCTTGGCATTATCTCAACCAGCTTCATGAGGTAGTCACCTGGAATCCATTTCAACTAACAGGTGTGCCTTAAGTTAATTTGTGGAATTTCTTTCCTTCTTAATGCGTTTGAGCCAATCAGTTGTGTTGTGACAAGGTAGGGGTGATATACAGAAGATAGCCCTATTTGGTAAATAGTGAAGACATCAAAACTATGAAATACCACATATGGAATCATCTAGTAACCAAAGCAGAGTTAAACAAATAAAAATATTTGTTTTGGAATTTCTTTCCTTCTTAGTGCGTTTGAGCCAGTCAGTATACAGAAGATAGCCCTATTTGGTAAAAGACCCAGTCCATATTATGGCAAGAACAGCTCAAATAAGCAAAGAGAAATTACAGTCCATCATTACTTTAAGACATGAAGGTCAGTCAATCCAATCCAAGTGCAGTCGCAAAAACCATCATGATGAAACTGGCTCTCATGAGGACTGCCACAGGAAAGGAAGACCCAGAGTTACCTCTGCTGCAGAGGAAAAGTTCATTAGAGTTAACTGCACCTCAGATTGCAGCCCAAATAAATGCTTCACAGAGTTCAAGTAACAGACACATCTCAACATCAACTGTTCAGAGGAGACAGTATGAATCAGGCCTTGCTGCAATTGCTGCAATGAAACCACTACTAAAGGACACCAATAAGAAGAAGAGACTTGCTTGAGCCAAGAAACACGAGCAATGGACATTCGACCGGTGGAAATCTGTCCTTTGGTCTGATGAGTCCAAATTTGAGATTTTTGGTTCCAACAGCTATGTCTTTGTGAGACGCAGAGTAGGTGAACGGATGATCTTCACATGTGTGGTTCCCACCGTGATGCATGGAGGAGGAGGTGTGATGCTGTGGCAGTGCTTTGCTGGTGACACTATCTGTGATTTATTTACAATTCAAGGCAGACTTAACCAGCATGGCTACCACAGCATTCTGCAGCGATACGCCATCCCTTCTGGTTTGCGCTTAGTGGGACTATCATTTGTTTTTCAACAGAACAATTACCCAACACTCCTCCAAGCTGTGTAAGGGCTATTTGACCAATAAGGAGAGTGATGGAGTGCTGCATTAGATGACCTGGCCTCCACAATCACCCGACCTCAACCCAATTGAGATGGTTTGGGATGAGTTAGACCGCAGAGTGAAGAAAAAGCCGCCAACAAGTGCTCAGCATATGTGGGAACTCCTTCAAGACTGTTGGATTCCTTATGAAGCTGGTTGAGAGAATGCCAAGAGTGTGCAAAGCTGTCATCAAGGCAAAGGGTGGCTACTTTGAAGAATCTAAAATCTAAAATATTTGTTCATTTGTTTAACATTTTTTGGGTGACTACATGATTACATATGTGTTAATTCATAGTTTTGATTTCTTCGCCATTATTCTACAATGTAAAAAATTGTCAAAATAAAGAAAAACCCTTAAATGAGTAGGTGTGTCCAAACTTTTGACTGGTGCTTTATATCATTCATTTCTAAGTCCAAAAATGTATGTAGCAACTAAGGATTATAGCTTTAAGTGCTTATTAAGTCGCCTTCGGCTTCGTACCTTAAAGGTTCCAAACCAAATTACAATGAAATCAGTAAAGTATGTCTGTTAGAGAATTTCTACTTCCTAAGGATGTCAACTAACTCACTAATAAGGTCACACAGCAGGCTAGAGGTTAATTGATAAGGTTCCCTACCAGGGATGTAGTGGAGGGTTATTTCATATAAACACATTTAATGCACAAGGGTTAATGCACCTTAGGCACCGTTTTATTTCCTGAATAGCATTACCTGTTATGCTAAATTAGCGTTTTTTTTGCGTTTACTGTGTTTACCCACCTTTTTTTCTACCCATACATCCCAGATGTCCCTACTAAGAGAAGATAGAGAAAGATGTAGTCTGTCACTCCACGTGTAGTCTGCGCAGTAGAGAAGCCAGTTTGTCTATTCCTACTGTGTTTTTCCCTCGTCTTTCCTCCCATCTGCTTCCTTCCACAACAGATACACAGCAGTCGCCATGCCCATGCTGTACAACACGCGCTACAGCTCCAGACGACGAGTCACTGTTATGATCTCGGTGGTGTGGGTTCTGTCCTTTGCGATATCATGCCCCCTGTTGTTTGGCCTAAATAACACAGGTAATAGCAGGAACTGTGAGCTACCTTGCTCTGCTGCACTGTAATCTTTGCTATTGCACAGTGCTTCCGCTGTGTTTTGGCTTTCACGGCACTAAGGAGTAGACTCAATTTGGCAATGATAGGTGATACTAAACTGTATGACTGCTGTGAATGGGGGTTAACAGTGTGGTGGTTAGTTTGAATGCTCCTCTTTCAAACACATAGTACAGTCGTGGCCAAAAGTTTTGAGAATGACACAAATATTAATTTTCACAGTCTGCTGCCTCAGTTTGTATGATGGCAATTTGCATATACTCCAGAATGTTATGAAGAGTGATCAGATGTATTGCAATTAATTGCAAAGTCCCTCTTTGCCATGCAAATGAACTGAATCCCCCAAAAACATTTCCACTGCATTTCAGCCCTGCCACAAAAGGACCAGCTGACATCATGTCAGTGATTCTCTCGTTAACACAGCTGTGAGTGTAGACGAGGACAAGGCTGGAAATCACTCTGTCATGCTGATTGAGTTCGAATAACAGACTGGAAGCTTCAAAAGGAGGGTGGTGCTTGGAATCATTGTTCTTCCTCTGTCAACCATGGTTACCTGCAAGGAAACACATGCCGTCATCAATGCTTTGCACAAAAAGGGCTTCACAGGCAAGGATATTGCTGCCAGTAAGATTGCACCTAAATCAAAAATGTATTGGTGCATCAAGAACTTCAAGGAGAGCGGTTCAATTGTTGTGAAGAAGGCTTCAGGGCGCCCAAAAAAGCTCAGTAAGCGCCAGGACCGTCTCCTAAAGTTGATTCAGCTGCGGGATCGGGGAACCACCAGTACAGAGCTTTCTCAGGAATGGCAGCAGGCAGGTGTGAGTGTATCTGCACGCACAGTGAGGCGGAGACTTTTGGAGGATGGCCTGATGTCAAGAAGGGCAGCAAAGAAGCCATTTCTCTCCAGGAAAAACATCAGGGACAGACTGATATTCTGCCAAAGGGACAGGGATTGGACTGCTGAGGACTGGGCTAAAGTCATTTTCTCTGAATCCCCTTTCCGATTGTTTGGGGCATCCGGAAAAAAGCTTGTCCGGAGAAGACAAGGTGAGCGCTACCATCAGTCCTGTGTCATGCCAACAGTAAAGCATCCTGAGATCATTCATGTGTGGGATTGCTTTTCAGCCAAGGGAGTGGGCTCACTCACAATTTTGCCTAAGAACACAGCCATGAATAAAGAATGGTACCAACACATTATCCGAGAGCAACTTCTCCTAACCATCCAGGAACAGTTTGGTGATGAACAATGCCTTTTCCAGCACGATGGAGCACCTTGCCATAAGGCAAAAGTGATAACTAAGTGGCTCAGGGAACAAAACATCGATATTTTGGGTCCATGGCCAGGAAACTCCCCAGACCTTAATCCCATTGAGAACCTGTGGTCAATCCTCAAGAGGCAGGTGGACAAACAAAACCCCACAAATTCTGACAAACTTCAAACATTGATTATGCAAGAATGGGCTGCCATCAGTCAGGATGTGGCCCAGAAGTTAATTGACAGCATGCCAGGGCGGATTGCAGAGGTCTTGAAAAAGAAGGGTCAACACTGCAAATATTGACTCTTTGCATCAACTTCATGTAATTGTCAATAAAAGCCTTTGACACTTATGAAATGCATGTAATTATACTTCAGTATTCCATAGTAACATCTGACTAAAATATCTAAAGACACTGAAGCAGAAAACTTTGTGGAAATTAATATTTGTGTCATTCTCAAAAAACTTTTGGCCACGACTGTATATTCATCCAAAATGTCCCTTTTTATGTATTTTGCACTGTTTTGACCAACTCAGATGCCTTGTGGTTAGAGTACCCACCCTGAGATTGAAAGGTTGGGAGACCGCTCATCGGCTGTGTCATATCAAAGCCTGTTTATATGGTACCCGATGCGTCTCAGCTTGGCACTCAGAATTATGGAGGTACATTGGGGAAAAGACTGCAATAGAATAGTGTCCTGTCCAGGGGTTGTACTTGTACATCAAACTGCTTCATGCTACAGAGAATTACTGTTACTCAAATGAGCTGTTCCTGTTCGCTCGTGCAAGGCTCCTTACTTACAGTGGCAAGAAAAAGTATGTAAACCCTTTGGAAATACCTGAATTTCTGCATAAATTGGTCAACAAAATGGATCTGATCTTCATCTAGGTCACAACAATAGACAAACAGTCTGCTTAAACTAATAACACACAAACACTTATACGTTTTCATGTCTTTATTGAACACAGTTTAGGGTGGGAAAGTATGTGAACCCTTGGATTTAATAACTGGTTGACCCTTTTTTGGCAGCAATAACCTCAACCAAACATTTTCTGTAGTAAGATGCCAAATGATTGGCATCTTACATTCAAACAATGAATCCTGATCTAGGATAACTTTTAAAACATGAAATTATTTGGCTTGCTCTAAAAGGATTTGGCTAAAAGCAAATCTACCCGCAATGGTCAGGAGGCATTTTGGACCATTCCTCTTACAAAACTGTTTCAGTTCAGCAATATTCTTGGGATGTCTGGTGTGAACTGCTCTCTTGAAATCATACCACAGCATCTCAATCGTGTTGAGGTCAGGACTCTGACTGGCCTTCTGTTGAAGCCATTCTGTTGTTGATTTACATCTGTGTTTTGGGTCGTTGTCCTGTTGCATCACCCAACTTCAGTTGAGATTCAATTGGCGGACAGATAGCCTAACATTCTCCTGCAAAATGTCTTGATAAACTTGGGAATTCATTTTTCCGTCGATGATAGCAAGCTGTCCAGGCCCTTAGGCAGCAAAGCAGCCCCAAACCATGATGCTCCCTCCACCATACTTTACAGTTGGGATTAGGTTTTTATGTTGTTGTGCTGTGCCTTTTTTTCTCCACACACAGTGTTGTGTGTTCCTTCCAAACAACTCAACTTTAGTTTAATCTGTCTACAGAATATTTTGCCAGTAGCGCTGTGGAACATCCAGGTGCACTTTTGCAAACTTTACATTTTTGTTTTTGTTTTGGACAGTAGTGGCTTCTTCTGTGGTGTCCTTCCATGAACACAATTCTTGTTTAGTGTTTTGTTCCAGAGATTTCTTTAAGCCTTTAGCTGACACTCTAGGATTCTTCTTAACCTCATTGAGCATTCTACACTGTGCTCTTGCAGTCATCTTTGCAGGACGGCCCCTCCTAGGGAGAGTAGCAACAGTACTGAACTTTCTCCATTTATAGACAATTTCTCTTACCGTGGACTGATGAACATCAAGGCTTTTAGAGATACTTTTGTAACCCTTTCCAGCTTTATGCAAGTCAACAATTCTTAATCTTAGGTCTTCTGAGCTCTCTTTTGTTTGAGGCATGGTTCATATCAGGCAATGCTTCTTGTGAATAGCAAACTCAAATTTTGTGAGTTTTTTTATACGGCAAGGCAGCTCCAACATATCCAATCTTGTTTCATTGATTGGACTCCAGGTTAGTGGACTCTTGACTCCAATTAGCTTTTGGAGAGGTCAATAGCCTAGGTGTTCACATAATTTTCCCAACCTACACTGTGAATGTGTAAAAGATGTATTCAGTGTAGACAAGAAAAATACAATAATTTTTGTGTTATTAGTTTAAGCACACTATGTTTGTCTATTGTTGTGACTTAGATGAAGATCAGATCAATTTTGATGACCAATTTATGCAGAAATCCAGGTCATTTCAAAGGGTTCACATACTTTTTCTTGCCACTGTACGTTTGACTAGTATTGTTGTTTTCTGTCATTTTGTTTTCCTCCCTAGCGACTCGCGACGAGTCCCTGTGCATCATCGCCAACCCGGCCTTTGTGGTGTACTCTTCCATTGTGTCCTTCTACATTCCCTTCATCATCACTCTGCTGGTCTACGTGCAAATTTATGTGGTGCTTCGCAAGCGGCGAAAACGGGTGAACACAAAGCGCTCGTGTCAAGGGACAGGCGACCACGACACAGGCGTTACGTTAAAGGTGACTAGGCTGCAAATCATGTTTTTCAAAAATGAAGTGCTCGACACACTTAGGAGAGCCAATTCAATTAAATACTTTGTCAACAACACGTCATGTGTTTTTGGAGAATGTAATCTATCAGGAGGAAGCAAAATATTGTCCATAAAGTGTTTTCTCTTCCCACACATGAGAGGCCAAACACATACAGTTGAAGTCGGAAGTTTACATACACTTAGGTTGGAGTCATTAAAACTCGTTTTTCAACCACTCCACAAATCTCTTGTTGACAAACTATATCGTTTTGGCAAGTCGGTTAGGACATCTACTTTGTGCATAACACAAGTAATTTTTCCAACAATTGTTTACGGACAGATTATTTCACTTATAATTCACTGTATCACAATTCAAGTGGGTCAGAAGTTTACATACACTAAGTTGACTGTGCCTTCAAACAGCTTGGAAAATTCCAGAAAATTATATCATGGCTTTAGAAGCTTCTGATAGGCTAATTTACATAATTTGAGTCAATTGGAGGTGTACCTGTGGATGTATTTCAAGGCCTACCTTCAAATGCAGTGCCTCTTTGCTCGACATCATGGGAAAATCAAAAGAAATCAGCCAAGACCTCAGAAATAAAATTGTAGACCTCCACAAGTCTGGTTCATCCTTGGGAACAATTTCCAAATGCCTGAAGGTACCACGTTCATCTGTACAAACAAGAGTACGGAAGTATTAACACCATGGGACCACACAGCCGTCATACCGCTCAGGAAAGAGATACATTCTGTCTCCTAGAGATGAACGTACTTTGGTGCGAAAAGTGCAAATCAATCCCAGAACAACAGCAAAGGACCTTGTGAAGATGCTGGAGGAAACGGGTACAAAAGTATCTATATCCACAGTAAAACAAGTCCTATATCGACATAACCTGAAAGGCCGCTCAGCAAGGAAGAAGCCACTGCTCCAAAACTGCCATAAAAAGCCAGACTACGGTTTGCAACTGCACATGGGGACAAAGATCATACTTTTTGGAGAAATGTCCCCTGGTCTGATGAAACAAAAATAGAATGTTTGGCCATAATGACCATCGTTATGTTTGGAGGAAAAGGGGGGAGGCTTGCAAGCCAAAGAACACCATCCCATCCATGAAGCACGGGGGTGGCAGCATCATGTTGTGGGGGTGCTTTGCTGCATGAGGGACTGGTGCACTTCACAAAATAGATGGCATTATGAGGCAGGACCATTATGTAGATATACTGAAGCAACATCTCAAGACATCAGTCAGGAAGTTAAAGCTTGGTCGCAAATGGGTCTTCCAAATGGACAATGACCCCAAGCATACTTCCAAAGTTGTGGCAAAATGGCTTAAGGACAACAAAGTCAAGGTATTGGAGTGGCCATCACAAAGCCCTGACCTCTATCCCATAGAAAAATTGTGGGCAGAACTGAAAAAGCGTGTGCGAGCAAGGAGGCCTACAAACCTGACTCAGTTACACCAGCTCTGTCAGGAGGAATGGGCCAAAATTCACCCAACTTATTGTGGGAAGCTTGTGGAAGGCTTCTCGAAATGTTTGACCCAAGTTAAACAATTGAAAGGCAATGCTACCAAATACTAATTGAGTGTATGTAAACTTCTGACCCACTGGGAATGTGATGAAATAAATAAATGCTGAAATAAATAATTCTCTCTATTATTATTCTGACATTTCATATTCTTAAAATAAAGTGGTGATCCTAACTGACCTAAAACGGAATATTTACTAGGATTAAATGTCAGGAATTGTGAAAAACTGAGTTTAAATGTGTTTGGCTAAGGTCTATGTAAACTTCCGACTTAAACTGTAGATAATGATCTTGTAGGAGGGGGCAAGAAATACACACGAGAGCTTTCTAGCTGGGATGAAAAGGGCACACGCAATTATCCTAAGGTGTTTTTAAGGGGGTTATCTTTTGTGCATTGAGATTATTAGCAACATATTGTGCTGTAATTGGTCATTTCACACGACAAATCCCAATCCCTTGGCCATGTTACATTGGTCTACTACATTAGAAGGTGTCACGTTCCTGACCTGTTTTCTCTTGTTTTTATGTCTTTATTGGTCAGGGCGTGAGTGTTGGGTGGGTAGTCTATGTTTTGTATTTCTATGTTGGGTTTTGTGTTCGGCCTGGTATGATTCTCAATTAGAGACAGGTGTGTATCGTTTGTCTCTGATTGAGAGTCATACTAAGGCAGCCAGGGTTTCACTGGGGTTTTGTGGGTGTTTGTTCCTGTGTCAGTGTTTGGGCCACACAGGACGGTTGAAGGTTAGTCACGTTTGTTGTTTTGTAGTTTTGTAGTGTCTTGTTTGCTGTTTTCATTAAAAGTATGATTAATCACCAATCCGCATCTTGGTCCGATCCATGCTCCTCCTAGTCTGAGGAGGAGAACAACAATGACTGCCTTTACAGAAACACCCACCACAACAGGACCAAGCGGATTGGAGCCGGAGGAAAGGAACTAAAGCAATGGAGAGAAGAGGAATGGAGTTGGGAACAAATATTCAACGGAGAAGGACCCTGGGCTAAGGTTGGTGTGAATCGCCGCTCGCGGGAGGAGAAGAAGGCAGCCACAGCCCAGGAGCGGTGGATTGAGGAGGCAGCACGTATGAGAGGCTGGAAGCCCGAGAGGCTCACCCAAAAATTTCTTGGGGGGGGGGGGGCTAAAGGGGAGTGTGGCGAAGCCGGGTTGGATACCTGAGCCAACTCCCCGGGCTTGCCGTGGAGTAAGAGGGCGTCGTACTGGTCAGACACCGTGTTATGCGGTAAAGCGCACGGTGTCCCCAGTACGCGTGCTTAGCCCAGTGCGGGCTATTCCACCTTGCCGCACTGGGAGGGCTAGGTTGGGCATCGAGCCGAGTGCCATGAAGCCGGCCCAACGTATCTGGTCTCCAGTACGTCTCCTCGGGCCGGCGTACATGGCACCAGCCTTACAGGTGGTGTCCCCGGTTCGCCTGCATAGCCCAGTGCGGGCTATTCCACCTCGCCGCACTGGCAGGGCTACGGGGACCATTCAACCTGGTAAGGTTGGGGAGGCTCGGTGCTCAAGAGCACGTGTCCTCCTTCACGGTCCGGTATATCCGGCGCCACCTTCCCACCCCAGCTCAGTACCACCAGTGCCTACACCACGCACCAGGCTTCCAGTGCATCTCCAGAGCCCTGTTCCTCTTCCACGCACTCTCCCTATGGTGCGTGTCTCCAGCCCAGTGCCTCCAGTTCCGGCACCACGCACCAAGCCTCCTGTGCGTCTCCAGAGCCCTGGACGCACTGTTCCTTCTCCCCGCACTCGCCCTGAGGTGCGTGCCCTCAGCCCGGTACCTCCAGTTCCGGTACCACGCACCAGGCCTAGAGTGCGCCACGAGAGTCCAGTGTGCCCTGTTCCTGTTCCCCGCACTCGCCCTGAGGTGCGTGCCCTCAGCCCGGTACCTCCAGTTCCGGTACCACGCACCAGGCCTATAGTGCGTCTCAGCCGGCCAGAGTCTGCCGTCTGCCCAGCGGTGCCTGAACGGCCCGTCTGCCCAGCGGTGCCTGAACTGCCCGTCTGCCCAGCGGCGCCTGAACTGCCCGTCTGCCAAGCGCCATCTGAGCCATCCGTCTCCATAGCGCCATCTGAGCCATCCGTCTCCATAGCGCCATCTGAGCCATCCGTCTCCCCAGCGCCATCTGAGCCATCCGTCTCCCCAGTGCCGTCTGAGCCATCCGTCTGCCCAGTGCCGTCTGAGCCATCCGTCTGTCCCGAGCCATTAGAGCCGCCCGTCTGTCCCGAGCCGTCAGAGCCGATAGTCAGTCAGGAGCCGCTAGAGCCAGTCGTCAGTCAGGATCTGCCAGGGCCGCCAACCAGACAGGATCTGCCAGAGACGCCAACCAGACAGGATCTGCCAGAGACGCCAACCAGACAGGATCTGCCAGAGACGTCAACCAGACAGGATCTGCCAGAGACGCCAACCAGACAGGATCTGCCGGAGCCGTCAGACAGTCATGAGCTGCCCTACAGTCATGAGCTGCCCTACAGTCATGAGCTGCCCTACAGTCATGAGCTGCCCTACAGTCATGAGCTGCCCTACAGTCATGAGCTGCCCTACAGTCATGAGCTGCCCTACAGTCAGGAGCTGCCCTACAGTCAGGAGCTGCCCTACAGTCAGGAGCTGCCAGTCAGTCCGGAGCTGCTGCCCCTTATCCCGGAGCTGCTGCCCCTTATCCCGGAGCTGCTGCCCCTTATCCCGGAGCTGCTGCCCCTTATCCCGGAGCTGCTGCCCCTTATCCCGATGCTGCCCCTTTATTTAGGTGGGTTGAGTTGGAGGGTGGTCATTGGGAGGGGGATACGGAAGCGGGGAGTGACTATGGTGGGGACCTCGTCCACCGCCAGAGCCGCCACCGTGGACAGACGCCCACCCAGACCCTCCCCTAGACTTTGTGCTGGTGCGCCCGGAGTTCGCACCTTAAGGGGGGGGTTCTGTCACGTTCCTGACCTGTTTTCTCTTGTTTTTATGTCTTTATTGGTCAGGGCGTGAGTGTTGGGTGGGTAGTCTATGTTTTGTATTTCTATGTTGGGTTTTGTGTTCGGCCTGGTATGATTCTCAATTAGAGACAGGTGTGTATCGTTTGTCTCTGATTGAGAGTCATACTAAGGCAGCCAGGGTTTCACTGGGGTTTTGTGGGTGTTTGTTCCTGTGTCAGTGTTTGGGCCACACAGGACAGTTGAAGGTTAGTCACGTTTGTTGTTTTGTAGTTTTGTAGTGTCTTGTTTGCTGTTTTCATTAAAAGTATGATTAATCACCAATCCGCATCTTGGTCCGATCCATGCTCCTCCTCGTCTGAGGAGGAGAACAACAATGACTGCCTTTACAGAAGGAGAGGTGAAATGCAACAGTAATTATAATGTGCCTTTAAGTTACCTTTTCTGGATATTGATTTTAGTGACATTAAAGCGGATCAATACAGGAAAAGAAGCCGTGTTTCTCTCACCCCTGTACATTACTCATGTACATGCATGCTTTTTGTCTTGGTGTGGGGGAGGGAGAGAGAAGAGAAAATAAATTCACAAAGTACTAGGCAATTGCAAGGAAAATAGTCCTCATCACTGTTATACTGACAGTCAATAAACCATTTCTGAAACAATATTGTCAGTTTAACTTTTTATTTCTGCCCTGTTGAGTGTTATGGATGTAATGATTCGAATGGGAATCAAATAACGGTGTACGCTTAATAGAATTACCGTTTTATTTTGTTAATTGTTCTTTAGAATTGTGCCCTCTCAAACGGCGACTCTGAGACCATTTGGTGCCTGTGCAGTGACTGTGTGCCGGCTTCTCTCCCCTGTTGTTGTTTCAGGAGAAGTGCAGTCACCCAGGAGATGTGAGGCTGTGCACTGTGATTGTGAAACCTAACGGGAGCTTCCCTGTCAACAAGAAAAAAGTGGTGCGTCAAGTATTTGTTGTGCTATTTTTACAGAGTAACTCTCATAAGGACATCTATTTCCTTTCAAAGGCAGTTAACGCAGTGTCACCTCTATCGTTCCCATTTCTCCCCATAAGCAAGATATAGAAGTTACTGCTCTATTATTAGTATTACTACTACTACTACTATTACTGCTACTACTACATTGTTGTTGACCTCTGTCTGCAGATCTTCATCAAAGAGGTGGCCCGCGAAGGGGACGACATGGAGTTGGACGAGGTGACCAATTGCAACCCTCAGAAACAGAAGAATGTGGACAATGCCACGCCTGTCAGCCACCAGCTCCTCCCGCCAACCAAGGCCAACGCCAGCCCCACCTCCGTGTCCCCCTCCCCGCCTGAGAGCTCCCTCAAAGTGGAAAAGAACAGCGACTCGAAGGATATACTGGCGGTGGTGCCCAAAGTGGCTAAAGTGTTTCAGACCGAGGCCTTACCCAACGGCAAAACCCAGACGTCTATCAAGCAGCAACCCGCTCTCATGAGTAAGAGGAAGATCTCCCAACAGAAGGAAAAGAAAGCCACTCAAATGCTAGCCATAGTCCTTGGTAAGTTGTTAACATGAATACCACGTTGAATGTTTGAAAGTACTGTTTGAACTTTTCAGGAGAGAGGAGGGATACAAACATTGGGGTAAAGTCTATTTTACTTTCACACGTCATAAGCAATAAGAGAACTCGATAAAATGTAGCTGATATATTTATTTTACTAGCTGTAGTTTTCCGATGGCCTGTATAGGTATATTGTATTCCCTTAGTAATCCTTAACTTGAAAAGAGCTTACAGGCAGCGAGGCAGACAATGTTGCAGCAAAAGGACACGGTTTTCATTTTCATCAATCAGAAGGACTTTTTTTTTAATCAAGTTTAACTTCAGGACATGATTCAATGTCAACATCAATCCAGTACCACGGTAATAGCTGGTTTCTCCGACATCTTCACATTTTGTCTTCTCTCTCTCTCTCTTTAGGTGTATTTATCATATGCTGGCTACCTTTTTTCATTACTCATATATTGAACACCCACTGCACCACGTGCAAGGTTCCTGCGGAGATGTATAACGCGTTCACGTGGCTGGGGTATGTGAACAGTGCGGTGAACCCCATCATATACACCACTTTCAATATAGAGTTCAGAAAAGCTTTCATCAAGATCCTGCATTGCTAAGGTTGATGTTTGAGCAGGGAGCTGAAATGAATGAGATGCATATCTTACAGCCTACTAAAATATACCTCATCCACATGAGGACAGTGCACATAACCATTAATCTCAGTGATGATCTTTGAGAAATGGAGAGACTGAGTAAATGCCACACATGAAGACTTGGGGACTTTTGTTTGATTCTTTTGTGGACTCATGTTCTCCCACATGAATGTATATCGAGGAATAATGTCTTTATCATTGAGCTGTTTCTTGGAAATGTCATGTTGGTCTTAACCATCGTGCTTGTCACTTTAGAGCTGTCCATGTCAGGAAATGTAAAGAAAACACAAGACGATGTGTTTAAAAACACTAAAGCAAACCACCTATTTAATCTGTGTATATATGATGTATTTTGATAATGGCTGAATCCTGCAAAGAACAACTAGATATCAACAAATCAGTGTTCATCTCAGTATTAAACCTGATCATATTAAACTGGTCATCTATGAGCTCTGCAGCTTTAAACCACCCACAGAATAAAAATGTGTGTTATATAGAGATTAAACATTTTGACTCATGGTTTTCTCACTGGTCCACTTGGCAAGAGAGGCACATATTTGTGATTACATTTAATAATATTATTATTCTTATTATTCTTATTCTTATTATTATACCAAAAGAACTTACAGCCACCATGTGACAATTGTTCCTATCTGACCCGGAAGGACCATGAATAAGGGTTTTTGTGCAATTATTATTTACATTTGCTGTACATGCTTTTTATAAACCCGTTCTATGTGACTAAATGCCTGCAATGAAAATTTGATGCATGTTGCAATGCTCCTTTACATGGATTCTCATGAAATGTAAGTTTGACAAAAAAAACTATATGTCCAATAAATGAAGTAATGAGACGTGCTACGTAAATGTATTATTCTTTGATACTCTATATACTGTTTATATCATGTAATACTGTATAAATAACTAATACAATAGTGCAATGCAAAACGTTATACCACTACTAGGCTGAATACTCTATTATAATTGGTCGAGATGGTGTTCATTATTTTCCTGTAAATACACAGCAAAATATTATATGGCAATTATGTAGTTGCAACTAAAAACAGTGACTCACGCTATTCCATATCAATGTTTTCTGCAGATGATTCTAATGTTCTCTGTGCAGGAAACCATCATGCGACACACAAAACATGTTTGAATATTTCTTTATTTCCATTATAGTGAAAAATCGAATACAATATATCTATCCATTTGAAAAAGACAAACCAACAGCAAGTCTTTAGTGTGAAAGCCCCCTAGGCCTAGTCTATGGTTTATGTGGCATGACACAGCCTGATCTACAGGCCCCATCTCGTAGGATGTTATAATGTCATTAGTCCCATGGTAACCATTATCAGAGACTGTGGTTCGTCTCTACATAAGATCAAAGCCACAGTTTCTGATGACAGCGCAGAAATAGTTATGTCTTCAAGTGTAAAAGGGATGCCTCATCCCGTAATTAATGTGTAATCTTGAACACTCAAGATGTTCTGCCCCACTAAGCTACCTGTCTTGACATATCAAGTCCCTCATCACTACCTCACGAGATGGCTCCTCACTGCACTGAAAGTATACCCTGGCTGTCTGGCCTGATACCACCAACAATAGTAAAGAATAGAGCTATAGTAGCGGTCACACACAGAACCCCATTGTTGTACTGGTAGGATAGCAATGACACTTACCAGATGTTTCCTTAAAATCCAAATTGACTTGCAGTACAATGAGTGCATACACTTTTCGAACGTCTGTGTCATCCCTGTGGGACTTAAACCCACAACCTTGTCGTCGTTGTTTTTTTCCGACCAAGTGATGTGCCTTTGCATACCTTGTCTGAATTTGTTTGGCATTCAGACACATTCTGTCGTCATACTATACGTCTCATCACAGGCTGCTGTGTTATTATGGGTACTTTGATTTACACTTTAGCCATGGTTCATCTGTGCCAGAGCCATTTGAATATTTACCTTTCTCTTTCATCATCCTTGCTCTGTAACAAGCTTCCCTTAGATTTTTTTTGTAAATACTAGACGTTTCCTACAAGCAGCATCCAGCCCCTGGCCCTGCGTCACATTTTAAGGAGGTCCCCAGGGCCCCAATTCAAACAGCACCGAGTCTTCAAAATCCTGTTATTCAGATGCTATATCACCTTCAATGACCCCAATACCAACCATATACATGTACTATCCCCGGTCACTGTCAATCTGAATGTCCTCCCCTCCATCCGTGATGATGACACAGTCAGGCCCCCACTGTGTTGTCTAAGCTTTACGCAACATTGAATGGTCCGTGACATTGATTCTCCTCAAGTTTAATTCATATCAACGGCAACTTTTGACAAGCACATACCTCAAGGGACAACTGGGAACACTGTATAATCTCTGCACAGCCCAAATACAAACCATCAGGGGAGGACAGGGATAGGCCTCCCTTGGCCTCGCAGGTACCCGCCTCCTTCCAGTGTATATCCCTCTTCCTCTGATCTCTGAAGTGACTTTTCTCCTTTTCCTCGCCTGCTATCACCCTAAGGCTTGCCTGAGCCCCAGTGATTGGCATGTTCAAATAAAGTAGTAGTGGTGGTGTGTGTTCCAACACTGGGGCCCTTTAATGAACTGAGCGAAGATGGCTTGCCAGACACTGCATTATTGAAAAGTTTCCACACCCGAGCTGTGATCAGGCGGCCTGTAAGGCTCTTAATGGACTTTGTGTCAGAGCTTTCCATGTGATTGCTAGATCAGCCATTGCCATTTACCTCCAGCGTGAGCTGTGAAGTCGTGCTGCTCTGACTAGTGATCGCTGTGCTGCAGGGGGTATGCTGGATGGATGATTGCCTCTCAGAGATGGAGCATCCTGGGTACTGCGTTGTGACAATCTAACAGGATGTTTTGAACTGCAACTGATTTCACCTCTCTGTCTCGTCTCATTAACTGAAGAGCATATATCTACATCTATGCAGTTAGATCCAGTTTAGACCTGTTCATCGGTAATGATGGACTAGACATGACTTTGCAACGACAGGGTTAGGCAGGGTTGACGGAAATATTACGGTAAATATAGAGATGCAGTGCATTCGGAAAGTATTCAGATCCCTTCCCTTTGTCACGTTACAGCCTTATTCTAAAATGGATGAAATACAAATGTTCCTCATCAATCTACACACAATACCCCATAATGACAAAGCGAAAACAGGTTTTTAGAAAAGTTAGCAAATTTATAAAACATTAAAACACAGAAATACCTTATTTACACAAGTATTCAGACCCTTTGAAATTGAGCTCATGTGCATCCTGATTCCATTGATCATCATTGAGATGTTTTTTTAATTGGAGTCCTCCTGTTGTAAATTCAATTGATTGGACATGATTTGGAAAGGCACACACCTGTCTATATAAGGTCCCACATTTGACAGTGCATGTCAGAGCAAAAACCAAGCCGTGAGGTCAAAGGAATTGTCCGTAGAGCTCTGAGACAGGATTGTGTCGAGG
The DNA here is from genome assembly GCF_045679555.1 of Salvelinus alpinus. Taxonomy (NCBI): domain Eukaryota; kingdom Metazoa; phylum Chordata; class Actinopteri; order Salmoniformes; family Salmonidae; genus Salvelinus; species Salvelinus alpinus. The sequence goes on from NC_092107.1 coordinate 21,982,154, forward strand.
CACAGATCTAGGGAAGTATACCAAAAAATGTCGGCAGCATTGAAGGTCCCCATGAACACAGTGGCCTCCATCATTCTTAAATGGAAGAAGTTTGTAACCACCAAGACTCTTCCAAGAGCTGGCCGCCCGGCCAAACTGAGCAATCGGGGGAGAAGAGCCTTGGTCAGGCAGGTGACCAAGAACCGGATGGTCACTCTGACAGAGCTCCAGAGATCCTCTGTGGAGATGGGAGAACCTTCCAGAAGGACAACCAACCAACCAATCAGGCCTTTATGGTAGAGTGGCCAGACTGAAGCCACTCCTCAGTAAAAGGCACATGATACCCTGCTTGGAGTTTGCCAAAAGACACCTAAAGGACTCTCAGACCATGAGAAACAGGACTCTCTGGTCTGATGAAACCAAGATTGAACTCTTTGGCTTGAATACCAAGCGTCATGTCTGGAGGAAACTTGGAACCATCCCTATGGTGAATCATGGTGGTGGCAGCATCATGCTGTGGGGATGTTTTTTGGTGGCAGGGAATGGGAGACTAGGCAGGATCGAGGGAAAGATGAACAGTGCAAAGTACAGAGAGGTCCTTGATGAAAACCTGTTAACTTTCCAACAGGACAACGACCCTAAGCACACAGCCAAGACAACGCAGGAGTGGCTTCGAGACAAGTCTGCGAATGTCCTTGAGTGGTGGAGCCAGAGCCCGGACTTAAATCCAATCGAACATCTCTGGAGAGACCTCAAAATAGCTGAGCAGCCTGACAGAGATTGAGAGGATCTGCTGAGAAGAATGGGAGAAACCCCCATATAAAATAAAATGTTATTTGTCAAATGCGCCGAAAAGAACAGGTGTAGACCTTCCAGTGAAATGCTTACTTACAAGCGTTTAACTAACAATGCCGTTTTTAGAAAAATGAGTGTTAAGTAAAAAAGTACAAATAATTAAACCGCAGCAGTAAACAGTATCAAGGCTATATACAGTGGGGAGAACAAGTATTTGATACACTGCCGATTTTGCAGGTTTTCCTACTTACAAAGCATGTAGAGGTCTGTCATTTTTATCATAGGTACACTTCAACTGTGAGAGACGGAATCTAAAACAAAAATCCAGAAAATCACATTGTATGATTTTTAAGTAATTAATTTGCATTTTATTGCATGACATAAGTATTTGATCACCTACCAACCAGTAAGAATTCCGGCTCTCACAGACCTGTTAGTTTTTCTTTAAGAAGCCCTCCTGTTCTCCACTCATTACCTGTATTAACTGCACCTGTTTGAACTCGTTACCTGTATAAAAGACACCTGTCCACACACTCAATCAAACAGACTCCAACCTCTCCACAATGGCCAAGACCAGAGAGCTGTGTAAGGACATCAGGGATAAATTGTAGACCTGTACAAGGCTGGGATGGGCTACAGGACAATAGCCAAGCAGCTTGGTGAGAAGGCAACAACTGTTGGCACAATTATTAGAAAATGGAAGAAGTTCAAGATGACGGTCAATCACCCTCGGTCTGGGGCTCCATGCAAGATCTCACCTCGTGGGGCATCAATGATCATGAGGAATGTGAGGGATCAGCCCAGAACTACACGGCAGGACCTGGTCAATGACCTGAAGAGAGCTGGGACCACAGTCTCAAAGAAAACCATTAGTAACACACTACACCGTCATGGATTAAAATCCTGCAGCGCACGCAAGGTCCCCCTGCTCAAGCCAGCGCATGTCCAGGCCCGTCTGAAGTTTGCCAATGACCATCTGGATGATCCAGAGGAGGAATGGGAGAAGGTCATGTGGTCTGATGAGACAAAAATAGAGCTTTTTGCTCTAAACTCCACTCGCCGTGTTTGGAGGAATAGAAGAATGAGTACAACCCCAAGAACACCATCCCAACCGTGAAGCATGGAGGTGGAAACATCATTCTTTGGGGATGCTTTTCTGCAAAGGGGACAGGACGACTGCACCGTATTGAGGGGAGGATGGACGGGGCCATGTATCGCGAGATCTTGACCAACAACCTCCTTCCCTCAGTAAGAGCATTGAAGATGGGTCGTGGCTGGGTCTTCCAGCATGACAACGACCCGAAACACACAGCCAGGGCAACTAAGGAGTGGCTCCGTAAGAAGCATCTCAAGGTCCTGGAGTGGCCTAGCCAGTCTCCAGACCTGAACCCAATAGAAAATCTTTGGAGGGAGCCGAAAGTCCGTATTGCCCAGCGACAGCCCCGAAACCTGAAGGATCTGGAGAAGGTCTGTATGGAGGAGTGGGCCAAAATCCCTGCTGCAGTGTGTGCAAACCTGGTCAAGAACTACAGGAAACGTATGATCTCTGTAATTGCAAACTAAGGTTTCTGTACCAAATATTCAGTTCTGCTTTTCTGATGTATCAAATACTTATGTCATGCAATAAAATGCAAATTAATTACTTAAAAATCATACAATGTGATTTTCTGGATTTTTGTTTTAGATTCCTTCTCTCACAGTTGAAGTGTACCTATGATAAAAATTACAGACCTCTACATGCTTTGTAAGTAGGAAAACCTGCAAAATTGTCAGTGTATCAAATACTTGTTCTCCCCACTGTATGGTGGGTATCGGTACAGAGTCAATGTGCGGGGGCAAAGGTTAGATTGAGGGAACTGAGGTAATATGTACATGTAGGTAGAGGTTAAGTGACTATGCATAGATAATAACCAGAGAGTAACAGCAGGGTAAAAGGGGGGGACAATGCAAATACTCTGGGCAGCCATTTGATTAGCTGTTCAGGAGTCTTATGACTTGGGGGTGGAAGCTGTTATGAAGCCTTTTGAACCTAGACTTGGTGTTCCAGTAGCGCTTGCCGTGCGATAGCAGAGAGAACGGTCTATGACTGGGGTGGCTGGAGTCTTTGACAATTTTTTGGGCCTTCCTCTGACACGGGCTGGTATAGAGGTTCTGGAAGGCAGGAAGCTTGTCCCCAGTGATGTACTGGGCCATATGCACTACCCTCTGTAGTGCCTTGCGGTTGGATGCCGAACAGTTGCTATACCAGGCAGTGAAGCAACCAGTCAGGACGCTCTCGATGGTGCAGCTGTAGAACGTTTGAGTATCTGAGGACCCATGCCAAATCTTTTCAGTCTCCTGAGGCGGAATAGGCTTTGTCGTGCTATCTTCACAACTGTCTTGGTGTGTTTGAACCATGATAGTTTGTTGTTGTTGTGGACACCAAGGAACTTGAAGCTCTCAACCTGCTCCACTACAGCCCCGTCGATGAGAATGGGGGCGTGCTCGGTCCTCCTTTTCCTGTAGTCCACAATCATCTCCTTTGTCTTGATGACGTTGAGGGATAGGTTGTTAGGGAGAGGTTGTTAGAGACAGCAGGAGCGGCAGAGATACTCTGAATGATCGGCTATGAAAAGCCACCTGACATTTACTCCTGAGGTGCTGACCTGCTGGTCATCTATGAACATTTGAACATCTTGGCCATGTTCTCTTATAATCTCCACCTGGCACAGCCGGAAGAGGACTGGCCACCCCTCATAGCCTGGTTCCTCTCTAGGTTTCTTCCTAGGTTCTGGCCTTTTCTAGGGAGTTTTTCCTAGCTACCGTGCTTCTACAACTCCATTGCTTGCTGTTAGGGGTTTTAGGCTGGGTTTCTGTACAGCACTTTGTGACATCAGCTGATGTAAGAAGGGCTTTATAAATACATTTGATTGATTGTTATCCTGGCAACACACGGCCCGGTCTCTAACCTCCTCCCTATAGTCTGTCTCATTGTTGTCAGTGATCAGGCCTACCACTGTTGTGTCGTCTGCAAACTTAATGATGGTATTGGAGTCGTGCCTGGCCATGCAGTCATGGGGGAACAGGGGGTACAGGAGGGAACTGAGCACGCACCCCTGAGGGGCCCCTGTGTTGAGGATCAGCGTGGCAGATGTGTTGTTACCTACCCTTACCACCTGGGGGCGGCCTGTCAGGAAGTCCAGGATCCAGTTGCAGAGGGAGGTGTTTAATCCCAGGGTCCTTAGCTTAGTGATGAGCTTTGAGGGCACTACGGTGTTGAATGCTGAGCTCTAGTCAATGAATAGCATTCTCACATAGGTGTTCTTTTTATCCAGGTGGGAAAAGGTAGTGTAGAGATTGCAGAGATTGCATCATCTGTGGATCTGTTGGGGCGGTATACAAATTGGAGTGGGTCTAGGGTTTCTTGGATAGTGGTGTTGATGTGAGCTATGACCAGCCTTTCAAATCACTTCATGGCTACAGACGTGAGTGCTACGGGTCGGTAGTCATTTAGGCAGGTTACCTTAGTGTTCTTGGTCACAGGCACTATGGTGTTCTGCTTAAAATATGTTCGTAGTACAGACTCGGACAGTTTAAAGGTCTTATTCACATCTGCTACGGAAAGCGTGATCACACAGTCGTCCGGAACAGCTGATGCTCTCATGCATGCTTTAGTGTTGCTTGTCTCGAAGTGAGCATAGAAGTAATTTTGCTCATCTGGTAGGCTCATGTCACTAGCTCGCGGCTGTTTTTCCCTTTGTAGTCTGTAATGGTTTGCAAGCCCTGCCAAATCCGACGAGCGTCGAAGCCAGTGAAGAATGATTCAATCTTAGTCCTGTATTGATGCTTTGCCTGTTTGATGGTTCGTCTGAGGGCATAGTGGGATTTCTTATAAGCGTCCGGGTTAGAGTCCCGCTCCTTGAAAGCGGCAGCTCTACCTTGTAGCTCAGTTGCCTATAATCCATGGCTTCTGGTTGGGTATGTACTTACGGTCACTGTGGGGACGACGTCATCGGTGCACTTGTTGATGAAGCCAGTGACTGATGTGGTGTAGTCCTCAATGCCATCGGAAGGAGTCCTGCAGCTTAGCATCTGTGTCATCTGACCACTTCTTTTTCGACCGAGTCACTGGTACTTCCTGCTTTAGATCTCACTTGTAAGCAGGAATCACGAGGATAGAATTATGGCCAGAATTGCCAAATGGAGGGCGAGGGAGAGCTTTGAACGCGTCTCTGTGTGTGGAGTAAAAGTGGTCTAGAGTTTTATTTCCCTCTGGTTGCACATTTAACATGCTGGTAGAAATGAGGTAAAACGGATTTAAGTTACCCTGCATTAAAGTCATATACAGATGTACCAAGCTTGTAGCGACATACCCAAGAATACTCGAGGCTGTAATCGCTGCCGAAGGTGCTTCAACAAAGTATTGAGGAAAGGGTCCAAATACTTATGTAAATGTAATATTTCCTTATTTTTTTATAGACATTTAAAAAAAATGGTATTAACAACAGAAAATACGGCATCTATATAAATACAGAAGTTTAGAGACTTTCTTTTTCTTTTCCCAAAACCCTTCCATCTGCTGCTGTATGCGTTCACATTTTACTGGCATAAACCGCATTGAATATTTATTTGAAAGACAATATTTTACCACAACTTGCATGGTGGAGACAAAAAGAAAACAATTCATAAAGTTGTTGATGCAACAGAACTAATGATTTAGCCCTGCACATTTTGGCTCTTTGAGTGTTTTCAGAGTCTGAGGGGGTTGGACCAAGGTGGTTGAAATGCCATCAGGAGGAATACTGTAGCAGTTAATCCAGAAATCAATTTACTGGATACAGATATCCTGGGAGAGGTGTAATCAACATCGTGTTTGTGAGAATCTCCCCTTTCCACAGTGGGGTCACATTAGTTTGTAGCCAAACGGTTTGGACGCTACAAACAGTAGTTGGCACATCAACCGTACTGACTTCAGAAGAGTCCCTTGACACTTGTGTGGGTGACAGAGCAAACCGTTTGGACGCTATAGACATTTTTGTGAGAAGACCGATTTTTTCGGGATGTCTCATGGTCTGACAAACACCACTCTAGCTCTGCCACTTTCACCGCAGATGCGTAAGTGCGACACTGGTGGATGAGGTGGATTGAGACTCATCCAATGAAAAATAAAAAACATATCTCTAGCTTAAACTGACGGTGCACCGGTGCGTCAATCGACTCCGGGGTTATTAAATAAGCATACTATTGTCCTAAAAGTATGCATATGTAAGTCCTTTGTAGATAAGCACGGAGAACAGATTTTGTGGCTGATAGACAATATTGGCAACTTGTCCCTAAGCCTTCGAAGCTCGACCCTTACTTAAAAGGGAACATTTTCTTCAATCATGGCAATTATTTTCACCTGGCACTTTTTCCATTTCACTAATGGCTGTGGAGTCAGGACGGAGTCGTTTGTAATAATTTATCCCTCCCAGGCACAGTATCAATCTAAATCTTGGTACAATCTATCGCATTTGAGGCCGGAGATTGCAAGAGGAGCCTGTTGTTAATTGTGTTGGGAGTGTGGTGGAAGATTGGAGAGCTCTGAGAGCTCCCACGGCGTCGCGGCCATAATCACATGCTTGAGACACGCCGAAAGCCGCCTCCTCCTTCCTCCGGAGTCAGGGTGATGGGGAGAATAAGGCTGCCACAGCTGAGCCACTGGCAGATGTTGTGTTTGTTTTTCTAATGTGTTAATAAGACTTCTAGCCGGACCCAAACTAGAGCCGGCTGGTTGATTTGCTTTATGCATTCATTTTTCACACATATAAATCAATACTGTCAAGTACCTGGGCTGGGCTGTGTACAAGGTGCAGGCTCTGTTGTTTACTGAGGCTAGGGATAAAAGCTCTGGCACAGTCTGCCATCCCCTGGAAATATATATATTTAAGTGGTAGCAGCTGCGATGTGTGTCATTTCCATCCCAGATTTTTACTCTTATTCCAATCCTTTCCCTAGAGATATGATCATGTTTGAGGAATCTTAATACAATTCTACATCATCAGTGATTGTGAGATAAATAAAATGGTGGATACTATCCAAGTATCTGATAAATAGTTGAAATGTTAACCCACTTCAGACTCAATTATTCACTGCAATGGGAATTGTCTTTTGGCCTGATTACAACCGATGAATGTAGTTAATTAATTAACATGTAGTTCATTAACATGTCTTGCTCAGTCACAATCACAAATGTGTTTCTGAGACAGAATGTATGGTTTCACTTTCACAGGAGGAAATATTTTGAAGTCACTTTTTGTTCCTTGAAAGGCCTCAAAACCACTATCCCATATTCCACTTCAATCGAAACAATATTGAAGACGATCAGTACTATCTATGGGGATGTCTGAGTATGTCTGAAACGTTCAGGCTTATCCAGCATCCAAAAACCTTCCATAACCCATAATTTGCACTTATAGGCCTATAGCTATCTAGTTATCTATGTATTGATTAATTTTTATAGGCCTACAGGCCTACAGGAACATAGCTGGGCAGAGCAATCCGGCAAGTTCATCGGATCTCATCACAACGTTTTTCCATTCCTCCTGCAAAAGACTCTTTTGTAACTTGCTGAATGGCTTCTGGGAATTACAAGCTATTGTTGGAGAAGTAGAATGGAAGGTCTTTGGGGTTAATATAAGTACGTAGGCCTGTTTAGGGGAATAAATTACAACTGAACTAAGATCCATGTTGTATTGTGTCTGCAGTACAATAAGTTATCAAATTGTGTGCTCTGTGGTTTTATTGTTACCTTCATTCTTACTTTCCGTTGTGTATCTTTAACCATGGTTTAAACTACTTCACTACGGGGTTTTCATACCGTCATGTATTGTAGCTATCTATTATCCAAGCAGTTAGTCACGTACCCTTGCTAAATCCGCTGTGTGTCAACAAATCAGGTTTTTGACATGCCTAGCGAATGACAGTTGACTCACTGTTTTCTAATAGGATATTTGGTACCACTTTTTAAGGGGTTCTTATTACATATGTAATTACAATGTCGCAAGTATTGTAATTAATTGTAATAATAATTAGACTGTAATAACATGTCACTTCTGGCAATTGCAGTCGGTAATTACAGGGGTGTAAACAACAAAATGCTTGTTTGTTACAAATGTTAAAGTTTCCGATAGTGTCCCAACGCACCATATTTCATCCTGCACGAACTACGTGATAAGTGTTAGCCAACTGAAAACCTGACTACCTCAATGTCACAGCTCTGCAATAAACAGCTCTGGCTCAGTGGCAAAACGGGTTCACAAACGCCTCACATCAAAAAATACTTTAACTTGTTAAGTCATTTATAGGTGCATTTGACAATAGGTCAATTACTTTAACCATCAATGAAACATTTTTACACAAATTAATAAAAAAGTTATGGTTAAGATTATGAGATAGTAATTTGTGCTTGTCAAATTGTGAGCCTATTAAGCTTGGTTGAATAATGGTTTGTACAGTAAATGCACTTAAAATGGTGATAAAACAAACTCTTATTCTATCATTTAATCTTGCAAGGAATATTTCACTTTCTCTGGTCATAGGAGTAACAACATTAATTTGTGCATGACTTGAGTTTCGCCATCAGCTGGAAGACAGTGTCCCTTTTCGGTCAGTGTCAGCGGAGGAAAGGGAGAGCGGAGGGACATGACATTAAGAGGTGGACCCGTCTGCTGCCCTCTCCCTCCACTGTGACTGACCATCAGATGCAGGCTCAATCAGCCCAGTGATATAAAAAAAGTAAATTATTTAAATGTATGCTCACTCAGCTGTGCCTCACAAGTAACACAACAACTGATCTACTACCGGTGTGATTATATAGCGTACCTGAAATGTTGAAATATAAATGGTCTGAGAAGAACAACAATGCATTGGCAGGGCAATTCAAGCAAAGCCAATGTATGCAGTCATAATGTTTTGGGCCTATAGCCTGCTGCACAAACCTCATTACTACAGTATTCTTTTAATAGGTTCATGTTGGATAGGCTTATTTTACGTTAGGAACACCTGCTATTTCCATGACATAGACAGACCAGGTGAACCCAGGTGAAAGCTACGATCCCTTATTGATGTCACCTGTTAAACCCACTTCAACCAGTGTAGATGAAGGGAAGGAGACAGGTTAAATAGGGACTTTAAGCCTTAAGACAATTGAGACATGGATTGTGCATGTGTGCCATTCAGAGGATGAATGGGCAAGACAAAATATTGAAGTGCCTTTGAATGGGGTATGGTTCTAACTCTGAATGCGCAGCTATGAAAAGCCAACTGACATTTACTCCTGAGGTGCTGACCTGTTGCACCCACTGTGGCCACCCCTCAGAGCCTGTTTCTTCCTAGGTTCCTGCCTTTCTAGGGAGTTCTTCCTAGCCACCGTGCTTCTACATCTGCATTGCTTGCTGTTTGGTGTTTTAGGCTGGGTTTCTGTATAGCACTTTGTGACATCAGCTGATGTAAAAAAGGCTTTATAAATACATTTGATTGGTTGATTGGTAGTAGGTGACAGGCCCACCGGTTTGAGTGTGTCAAGAACTGCAACGCTGCTGGGTTTTTCACTCTCAAGAGTTTCCTATCAAGAATGGTCAAACACCCTACAGACATCCAGCCAACTTGACACAACTGTGGGAAGCACTGGAGTCAACGTGGGCCAGCATCCCTGTTGAACGCTTTCGACACCTAGTAGTCCATGACCCAACGAATTGAGGCTGTTCTCAGGGCAAACAGCGATGAAACTCTATATTAGGAAGGTGTCCTAATGTTTTGTACACTCAGTGTATATCTGATCTGTTTCTGTAAACTCAACCAAGTTAACTCAGGTGGTACACTTTTTGGGGGAAAGTGCAAGCAACAAGACTAAGTGGATATTTTGAAGAGTGCGCATTCACAGGTAGGTAATTAGAGCCTACTGAGCCTCCAACCTTTTTAATCTCGGGCACCCAGCAATCTTTACACAAGAGATTACAACCTTGTGACAGTTACTGAATCGGATGCAGCTGAGAAGAAACAAAACACTAAATGATTTGTAACAAGCATTTGTCGTTACACCTCTGCAATTACTGACAGTTTCATTTTGTTATTACAGTGTAACTACAACTTAGTACAATTAAATGCAATACTAATTACACATTTAATTGCACTGTAATAAGGAGCAGAGACATCACTAGACATTCAGAACATCCGGCGGGGGGAGATTTGATCGCTGCGCGACCGAAATGAAGCACCCCGCACACTTGGCCTCGCACGCTAGCAGTGAACATTTTTCAGAAACATACAGTACCAGTCAAAAAATTGACACACCTACTCATTCAAGGGTTTTTCTTTATTTTTACTATTTTCTACATAATTTGTAATTTGTTTATTAATAACTTTTCATGTTCTAAACTGTGCACTCACCTCAAACAATAGCATGGTATTATTTCACTGCAATAGCTACTATAAATTGGACAGTGCAGTTAGATTAACAAGACTTTAAGCTTTCTGCCAATATCAGATATGTCTGTCCTGGGAAAGTTTCTTGTTACTTACAACCTCATGCTAATCGCATTAGCCTACGTTAGCTCAACCGTCCCGTGGAAGGGACACCGATTCCGAAGAAGCTAGACTGTGTCGTCCCTCACGTTAATTAGTTAGCTTAACATTATCTGTCAGTGCAGCTTTTGAGTCAACATGATGAAATGTAAGTTACTCGAATCTGGCTTACTGTGAGATCAATAACTCTGAATAACATCATCTTGGGCTAACACACTGTGCTATAGTAATAGCAAGCTAAAAGAGTTTATCTCCGGTTCTCCTTCCCATCTTTGCAGTCTCTCCCTCAGAGAATGAACAGTCTGAAATATATTTTTGGGGGACTAATCAGAAATTACTTTGGAAAACCACTTTGACTCCGTACATAGAAATGCTGGTTTTAGGCAGCACTAAAAAGGCAAGGCAGTCCAGGGCTCATGTTTGGAGTATTCACTGCAGTGTAGCCTATCTTGTTTTACACCATCCCAGCAGGGCAAAAGACTCGGAGCTGAGACAAAATAATTTGGGGCCAAAGCCACGAAAGCCCTGGTCTGGTGACGTCAATGATAAGGAGCCCTTAAAATTAAGTGTGATCCAGATTTTTCTATTCCATTTAGGTTTTCTGGTTGAATTGAACTAGCCCAAACCTTTGCTGCTGCAAACCTCACAACTGTAATGATATTACCTACTGCTGACAATTAGGTTTACAATTGACAACTGATTGTTTAAAAGAGTGACAGCCCAGCCTAACTTCTTCCCATCCAAATTGATTTGCCATTGATTTCTGGAGCCTCTAATCCTCAACTTCCTATACTCCATTCCTAATTCTTCTCACATGTGCAAGTAAGAATTAAAACACATTAATATCGGAGTTGGTTACAAACATTTCTTCATGACAGTTAGCAGAAAACCTCCCCTTCAACTAGTCGCCACGATGCATTGCCTCTACTGTAAACATGTCTTCAGTCAAACCATCTTCCCATACAGTACAGTACTGTGACATCAAAAAGCTCCCAGTTCTATACAGTCTTGTGAAATCCACAAGCCATCCAGATCCAGACTACAAGGAATGTCTGATTGCCATTGTGCGACAGTACTGTGGGCGGAAGATTTTTCGAAGGGTTGTGGATGTGATTTTTAAAGGGAATTGGCCGGCCATGAGAAGAACAATCGCGTTCTTCTCCCATTATGGTGCTATCTGCGCTGAAGCCTGAAGGACAAAGAGGAGAAACAGATGCATATCTGTGTGCTGTTTAATTCAATCCTTCAGAAGAGACTGAACAAAGGAGTTTCACTTCACTATAGCCTATGTACTTCACTGTACAACTTTAGTTTTCATACATTGTCGAAATGCCTTTGTCGTCCAGTGTTCCTTGAGTTGTTAAGTTGTTGAGCTTTGAAATGCCTTAGGAGCCAGCTACAGTCTGTGTGACACACAAAGGTTGGGGGGTGTAGTTCCTATTACAATAACAACAATTGGATTGAACACATCCTTTATGCTCTAAACATATCATTAGAGGCCATTGGCTGGATAAAATGTTGATCAATGTCAATGGGAAAACATAAAGAGTCACGTGTTGCCTTGTATGTGCGTGTGTGACGCGTTACGTCCGTGTGTGTATGCACACGTGTGAGTATGTACATACACATGGGTATGTGTGTGTGTGCGTGCATGTCTGACTTGTTACGTTCCGCAATAAGAAACCAAAAAGCATCACTCAACAGAAAAAGGGAACGAGCAAATGAACCAGAACAAAACAGGTGGGTTTTCAAATGGGTACTGAAAGGCATCCATGGGGGGCCTACTGATTGCTGGCCAATCAACTCCAGTTGGGTCTTATAAGATCTCTTCTTCCAACTGAAGCACTGGGCCAGCAGCACTTAAATATCAGCTGTGTTAGCACACCTTCGGACAACAGGTGCAACACATTCTGGTCAATGAGGATGATTCCAATCAGTACACCACACAAGAGAGAAAGAGGCGAAGCGAAAGGGATAACTGGGCCTGAAAATCTATTTTCTCCAGCCAGTGGTGTTGTTTAATTTTTATTTGTTTTGCTAACCAAGCAAGGAGTTTTTGTATAGAGGTCAAAGAGCGAGTGTCAAATTTGGTTGACAAAAAAGTTATGGCTTTTTTCCCTACGTGTGACTTATTTGATCGAACAGGAGTTTCGGAATGATTTAAAGAGTGTGGTGATATAAATAGGACACTGCAACTTTGAGAACAAGCATACTTCTAACCTTAAATTAAAACCAAAAAGCACATTTTTGTTTTCATTAATTTTTATGATATAGACAACTTTGTGGCTGTGGTAACTGTCACATGCGTATCTGCCCACTCACTGGTTAGAATGGTCCCACCTGATCTTGCCCCACTGCCTTCCATTATTTAAGAAATGTATTTTCATTGTTACATGCTGACCAGACCGCACGTGCACGTGTGTCCGAATGCACCAACGCACAGAAGTATATATTTTTCCACCCACACCAGATGCGATCAGAACACGCAGGTTGAACTATCAAAACAAACTCTGAAGCACTTATATTAATTTTGGGACCGGTCGAAAAGCATTAAACATTTATGGCAATTTAGCTAGCTAGCTTGCTGTTGCTATCTAATTTGTCCTGGGATATAAACATTGGTTGTTATTTTACCCGAAATGCACAAGGTCCTCTACTCCGACAATTAATCCACACATAAAATGGTAAACTGAGTTCATTTCTAGTAATCTCTCCTCTTTCAGGCTTCTTCTTCTTCTTTGGACTTTATATGGCGGTTGGCAACCAACTTTAAGGTGCATTACCACAACCGACTGAACTGGGGTGTGGACCAGGTATATACTCCTAAAAGCCAATGAGGAGATGGGAGAGGCAAGACTTGCAGCCGTCGAGCGTCACAAATAGAAACAAGTTCTATTTTAGCGCCTGGTCACGCAGACGCTAGTTGCGCACGAGCAGTGTGGGTGCAATGACTGAATAACATATATGTGTACATTTATTTTGCAACACTCACGTGACGTGAGCGGCGGTGTGGTCAGCATGTCAAGATTGCGCCGGAGAAGAAGGCAGACATTTTACGTGCCCCCAACCGATTGTGTTTTTTTTGTTTGTTTATCAAATCAAATCAAATCAAGTTTATTTTATATAGCCCTTCGTACATCAGCTGATATCTCAAAGTGCTGTACAGAAACCCAGCCTAAAACCCCAAACAGCAAGCAATGCAGGTGTAGAAGCACGGTGGCTAGGAAAAACTCCCTAGAAAGGCCAAAACCTAGGAAGAAACCTAGAGAGGAACCAGGCTATGAGGGGTGGCCAGTCCTCTTCTGGCTGTGCCGGGTGGAGATTATAACAGAACTATGCCAAGATGTTCAAAATATTCATAAGTGACAAGCATGGTCAAATAATAATCATGAATAATTTTCAGTTGGCTTTTCATAGCCGATCATTAAGAGTTGAAAACTTATAACTTCTTTTTTTACTTATTATGTACAAAATGTTGCCACTACCGTCTCTTATGACCGAAAATAATTTCTGGACATCAGGACTGCGATTACTCACCAAGGACTGGCAGATTCCTTTTTTTAGGCCGATGCGAACAATATACTGCTTTCTCGGAAACAGGCCCAAATCCCCGTGATTTGTGTGGAGAGGAGGCGGAGAAAAAGGGTCCGAAGGGCAGGTTGCCTTTTGAGAATTCGTAGGCGATCGAATAAACCCCAACTTCCTTCCATTCTGCTAGCAAACGTGCAATCTTTGGACAATAAAATAGATGACCTATGCGGAAGATTAAACTACCAACGGGACGTTCAAAACTGTAATATCTTATGCTTCACGGAGACGTGGCTGAACGACGACACTATCAACATACAGCTCGCTGGTTATACACTGCACCGGCACGATAGAACAGCGGCGTCTGGTAAGCCAAGGTCGGAGAACTATCTATTTTTGTAAATAACAGCTGGTGCACGATATCTAAGGAAGTCTCGAGCTATTGCTCGCCTGAGTTAGAGTATCTCATGATAAACTGTAGACCACACTACTTACTGTGCCTTGCAAAAGTATTCATCCCCCTTGGCGTTTTTCCTATTTTGTTGCATTACAAACTGTAATTTAAATGGATTTTTATTTGGATTTCATGTAATGGACATACACAAAATAGTCCAAATAGGTGAAGTGAAATGAAAAAAAAAGACTTGATTCAAAAAATTCAAAAACAATACAAAACGGAAAAGTGGTGCGTGCATATGTTTTCACCCCCTTTGCTTTGAAGCCCCTAAATAAGATCGGGTGCAACCAATTACCTTCAGAAGTCACATAATTAGTTAAATAAAGTCCACCTGTGTGCAATCTAAGTGTCACATGATCTCAATATATATACACCTGTTCTGAAAGGCCCCAGAGTCTGCAACACCACTAAGCAAGGGGCACCACCAAGCAAGCGGCACCATGAAGACCAAGAACCTCTCCAAACAGGTCAGGGACAAAGTTGTGGAGAAGTACAGATCAAGGTTGTGTTATAAAAAATATCAGAAACTTTGAACATCCCACGGAGCACCGTTAAATCTATTATTAAAAAATGGAAAGAATATGGCACCACAACAAACCTGCCAAGTGAGGGCCGCTCACCAAAACTCCCGGACTAGGCAAGGAGGGCATTAATCAGAGAGACAACAAAGAGACCAAAGATAACCCTGAAGGAGCTGCAAAGATCCACAGCTGAGATTGGAGTATCTGTCCATAGAACCACTTTAAGCCGTACACTCCACAGAGCTGGGCTTTACGGAAGAGTGGCCAGAAAAAAAGCCATTGCTTAAAGAAAAAAATAAGCAAACACGTTTGGTGTTCGCCAAAAGGCCTGTGGGAGACTCCCCAAACATATGAAGAAGGTACACTGGTCAGATGACACTAAAATTGAACTTTTGGGCCATCAAGGAAAATGCTATTTCTGGCGCAAACACAACACCTCTCATCACCCCGAGAATACCATCCCCACAGTGAAGCATGGTGGTGGCAAATTCTTGAGGGAAGCCTGTTTCAGTCTTCCAGGGATTTGAGACTGGGACGGAGGTACACCTTCCAGCAGGACAATGACCCTAAGCGTACTGCTATAGCAACACTCGAGTGATTTAAGGGGAAACATTTAAATGTCTTGGAATGGCCTAGTCAAAGCCCAGACCTCAATCCAGTTCAAAATCTGTGGTATGACTTAAAGATTGCTGTACACCAGCGGAACCCATCCAACTTGAAGGAGCTGGAGAAGTTTTGCCTTGAAGAATGGCAAAAAATACCAGTGACTAGATGTGCCAAGCTTATAGAGACATACCGCAAGAGACTTTCAGCTATAATTGCTGCAAAAGGTGTCTCTACAAAGTATTGACTTTGGTGTGGTGAATAGTTATGCATGCTCAAGTTTTCAGTTTTTTTGTTTATTTCTTGTTTATTTCACACCCAAAAATATTTTGCATCTTCAAAGTGGTAAGTATGTTGTGTAAATCAAATGATACAAAGCCCCAAAACATATATTTGAATTCCAGGTTGTAAGGCAACAAAATAGGAAAAATGCCAAGGGGGTGAATACTTTCGCAAGCAACTGTACCTAGAGAGTTTTCATCTGTATTTTTTTGTGGCTGTTTACATACCAACACAGTCAAGTAAGTAAGACAACATTGACTGAGCTGTATTCCGCCATAAGAAAACGCGGCGCTCCTACTTTAATGCAGGGAATCTTAAATCCGTTTTACCAAATTTCAGCATGTTAAATGTGCAACCAGAGGAAAGAAAACCACCTAGATCACCTTTACTGCACACACAGAGACGCATACAAAGTTCTCCCTTGCCCATTTGGCAAATCTGACCATAATTCTATCCTCCTGATTGCTGCTTACAAGCAAAAATTATAGCAGGAAGCACAGTGACTATACCAATAAAAAAAAGTGGTCAGATGACGCAGATGCTAAGCTACAGGACTGTTTAGTTAGCACAGACTAGAATATGTTCCGGGATTCCTCCGATGGCATTGAGGAGTACACCACATCAGTCATTATCTTCATCGATAAGTGCATCGATTACGTTGTCCCCACAGTGACCGTAGGTACATACCCCAACCAGAAGCCATGGATTACAGGCAACATCCGCACTGAGCTAAAGGCTAGAGCTGCCTCTTTCAAGGAGCGGGACTCTAACCCAGAAGCTTATAAGAAATCCCGCTATGCCCTCCGACGAACCATCAAACAGGCAAAGCATCAATACAGGACAAAGATAGAATCGTACTACACCGGCTCTGAAGTTTTGTCGGATGTGGCAGTGCTTGCAAACTATTACAGACTACAAAGGGAAGCACAGCCGAGAGCTGCCCAGTGACACGAGCCTACCAGACGAGCTAAATTACTCACAGGGCCACACGGATTACCAGGACATGTACTACGAGCATGCGCTGACCAACTGCTAAAGTGTCTTCACTGACATTTTCAACCTCTCCCTGTCCGAGTCTGTAATACCAATAATATTTTAAACAGGCTTTTGTACCCCTAGTGCTTGTACCCCTAGAACACTAAGGTAACCTGCCTAAACGACTACCAACCCGTAGCACTCACGTCTGTAGCTTGAAGTGCTTCAAAAGACTGGTCATGGCTCACACCAACATCATTATCCCAGAAACCCTAGACCAATTCTAATTTGCATACCTTCCCAAAAGATCCACAGATGATGCAATCTCTATTGCACTACACACTGCCCAAAAGGAACACCTATGTGAGAATGCTAGAGCTCCGCGTTCAACACCATAGTGCCCTCAAAGCTCATCACTAAGCTAAGAACCCTGGGACTAAACACCTCCCTCTGCAACTGAATCTTGGACTTCCTGACAGGCCACCCCCAGGTGGTAAGGGTAGGTAACAACACATCTGCCACGCTGATCCTCAACACAGGGGCCCCTCAGGGGTGCGTGCTCAGTCCCCTCCTGTACTCCCTGTTCACCCATGACTGCATGGCCAAGCACGACTCCAACACCATCATTAAGTTTGCCGATGATACAACAGTGGTAAGTCTGACAACGACGAGACAGCCTACAGGGAGGAGGTCAGAGACCTGGCCGTGTAGTGCCAGGACAACAACCTCTCCCTCAACGTGATCAAGACAAAGTAGATGATTGTGGACTACAGAAAAAAGAGGATCGAGCACACCCCCATTCTCATCGACGGGGCTGCGGCGGAGCAGGTCGAGAGCTTCAAGTTCCTTGGTGTCCACATCACCAACAAACTATCATGGTCCAAATACACTAAAACAATCGTGAAGAGGGCACGACAAAACCTACTCAGGAGACTGAAAAGATTGGGTCCTCAGATCCTCAAAAGTTTCTACAGCTGCACCATCGAGAGCATCCTAACTGGTTGCATCATTGCCTGAAATGGCAACTGCTCGGCCTCTGACCGCAAGGCACTACAGAGGTTAGTGCGTACGGCCCAGTACATCACTGGGGCCAGGCTTCCTGCTAGCCAGGAACTCTATACCAGGCGGTGTCAGAGGAAGGCCTTAACAATTGTCAAAGACTCCAGCCACCCTAGTCATAGACTGTTCTCTCTGCTACCGCACGGCAAAAGCTAACCCTTTTGTAGAAAGTCAGGGTAGGGATTCGTCAAAGGATCCAATTCTGGGGAGCTCTCCCCGCTATCACCACTGAGTCCGATTGTTGCTATTCCACTAACATATCGTATAAGGGGAAATGATTGGATCCTCAGTGCATGGTAGTCCCTGCAGCTTTAGCTCATACAGTACATACTTGTCTCTCATCGCACAAAACAGGCCGACCTACTCAGAAAACGCCAGGAAATAGTCAATATCATGACTTTAGATTGATAAGGGGTATAATTGGGTAACACCATCACAAAGGTTTTGCGAGAGAGAGGAAGAGAGAGAAAGTAGGGGAATGTGCACAGTTTTGAGGAGATGGCAGTAAGCTAAAACATTTATCATCTTAAAGGGGCATGTATGATGACAATAAGACTAAGGGAAAGGAGAAGGCAATACGATACTGTATATTGATGAAAACAAGGGCATGGAAAAGTAGAATTGAGTAATGTGGGAATGAGGGGCTTGCTTGGAAGAAAAAGGAAGTTCTGCAGTATCTATGCTATCTATGCTATCCACACAAGTGGATGCAAGTGGATGTCTGGTGAAAGTATTTCAAACTCATCGGCCTATAAAATAGTTGTGGCTTTAACCTGTGTCTATACTGACAGGTTTGAAGTCTGCTAGACGACAGACTTAATGATAATTGCCCAAATAGTAACCTTAGCGGCAATGGGATTAAACTCGGGAGGTGTTTTATTAGTACAGGTATACTGAGAGGCCATGTGGGGGCTAACATTGCATGGAATTTTTTTTCTCCACATCATCACCCTGGAGACTTGAGCGATCACTCACCGTCAATTACCTGGGCGAGGCCAGAAGTGCCCGGGCAGAGGAGACTTTCTTGGGGGGCTGCTGAGGCGGCACACCTGGGTCAGGAGCTGGATCAGGGGCTACATTAGTCATGTTTGCAGTTGCTAAGCACCACTGGCCTCTGTGGATCATTTAACCTTGAAACAGGTTGTCTCAACTCAAAGATATTCCTCTAGCCCGCTGGGTAGTTAAATACACCACCGATTAGATCTTTAACTCTTGCAACGTATGTTAATGTCTATGGTTTCTGTATGTAAAAAACGATTTCAGCATTTTGTTTAGGTATCACAGTATTTTTCAGCATTTTGTTTAGGTAGCACAGTATTTTGCATGCATTCTCCACCATATGTGACGATTTGTTAGCATAATGCCATTGTAATAGTAGTTTGGTCTACTATTAATATCCATAGACTGAGTAAACATATTGCATTAATTAATAATGCAATATTTTGTCTGAAAGTAGTAGGCCTACAAGGAATGTCCCATGGAAATAGGATGACAGCAAGCGTTCCTTCTTCCATCTCAACTCCTGTTGTTGACTAGCATCCCTTGCTGTAATGCAATGCCTTAGCAGCTTGCACAATCGAACTGGCATTAGCTGCTGTTTCACGTCATCTCCTGACCTCGGAAATTGCGTTAGGCATTTGCAAACTGAATTACAGCCTGATGGAAGCCGTCAAATGTGTCACTGTGGGTGTAAAAGGTTGTGCCGGAGACATTGATTCAGACTAACTTTGATTAGATGGTGAAGATGATTTGATTTTTTTCAGAGGGGTCTGCCGTCAACTATTGTGGATGGGAGTGGCACACACTCTTTTATGAATGAGGAGTGTTGATCAAATCCTGCAGATCTGGGAGAAATGCACTGGTGTCAGAGAGTGTTCGGCATACTGTTTGGGGAGAGAGAAATGCTGTCAAACCAGTTATCTTCTCAGGGAGACGGTGGAAGTGAAAGTGATTAGAATGCTTCACATTGATATCATTCCTCTCTGGTGAGACAGACATTCTGGGAAGGTTTACATAACATTGCACGCAGGTTTTGGGTCACTTCCAGCTGTCAGTGAAGCATTAAGTAGGTCAAACAGATGTGATATGGTATGAGTACTAGCTGACTACATGTGTTTTTCTATGATAACAACTCATGGGATATGTTACAGTACGGTCATGGCTACTATGCTAGAGTATTTCACCTGTGCCATGGCCATGAGAACATACAGTGCCTTCGGGAAGTATTCAGACCACTTGACTTTTTCCATATTTTATTAGGTTACAGCCTTATTGTAAAATGTATTACATTTTTTTTAAATACACACAGTACCCCATAATGACAAAGCAAAAACAGGTTTGTAGAAATTGTTGCTGATTTATTAAAAATAAAAATACTGAAATATCACATTTACATAAGTATTCAGACCCTTTACTCAGTACTTTGTTGAAGCACCATTGGCAGCGATTACAGCCTCGAGTCTTCTTGGGTATGACGCTACAAGCTTGGCACACCTGTATTTGGGGAATTCCTCCCATTCTTCTCTGCAGATCCTCTCAAGCTTTGTCAGATTGGATGGGGAGCGTTGCTGCACAACTATTTTCAGGTCTCTCCAGAAATGTTCGATCCGGTTCAAGTCCGAGCTCTGGTTGGGCCACTCACGGACATTCAGAGACTTGTCCCGAAGCCACTTCTGCGTTATCTTGGCTGTGTTTTTAGGTTCGTTGTCTTGTTGGAAGGTGAACCTTCGCATCAGTCTGAGGTCCTGAGCATTCTGGAGCAGGTTTTCATCAAGGATATTTCTGTACTTTGCTCCGTTCCTATTTGCCTTGATCCTGACTAGTCTCCCAGTCCCTGCCGCTGAAAAACATTCCCACAGCATGATGCTGCCACCACCATGCTTCACCGTAGGGATGGTGCCAGGCTTCCTCTAGATGTGATGCTTGACGTTCAGGCCAAAGAGTTCTATCTTGATTTTCATCAGACCAGAGAATCTTGTTTTTCATGGTCTGAGAGTCTTTAGGTGCCTTTTGGCAAAATCCAAGTGGGCTATCATGTGCCTTTTAAAAAGGAGTGGCTTCTGTCTGGTCACTCTACTATAAAGGCCTGATTGATGGAGTGCTGCAGAGATGGTTGTCCTTCTGGAAGGTTCTCCCATCTCCACAGAGGAACTCTAGAGCTCTGTCAGAGTAACCATTGGGTTCTTGGTCATCTCCTTGATCAAGACCCTTCTCCCCCAATTGCTCAGTTTGGCTGGGCGGCCAGCTCTTGGAAGAGTCTTGGTGGTTCTAAACGTCTTCCATTTAAGAATGATGGAGGCCACTGTGTTCTTGGGGACCTTCAGTGCACAGGATGCACCTGAGCTCAGTTTTGAGTCTCATAGCAGTCTTATGTAAATAAGGTATTTCTGTTTTTGTTTTTTAAATACATTTCGAAAAACCTGTTTTTGCTTTGTCATTATGGGGTATTGTGTGTAGACTGCTGAGGATTTTATTTATGGAATCCATTTTAGAATAAGGCTGAAATGTTATAAAATGTGGAAAATGGAAAGGGGTTTGAATACTTTCTGAAGGCACTGTAAGTATGGGAAAAAATAGGGAAAAGATGTTAACTCATGTTCAACGTGTCGCAGTGCCACTAGGGATGACTTTTAAAATGCAATTCTATCAAGTGTTTTTCACATAATGGAACTGGAGAAGGAAATGCTTTGCTAGTTAGAGAAATTGACAAAAAGCTGTTCCTTTGGATCATCTGACAAAATGTTTATTTGGCTCTGGGTCTTAGACCTGGGACAAAACAACAACTGTGCAAAATGAATAATGCATATGAGGAAAGTAAGTATATTTCTCAATGTAATGGCTTTCGTCTGGTGAAGGAGAAGAGGACCAAGGTGCAGCGTGGTAAGTGTTCATTTTAATAAACAAAATAAACTGAACACTGAAATGACAAAAATAATAAAGAGCGAGAACGAAAACGAAACAGTTCTGTAAGGAATACACACAAAACAGAAAACAATCACCCACAACCAAAATGGGGAAAACAGGCTACCTAAGTATGATTCTCAATCAGAGACAACGATCGACAGCTGCCTCTGATTGAGAACCATACCAGGCCAAACACAGAAATGGAAAACATAGAAAAACAACATAGACTGCCCACCCCAACTCACGCCCTGACCAAACCAAAATAAAGACAATACAAAGGAACTATGGTCAGAACGTGACACTCAATGCATTTCAGTTCTATTCAATATACAGTCATGTGTGACAGCTGAGTCCTGCACACGATATAGTCCTCTTGGTTGGTCACCACAGTGAGGAGAAGGATAAACCACTTTTTGCCAGCTAATGAAAAATGATTTCATTATCCACTCATGGTCAGAGTCATAATTAAATTTTTATAGACGTCGACAACATACAGTAAGGTCGTCCTTGAGTACTAAAACAATAATTTAACCATTTAAATTAACATAACAAAATAACATTGAGCATTTAGAATAACATTCTTAAAACCTCTCTTGGGTAGGGGCAGTATTTTGAAGTT
Organism: Salvelinus alpinus; assembly: GCF_045679555.1. Classification (NCBI taxonomy): domain Eukaryota; kingdom Metazoa; phylum Chordata; class Actinopteri; order Salmoniformes; family Salmonidae; genus Salvelinus; species Salvelinus alpinus. Next base: position 22,004,418 of record NC_092107.1, read on the forward strand.
TGGATGACACACGTGCCCAAAGTAAACTGCCTGTTACTCAGGCCCAGAAGCTAGGATATGCATATGCATGGTAGTATTGGATAGAAAACACTCTGAAATTTCTAAAACTGATGAAATAATGTCTGTGAGTATAACAGAACTGATATGGCAGGCAAAAACCAGAGGAAAATCCATCCAGGAAGTGGGATTTTTTTGATGTGAGTTGTTTTCCATTGAATGCCTATTGACTATGTTATGGGATAGGACCCAGATTGCAGTTACTATGGCTTCCACTAGATGTCAACAGTCTTTAGACATGCTTTCAGGCTTGTATTTTGAAAAACGACGAGTAAAAATACCTTTTGGTCAGAGGACAGGGGACGAATGCAGAGCTGCTATGCGCGCGTGACCGATAGGGCACCGTTCGTTATTTATCCATTCTATTGAAAACGCTATTGTCCGGTTGAAATATTTTTTATTATTTAGACAATAGACAAACTGAGGATTAATTATAAACATTGTTTGACATGTTTCGACGAACTTTACCGGTACTATTAGGATGTATTCGTCTGCATGTTTTGCACCGCCCTGGAGCCAGTGGATTACTAAACAAAACGCGCCAACAAAACTGAGTTTTTGGGACATAAAGAGGAACTTTATCAAACAAAACAAACATTTATTGTGTAACGGGGAGTCTTGTTATTGCAACCATATGAAGATCATCAAAGGTAAATAATTTTATCGCTATATCTGACTTTTGTGACTCCTCTACTTGGCTGGAAAATGTTTGTATGCTTTTGTAAGCGGGGCGCTGTCCCTCAGATAATCGCATGGTATGCTTTCGCCATAAAGCCTTTTTGAAATCTGACACAGCGGCTGGATTAACATTAAGTTAATCTTTAAGCCGAAGTATAACACTTGTATATTTTACGAATGTTTATTATGAGTATTTCTGTGTTTTGAATTTGGCGCTCTGCAATTTCACCGGATGTTGGCCAGGTGGGACGCTACAGTCCCACCTGCCCATAAGCAGCTTAGACATCGTAGGGACATAAATCAGTAGAGAGAATCAATACACTCTTCCCAACAGTGATGTACTCTACTGTCACTACGCCTGACATCAGTGTTACCCTGTCCAGAGTTATATTTCAACATGCCGTTGTTCGCTTTCTAGTACCCTTTCTAGTACACTATCTTGCCAACCCAAACCAAATTGTACTGACTCGGATAGCTTCTTCTCACATTATTATTTTTAGCACAGTTCCAGCAACAATAGTGGATATGTAACCAGGCCAGCTCAGAAGCTCAGTTATGTTTGGCTCGGTTCAGCTCAGTAAAGCTTGGCATTGCTCAGCTCGGTTTGGCTCAGTAGTGTGAAAGGCTCACTAACTGTCCTCCAGTAGCTGCACTACCTCCTCTTTCTGACACTTCCTGGCCAGGTATAGGGCTGTGCAGCCTGTCGAATCCTTACTAATCCTCTCTGCCCCGTTCAATAGCAGGGCTTTGGTAATGAGAACGCTGCCATTCTGGGCAGCCAGGTGTAACGGGGTGGCCTGGCTGTTGTTCTGAGCGTTGACGTTGGCCCGATGCGTGATAAGCTGGAGCACACTGGGGAAAAGCCCACCGTTACACTCCAAGTGGAGTGCCGTCCAACCGCTATCCTCTGCCACGTTGGGATCGGCCTTAGCTGCCAGCAGCTTAGACACCACATTTTCCTGCCCTTGGTGGCAGGCCAAGTGGAGGAGCGTCCAGCCGCCCTTCCCTGGCGTGTCCACTGAGCTCTGGTGGGCTTCCCCTTCAGCGCAGCCAAGTGCATTGGTGTCCAACCCTGGAGGGTCCTGGGGTCGGGGATCGCCCCGTTGCCCAACAGCAACCTGCAGATGCCCGTGTGTCCATTGAGGGCAGCGAAGTGTAAAGGGGTGTAATGCCAGCTGTCCAGGGAGTTGACCGGCACCAGCTGTCACCAGCTGCCTGGCCACCCTGTTGTGGCCCTCCTCGGCTGACAGGTGTAGAGCGGTGGTCAGGGAGTGGTCCGTCCTGTTGTGGTCAACTCCCTTACTGAGCGGGAGCTTGGTGATGGTGAGGTGGCCGTACACACTTCCCACGTGAAGCACCATCCTCCCATGTAGCTCCTCGCGCTCGTCGGCGCTCCCCAGCCGCACCAGGAGGAGACGCACAACGTTCTCATGGCTGTTAGCCATGTGGTTTATTAAAACGTGCATGAATTTGCATACAAGTTGGCTTCATCTAAAGAGAGACAAGGCTTTCCTCCTATGCATTATTCATTTTGCACAGTTGTTGTTTTGTCCCAGGTCTAAGAGCCAGAGCTAAATAAACATTTTGTCACATGATCCAAAGGGACAGCTTTTTGTCAATTTTTCTAACTAGCAAAGCATTTCCCTCTCCAGTTCCAACCTGAAGAGTTGGCGAGTGAGCACGTGAATTTCTTAAAGGAGATATAATGAAAATGAAGCGTTAATAGTAGTCATCATAATAGCAGCACATCAACAAGTGAATGTTGTTATTAATGGAGTAGTTATTTATCACCTTGACATGTCACAGTTAGGTATTGATATTCTGCAGAACATTTTTTGTCCCATATATTGGAGATGCACCAGATGGACATGTGACCGGAGCTAAGGAGAACTGTTTATAAGATGCACACGTTATACAACCATACGGTTGGCATTATCAAGGGCTTCTTTTAAATACACATGGGAGAGCAAACCGAGAGAGAGAGAGAGAGAGAGAGAGAGAGAGAGAGAGAGAGAGAGAGAGAGAGAGAGAGAGAGAGAGAGAGAGAGAGAGAGAGAGAGAGAGAGAGAGAGAGAGAGAGAGAGAGAGAGAGAGAGAGAGAGATTGTTGTTCTGATTAACATTGTTGTTGTAGCTGTTATTAATGGTAATCCCATGTCCACTACTACTATTATTACTACTGTTAGTCCCACCATTTATTTATATATAAATATATATATATTTTGTGTATATATATACATATATATTTTATTTACATTTTTCGATATGTATACTTTGACAATGTAAGTAATAATAACTTGCCATGTCAATAAAGTCAATTGAATTGAATTGAATTGAATTGAATTGAGAGAGAGAGAGCTTTCTATCTGTTATCTCAACATTGATGGCGGATTCTGTATTTGTTATCTCAACACTGATGGAGGATGCAGCACTGAGCGCTCACTCGTCTGCAGCTGGACGACAGCATGGTACAATCAGGTGAGTGTGTCTTTTCCCCTTTGCTTCATCCACCTATTCCCAGGACGTCACTCAGAGCTTCTGTCTTTCGAACAGTACCTGGAAATAAAGAAACAGACAAAGAGGTTTGTATGTTGATGACAGAATCTCAAATTGCTGCATGCATCCGTCATACTCAAAATGTTAACAAGATGTGTACAAGTGTGAATATTGTAAGTTATTCATTTAAAATTCTGTTCAAACATGAGTGTTTTTGATCTTGGGAAAAACAGATGATAAAATCCATGAGGCACTATAGTTTTATGAAAACGTTTCCTAATGTACAACAACTGCTGTAGCCAAGACAATATTCATGGGCCCAAGAAAAATCACACTGAAACAAACGTACACTTTTGTTCATACAGATTTAAGGTGTCCATTTTATGATAGTAGCATGCAAATAACCTATTCTTATGCATAATAATGCTGTAATATGGAAAATATAGGCCTACTGGCTCAATAGAGGAGGGGATGATAATGCAGCTAATCAAATTGTGGTTGTAACAAAGTTTGATGCATAAATCAAATCCCACCGATATGCTTACAGGACCGGAAAATTGTTGCTAATTTCGATGCGGCAGTGTTTGCATACATATGGTGTTCGTTAGTATTCATTAACATGGCATTTTAATCCTCTGCCTTAATTGCTTCCTAACTAGTTGACCTGCAGCTCCTGTAAATTATCCAATCTTATCCGAGTTCATTTTAGAATATTACAATAAGGCATCTCACATCAATAAGCATTACAGTGAGCAGAGCATGTGCTCTCCGAGTCTCTTTGAGTCTCCTCAAAGTCTAGGATCAGAAAGCTTACAGTCTAGAAGCCCCAGACAGGATAATTATGATCTTTAACAGAAACAGAAGCAGAGTTACTGAGTGCTGTGTAATTCAGGTCGGAGTGATGGTAAAAAAAAAAAGTACTTGGTAAATAAACTACAGGTAATTTACCAAATTTACCATCATTTTCTGTAATTAACAGGTAATCTATGGCAATCTATGGTAACTTTAGTCATTTATACTTTAATAATAAAATGTATTCATATACACTACCGGTCAAAAGTTTTAGAACACATACTCATTCAAGAGCTTTTCTTTATTTTTACTATTTTCTACATTGTAGAATAATAGTGAAGACATCAAAATTATGAAATAACACATATGGAATCATGCAGTAACCAAAAAAGTGTTAAACAAATCCAAATACATTTTCTATTTCAGATTCTTCATTTAGCCACCCTTTGCCTTGATGACAGCTTCGCACACTCTTGTCATTCTCTTAACCAACTTCATGGGGTAGTCACCTGGAATGCATTTCAATTAACAAGTGTGCCTTCTTAAAAGTAATTTGTGGAATTTCTTTCCTTGTTAATGCGTTTGAGCTAATCAGTTGTGTTGGGTCAAGGTAGAGGGGTATACAGAAGATAGCCCTATTTCGTAAAAGACCAAGTCCATATTATGGCAAGAACAGCTCAAATGAGCAAAGGAAAGTGACAGTCCATCATTACTTTAAGACATGAAGGTCAGTCAATGCAGAAAATGTCAAAAACTTTGAACGTTTGTTCAAGTGCAGTCGCAAAAACCATCAAGTGCTATGACGAAACTGGCTCTCATGATGACCGTATCCGGAATGGAAGACCCAGAGTTACCTCTGCTGCAGAGAATACTGTAAGTTCATTAGAGCTTCCAGCCTCAGAAATTGCAGCCCAAATAAATGCTTCACAGAGTTCAAGTAACAGACACATCTCAACATCAACTGTTCAGAGGAGACTGTGTGAATCAGGCCTTCATGGTCAAATTGCTGCAAAGAAACCACTACTAAAGGACACCAGTAAGAAGAAGAGACTTGCTTGGGCCAAGAAACACGAGCAATGAACATTAGACCGATGGAAATGTGTCCTTTGGTCTGGAGTCCAAATAGGAGATCCAAACGGTGCAATCTTTGTGAGACACGGTGTGGGTGAAAAGATGATCTCCACATGTGTAGTTCCCACCGTAATGCATGGAGGAGGAGGTGTTATGGTGTGGGGGTGCTTTGCTGGTGCCTTTGATTTATTTTGAATTCAAGGCACACTTAACCAGCATGGCTACCATAGCATTCTGTAGCGATACGGCATCCCATCTGGTTTGTGCTTAGTGGAACTATCATTTGTTTTTCAACAGGACAATGACCCAAAACACACCTCCAGGCCGTGTAAGGGCTATTTTACCAAGAAGGAGAGTGATGGAGTGTTGCATCAGATGACCTAGCCTCCACAATCCCCCAACCTCAACCAAATTGAGATGGTTTGGGATGAGTCGGACCACAGAGTGAAGGAAAAGCAGCCAACAAGTGCTCAGCATATGTGGAAACTCCATCAAGACTGTTGGAAAAGCATTCCAGGTGAAGCTGGTTAAGAGAATGCCAAGAGTGTGCAAAGCTGTCATCAAGGCAAAGAGTGGCTATTTGAAGTATCTCACATATAAAATATATTTTGATTTGTTTAACCCTTTTTTGGTTACTACATGATTCCATATGTGTTATTTCATCGTTTTGATGTCTTCACTATTATTCTACAATGTAGAAAATAGTAGAAAAAGAAAAACCCTTTGAATGAGTATATGTTCTAAAACTTTTGACCGGTAGTGTACATTTTTTTATTTTTTAATATCTGTGTTTGTATTGTCCATGAGTTTCTAATAGGTTAGACCATATAGTTCAAGAGAAAATATCCTAATTAATGAAAAAAACATCTAATCAACAATGGCATAATTTTCAAATATCTCTGCAATTCTTCCAATATTTACTTTTTTTCACAACAAACAGTTCGGCGCCTAAACATTTACAACAAACATATGTGGACATAGTAAAATAAATACAAGTGTGTAAAAAATATGAAGGATTTTTAATACTGAAATACAGAAATGTTTTTCACTAAGTTGATGGGTTATATTTAGGATAATGTTTCACAGCTTTGTCATTCCATTTCTTTATCTTAAAATCATCTTATTTTACTATGTTGTATTTTTTACATTGTGATGAAAATCCATGTAGATACATGGGCAGAATCTACCGCACACACAAAACTGAATAGTGAAGGTGCTGGAAGCAAAATGCATAACTTGAGAAACAGGAAAAAGTATCCGCAAACTTCCAGTCAGATACAAATACATTTTAATTAATAGAGACTAAGCTTTCAGTCAGTTGACCTTCATCAGAGCATATCTCCACAAACAATAGTGGGACAGGTTAAGGCCACGCAGTGGGCCAGAGATAATTACAGACACCAGTGATAATCTGATGTACTTAAAAAAGGCCACTAGATGTCTTGTGATGAAAATTCCATAAAATCCTTGAAATGTACCAAAATTCTGGTAGTTTACTGGTACATTTCTAAATTTACCAGTAATATACCCTCCCTTTGCAACCCGTCTGAGGATCTGGCCTCAGCCAGTGTAAGATCAGCCAATCGTTTACTGAACAAAGACCACACAACATGTTCAGCCATATTGTGTCATTCTCCAACAGATGGGCTTGCCTTGTTTTGAAGAAACAACACGCTGGTACGCTCACATGGGTAATGTGTGGGCTTAAAAGGTTTATTTTTCTTTGAAAAGTTAAGCCTATGGCACTTGGAGACAACAAAGGCCTTTCATAATAATTTATTTTAGACTTTTAGTGATTACAAAGTGGTGGCCATTCTGTTTCTGTACTGTTTCTGATAATAACACGGTGTGGCTATTCTCCCCCTTTCGTTGTCTCCAAGATAGGCTTGTTTTGTTGTTGTTTGCGGTTTGGTATGGCGAGGGATACATAATGTCATCTAGCCTGATCCCAGATCGTTTTGTATGTCTGGCATTGATGACAATGACTATAGGAGTTGGTTGGCCGTAGGTAGCCCAGAAGCCTGGCAATGGAAAAATGTAGACTGAATTGGCCACTGGAGGGCTGCTGGTTTCAGATCATTACTATTGTGCCATTGAGTAAAACCCCAAAATATCTCTTCATCTTGCACTGCACCGTGGCTGACCCTGTGCTTCTCAACATGTGGGTATGTCTGGGGTTGGGAAAAAGGAAGAACACACATTTTCTTTCTAACCAAATTAACAATAACGTGTCTATTCTATTCTAAAGTATTTTACAGCACAAACAGGTCTGCAATCAGGTGAAATGTTACCTGAGAAGTCGGCCTATCTCTGGGATCCTGATCCCAGCACAGTTGCCTTATTGTGATCATCTGCTCACATTCGCGTGGCTTGTCATCAGGGATCTTTTCCACACCTGACCTTTTAGTTATAGTTAAAAGTTATATGGTCATTCAGATGAGAAATAATTTGAAAAAAATTACCTCTCAAAGTAAAATGTGATTACTAGCTCGTATAGTTTAACAACCTGAACTTTGTCAAACACTACTGTGTCTGTGATTCAATAAAAAAAAAAAATCTGATACATGAATCTGTCACGATCGTCGTAATGGGACAGACGGGCAGCTCTGACGGCTCGGGACAGACGGATAGTGCAGGCGGTTCTGGGCAGACGGACAGTGCAGGCGGCACTGGGCAGACGGCAGACTCTGGCCGGCTGAGGCGCACAGTAGGCCTGGTGCGTGGTACCGGAACAGGAGGTACCGGGCTAAGGACACGCACCTTAAGGCTAGTGCGGGGAGGAGGAACAGGGCATACTGGACCCTGAAGACGCACATTAGGCCTAGTGCGTGGTGCCGGAACTGGTGGTACCGGGCTGGGGACACGCACCTTAAGGCTAGTGCGGGGAGGAGGAACAGGACGTACTGGACTCTGGAGACGCACAGGAAGCTTGGTGCGTGGTGTTGGCACTGGTGGTACTGGGCCGAGGACACGCACCTCAAGGCTAGTGCGGGGAGCAGGAACAGGGCGCACAGGGCTCTGGAGACGCACAGGAGGCTTGGTGCGTGGTGCCGGAACTGGAGGACTGGTACGAGGGGCTGCCACAGGAGAGCTAGTACGTGGGGCTGCTACAGGAGGTGCAGGACTAGGGAGGCGTACAGGAGGCCTGGTTCGTGGGACTGTCATTCCCAGACGGTTAGCACGCACCTCAGGACGAGCATGGAGAGCTGACTCAGGTAACATCACTCTGTCGGGTGGATGTTGTGCCTCACGCACCAACACAGCAGCTCCCTCATTTCACTCTCCTCCAAACTCCCCAATAAATCCTTAACAGTCTCTGTATCATTCCCATTGCTCACCTCCAATATCAGCCCGACTGGCTCCGGTTCCTTCTTCGGGTCCTCACGGGTAGCACGGGAAGTTGACGCAGATCTCCTATCTGAACTCGCCACACTCCCCATGTGCCCCTCCCCAATACATTTTTGGCGTTTCCTCGAGGGCTTCCTACCGCGCCGTCATGCTCCTTTCTCCAACTCCATAATCCTGTAACCCTCCTCGCACTGCTCCAGCGAATCCCAGGCAGGCTCCGGCACTTTCTCTGGATCGCACGCCCACCTGTCTATCTCTTCCCAGGTTGTTCTCCACTCATCCTTTTCCCGGGTCCATTCCTCCACAAAGCGCTGTTCCCTCCTTTCACGCTGCTTGGTCCTGGTTTGGTGGGTAATTCTGTCACGATCGTCGTAATGAGGCAGAAGTGGACCAAGGCGCAGCGTGAGAGAAATACATATTTTATTTTCAGAAGACGAAACACGAAAACAAACACTTTTACAAAACAAAACAACAAACGACCGTGAAGCCACAAACGTTAGTGCATACACCAGCTACAAACGTTAAACATAGACAATTACCCACAACAACCCAATGCCTATGGCTGCCTTAAATATGGCTCCCAATCAGAGACAAATGAATGACAGCTGTCTCTGATTGAGAACCATTCAGGCAACCATAGACATACCTAGAAACCTACACTCAACACAAACCCATACACTCTAACAAAACCCCCTAGACACTACAACCACCCAAGATAAGACAAAAACACAAACATCCCCCTGTCACACCCTGACCTAACCAAAATATTACAGAAAATAAAGATAACTAAGGCCAGGGCGTGACAGAATCAGAATACATTACCACTACTCACATTTCCCACCTTGATAAGGTTCTTCTGGGTCAGGATTTCCCACATAACAACAGAGAAGCTAAATTAAAACAAGGAACACGTAATACCGGATAACGTGTATGTGGTCCTTTCCCCATGTGTCTAATTACACTGAAGAAAAATATAAATGCAACATGCAACAATTTCAAAGATTTTACTCAGTTACGGTTCATATAAGGAAATCCGTCAATTGAAATATATTCATTATGCCCTAATCTATTGATTTCACATGACTGGGAATACAGATATGCATCTGTTGGTCACAGATACGTTTTTTTTTAAAGGTAAGGGCGTGGATCTGAAAACCAGTCAGTATCTGGTGTGACCACCATTTGGCTCAAGCAGCACAACACACATCTCCTTTGCATAGAGTTGATCAGGATGTTGATTGTAGCCTGTGGAATGTTGTCCCTCTCCTCTTCGATGGCTGTGCGAAGTTGCTGGATATTGATGAGAACTGGAACACGCTGACGTACACGTCAATCCAGAGCATCCCAAACATGGTCAATGGGTGACATGTCTTGTGAGTATGCAGGCCATGGAAAAACTGGGACATTTTCAGCTTCCAGGAATTGTGTACAGGTCTTTGCGACATGGGTGATGGCGGCGGATGAATAGCATGACAATGGGCCTCAGGATCTAGTCACGGTATCTCTGTGCATTCAAATTGCCATCGATAAAATACAATTGTGTTTGTTGTCCGTAGCTTATGCCTGCCCATACCATAACCTCACCACCACCATGGGGCACTCTGTTCACAACGTTGACATCAGCAAACCACTCGCCCATACAACTCTATACATGCTTTCTGCCATCGGCCTGGTACAGTTGAAACCAGGATTCATCCATGAAGAGCCCACTTCTCCAGCGCACCAGTGGGACATCTGTGGCATTGTGTTGTTGACAAAACTGCACATTTTAGAGTGGCCTTTTATTGTCCCCAGCACAAGGTGCACATGTGTAATAATCATGCTGTTTAATCAGCTTCTTTATATGCCATACCTGTAGGTGGATGGATTATCTTGGCAAAGGAGAAATGCTCAGTAACAGGGATGCAAACAAATTTGAGAGAAATACGATTTTTGTGCGTATGGACATTTTCTGGGATAATTTATTTCAGCACATGAAACATGGGACCAACACTTTACATGTTGTGTTTATATTTTTGTTAAGTGTCTATTAAATCTAAATTACATGATCAAAGATAATACTTTATTAGAAACAATATTGAAAAAAATATATGACATAGTTAGTGTTAATAAATCATAGTTAGTGTTAATTATAGTTCGAGTTTGTTTGTATTACTTCATACACTAGGGAATTTGTCTGCAGAGAGAGAGGAAACTAGCCTATTGACACAGTTCTATAGTGGGCCTATGTGTGAGTTTGTAGGAATTCGCCCTTGGCAACAACCTTACCTGTAAACATCGAACTTGGTTCCTGGATGCTCAGGGCACAGGGTAAAAGTCTCTGGAGATATGTAGCAAATGTTTCCTCTTGCCGTCAAATTCTCAATGAATTCCTTCTTGCTCCCAATCTCCCACTTAATTAAGCCAAAATCTGAAATCTTTGGAGGGAAATTTTCTTCATACTGATAATCATTAGCATGTACCACTGAACTCTTATTGAAATATAACCCTACACTTTTTAATGTTTGCATGCCTAATTAACAAAGAGTCAAGAGATCATTAATGACCCTCGTCTCGCTCATTACACTTTAAAAAAAAGTAATAGCTGCTTTAAACGACATATCGGCGTCTCTAAAGAGCTATCCTCACCTTGGTGTGGAGGTGATCGTCTAGAAGGATGTTTGAAGGCTTGGGGTTCAGGTGGAGAAGTGGAGGGTTCATGCTGTGAAGGAAGTTCATGCCCATGGTGGCCTCGTGAACCATTTGGAACTTCTTGGGCCACATCAACATGTGGCTGGTGAGGAGATGATCCAGGGAGCCATTACTCATGTACTCCATCACCACGGCGGGAGGGTCATTACACACCCCGTAGATGTACTTGAATGTCACTTTCTCCATATTGGATGCCTTGGATGCCATCTTGGATGCCTCCTCTATCATTCTCCTACAAACAGAAAAGAAAGAAAAGACAACTGTAAGGGGGAGTTGACAGATTTGATCACACCTGAGCAGCCTCAGCAAAAATGTTTGTGTTGTCAGTTTCAATCTTTCAAATCGAACACATTTATTTTCCCGGTATTTAGACCACTACTGCAAACGGCTACTTATCCAAACACCCAAATGTGCTCTCTTTTAGTGATTGTTATTCTATTAAAAACGGGCAATTAAATTATGTGATTTATTGGTTGCTCTGTTCTAGAGTATATCCTGTAATAAAGCCACATAACAATACATGTAGAAACTGGTGCCAGTGAGGATGGTATCGAAGCTTTTCAGGGCACACTTATCCCTCCAAAGCTTGAGTTTCACTCTGTAGACCTGGCCAAAGCTTCATCCAGTCAGCCTCAAAGTCATCCTTCTTGAAGATCCTGAACTTCTCGATCCATGGGGCAGAGCTCCTCCTTTGTGTCACAACACCGTCTCTAATCTCACATAAACCCAGATTAATTTCTCCGTGGGGTCTCCTTTGTCCATGAAATGTGTAGACATGTACCGAGGAGGCGATGCAGCAAACAAGTGTGTCTAAGACTCAAATGTGGTTAAATGTGGGAGGAGCCATGTCACTGCTTGTTTGCATAGCAATGTAATGACCGGTTTCCACTGCCTGACAAGAAAATTGCTTAGGCTCCCATCAGACAGCAGGAAGGAAACCTGATAAATCAGGTAGCTCTGATACCTGGAATGCTGTAGTGTATATACTCACTCAAGTGCTATAATGAGCTTTAATGCATGAGTGTTTGACAGTATTTGACATCAGAGTATCAATCAATCACAATAGAGACATCCATAATGATATGTATCCATATATGGATAATCATAGCCATTTTCTTGTCAGTTCTTGGAGGGTATCCAAAGCAATCCATCCAAACAGATAATACTGTGTGATAAATCTATTATACAGTACTGTTGGTTTGGGGTCTGCAATCAGGCCAGATGAATAAAAAAGACAGTCTGAATTAAAACCCTTAAGAGTCTAAGCTCTGTCTAAGCCGGGGAGGTGGGGAATACTGCTGAGCTACAGTGCATTTGGAAAGTATTCAAACCCCTTTACTTTTTATAAATTTTGTTACGTAACAGCCTTACTCTAAAATGTATTAAAACTTCTTCGGGATAGGGGGCAGTATTTTCACGTCCGGATGAAAAGTGTGCCCAAAGTAAACTGCCTGTTACTCAGGCCCAGAAGCTAGGGTATGCATATACGTGGTAGTATTGGATAGAAAACACTCTAAAGTTTCTTAAACTGTTAAAATAATGTCTGTGAGTATAACAGAACTGATTTGGCAGGCGAAACCCCGAGCACAATCCATCCAGGGAATTTTGTTTTCCAATGCTTTTCTATGGGAAACCTGATTTATTATGGCCCAGATTGCAGTTCCTATGGCTTCCACTAGATGTCAACAGTCTTTAGAAATTGTTCGATGTTTTTCTTTTGAAAAATGAAGAAGTAGTGCTATTCATTCCATGTGTCACTCAGAAGGTCTCTAGTATTTTGGTGCGTGTGAACAAGATCGCGCTCCGTGTTGTTTTTCTTCGGTATTGGAAACTGTTTATCCCGTCTGAAATTGTATCGATTATTTACATTTTTCAACCAGAGGTTGGATTAAAAACGTTGTTTGAAATGTTTGGACCAAGTTTACAGGTAACTTATTAGATAATTTGTAGTCATGTTGGGCGAGTTGGAACCGATGTATTTCTGAATCAAACGCGCCAAATAAATGGACATTTTGGGGATATAAAGAAGGAATTTATCGAACAAAATGACCATTCATTGTGTCACTGAGACATTTGGGATTGCAAAAAGATGAAGATTGTCAAAGGTAAGGCATATATTATATCGTTATTTCTGACTTTTGTGTCGCACCTGCCTGGTTGAAAAATTATTTTCATGTTTTTGTATGCGGAGCTCTGTCTCAGATAATCGCATGGTGTGCTTTCGCCGTAAAGCCTTTTTGAAATCTGACACAGCGGCTGGATTAACAAGAAGTTAAGCTTTATTTTGATGTATTACACTTACATTTTCGTGAATGTTGAATATTTATATCTCTGTAGTTTGAATTTGGCGCTCTGCAATTTCCCCGGATGTTGTCAAGTCTATCCAGCTAACGGGATTGGTGCTTTAGGGGATCCCTAAGAGGTTTTAAATCGTTTTTTTCCCTTGTCAATGTACACACAAAACCCAATAATGACAAAGCAAAAACTGTTTTTTGGAATTGTTTGCAAAGATATATAGAAATATATTTATCAATTACATAAGCATTCAGACCCTTTACTCAGTACTTTGTTGAAGCACCTTTAGCAGCGATTACAGCCTCTAGTCTTCTTTGTATGGCGTTACAAGCTTGGAACACCTGTATTTGGGGAGTTTCTCCCATTATGTTCTGCAAATCCTCTCAAGCTCTGTCAGGTTGGATGAGGAGCTTTGTTACACAGCTATTTTAAGTCTCTCCAGAGATGTTCGATGGGGTTCAAGTCCAGACTCTGGCTGGGCCACTCAAAGTCTTTCAGAGACATGTCCCGAAGCCACTCCTGTGTTGTCTTGGCTCTGTGCTTAGGGTTGTTGTCCTGTTGAAAGGTGAACCTTTGACCCAGTCTGAGGTCCTGAGCGTTCTGGAGCAGGTTTTCATCAAGGATCTTTCTGTACTTTGCTCCATTCATTTTTCCCTCGATCCTGACTAGTCTTCCAGTCCCTGCCGCTGGAAAACATCCCAACAGCATGATGCTGTCACCACCATGCTTCACCGTGGGGATGGTGCCAGGTTTCCTCCAGATGTGACGCTTGGCATTTAGGCCAAAGAATTCAATCTTGGTTTCATCAGACAAGAGAATCTTGTTTCTCATGGTCTGAGAGTCCTTTTGGCAAACTCCAAGCGGGCTGTCATGTGCCTTTTACTGAGGACTGGCTTCCGTCTGGCCACTCTACCACAAAGGCCTGATTGTTGGTGTGCTGCAGAGATGGTTGTCCTTCTGGAAGGTTCTCCCACCTCCACAGAGGAACTCTGGAGCTCTGTCAGAGTGATCATTGGGTTCTTGGTCACCTCCCAGACCAAGGCCCCTGACCAAGGCCCTTCTTCCCCGATTAGTTTGGCCGGGCGGCCAGCTCTAGGTAGTTCCAAACTTCTTCCATTTAAGAATGATGGAGGCCACTTTGTTCTTGTGGACCTTCAATGCTTCAGAAATGTGTTGGTACCCCTCCCCAGATCTGTGCCTAGATACAATCCTGTCTCGGAGCTCTACGGACAATTCCTTCGAACTTTTTGCTCTGACATGCACTGTCAACTGTGTGACCTTATAAAGACAGGTGTGTTTCTAAAAAAAATCTAAAAACCTGTTTTACTTTGTCATTATGGGATATTGTGTGTAGATTGATGAGGGAATAACATGATTCAATAAATTTTAGAATAAGGCTGTAACGTAACAGAATGTGGAACAAGGGAAGGGGTCTGAATACTTTCCATATGCACTGTATTTAACCCCTTATTTTTGTCACTAAGCAGTCTCCATATAGACTTCCAATTTTTTGGGACTGGTACCAGGGACCTTCAGACGAGTCTTTAGAGGCCTGTGGGCGTCCTAGAGCCAAACCCACATGTACGAGTCTAACCTTTCCATAGATGTGTCATAATAGTTTGTAGGCCAAACCATTCGGAGTGTTACTACATAGGTGGATGTGGTGTACTGAGACACATCCAGTGCAAAAAACCCAGATACAGTATCTCTATCTTAAATTGACAGATTTTTATGGGGATTCTTTTATTGTGCTAATTCGATTTCGCGGGGGCGCTGACATTGACCATAGGGAGATCATTATGTGAAATTGTGTGCGCAGATGAAAAAATTTACCTCACTTGACACTTGATTGCCAGCAGTACTCTACTTTATGATTATGGAAATGTCTTCATCCTTAATGTTCTTTATTATCATTAAAGGAACATTACACTCCAAAATCACCTGTTTTCACCTGAAAAGTGGTACAATGTTAAGATGAATTCACATCCTACTCCATCGGTCGTGTAGATACAGCTATGGAAAAGATCATCAATCCAAACTAATTTTGGATTGTGTCATATAGCTGGATATACAAAATAGATGGCCTCGGACGTTACAGTATGTCATCAGAAGAAGTCTGAAAACATTTGATCAAACTTAGATTTTTTACTGTAATGTCAAATTAAAACTACTTGCTGAAGAGTCAGCTTCTTTTACCAACTGAAAACGACTTTCAAAAGCCTGTTAAAGAGCACATACAGTCATGGCCAAAAGTTTGAGAATGACACAAATATTAATTTTCACAGTCTGCTGCCTCAGTTTGTATGATGGCAATTTGCATATACTCCAGAATGTTATGAAGAGTGATCAGATGAATTGCAATTAATTGCAAAGTCCCTCTTTGCCATGCAAATGAACTGAATCCCCAAAAAACATTTCCACTGCTTTTCAGCCCTGCCACAAAAGGACCAGCTGACATCATGTCAGTGATTCTCTCGTTAACTTCTCTGCGCTACGGATCCCTTTTACGGGATCATTTTCTTAAACAACCGCTGAATTGCAGGGCGCAAAATATTACTAAAAATATTTACAATCATGCAATCACAAGTGAAATATACCAAAACACAGCTTAGCTTGTTGTTAATCCACCTATCGTGTCAGATTTTGAAAATATGCTTTGCAGCGAAAGAAATCTAAGCTTTTGTGAGTGTATCAATCAATGCTAGAACAGTTAGCCTTATATTTGCTTGGTTAGCTTGGTCACGAAAGTCAGAAAAGCAATAAAATTAATCGCTTACCTTTGATAATCTTCGGATGTTTGCACTCACGAGACTCCCAGTTACACAACAAATGTTCTTTTTGTTCGATAAATATTACTTTTATAACAAAAAAACGCCATTTGGGTTGCGCGTTATGTTCAGAAAACCAAAGCCTCGTTACGTTCGACGGAAATTCCAAAAAGTATCCGTAATGGTCGTAGAAACATGTAAAATGTTTTTTATAATCAATCCTCAGGTTGTTTTTAACAAACATAATCAATAATATTTCAAACGGACCGTAACCTATTCAATAAGAGAGAAAAGGAAAATGGAGAGCTACCCTCTCGCGCGCAGGAACTAATCAGAGGACACCTGACTACTTTTGAAAATTCTCACTCATTTTTCAAAGTAAAAGCCTGAAACTATGTCTAAAGCCTGGTCACAACCTGAGGAAGCCATTGGAAAAGGAATCTGGTTGATACCGCTTTAAATGGAAGAAAGACGGGCCAGGAAACACAGATTTAAAAATACAAATAAATCACTTCTGTGTTAGATTTTCTCAGGTTTTCGCCTGCAGAATCGGTTTTGTTATACTCACAGACAATATTTTGACAGTTTTGGAAACTTTGGAGTGTTTTCTATCCTAATCCGTAAATTATATGCATATTCTACGATCTGGACCTGAGAAATAGTCCGTTTACCTTGGGAACGTTATTGAAAAAATAAAAAAATAATCTGACCCCTAGCGTCAATTAACACAGGTGTGAGTGTTGACGAGACAAGGCTGGAAACCACTGTCATGCTGATTGAGTTCAAATAACAGACTGGAAGCTTCAAAAGGAGGGTGGTGCATGGAATCATTGTTCTTCCTCTGTCAACCATGGTTACCTGCAAGGAAACACGTGCTGTCATCATTGCTTTGCACAAAAAGGGCTTCACAGGCAAGGATATTGCTGCCAGTAAGATTGCACCTAAATCAACCATTTATCGGATCATCAAGAACTTCAAGGAGAGCGGTTCAATTGTTGTGAAGAAGGCTTCAGGGCGCCCAAGAAAGTCCAGCAAGCGCCAGGACGTCTCCTAAAGTTGATTCAGCTGCGGGATCGGGGCACCACCAGTACAGAGCTTGCTCAGGAATGGCAGCAGGCAGGTGTGAGTGCATCTGCACGCACAGTGAGGCGAAGACTTTTGGAGGATGGCCTGGTGTCAAGAAGGGCAGCAAAGAAGCCACTTCTCTCCAGGAAAAACATCAGGGACAGACTGATATTCTGCAAAAGGTACAGGGATTGGACTGCTGAGGACTGGGGTAAAGTCATTTTCTCTGATGAATCCCCTTTCCGATTGTTTGGGGCATCCGGAAAAAAGCTTGTCCGGAGGTGAGCTCTACCATCAGTCCTGTGTCATTCCAACAGTAAAGCATCCTGATACCATTCATGTGTGGGGTTGCTTCTCAGCCAAGGGAGTGGGCTCACTCACAATTTTGCCTAAGAACACAGCCATGAATAAAGAATGGTACCAACACATTATCCGAGAGCAACTTCTCCCAACCATCCAGGAACAGTTTGGTGATGAACAATGCCTTTTCCAGCATGATGGAGCACCTTGCCATAAGGCAAAAGTGATAACTAAGTGGCTCGGGGAACAAAACATCGATATTTTGGGTCCATGGCCAGGAAACTCCCCAGACCTTAATCCCATTGAGAACCTGTGGTCAATCCTCAAGAGGCGGGTGGACAAACAAAAACCCACAAATTCTGACAAACTCCAAGCATTGATTATGCAAGAATGGGCTGCCATCAGTCAGGATGTGGCCCAGAAGTTAATTGACAGCATGCCAGGGGGGATTGCAGAGGTCTTGAAAAAGAAGGGTCAACACTACAAATATTGACTCTTTACATCAACTTCATGTAATTGTCAATAAAAGGCTTTGACACTTATGAAATGCTTGTAATTATTCTTCAGTATTCCATAGTAACATCTGACAAAAATATCTAAAGACACTGAAGCAGAAAATTTTGTGGAAATTAATATTTGTGTCATTCTCAAAACTTTCGGCCACGACTGTATAGTATATGCTCATTAGAATTTTTTTAGACCCTGCAAAGCATTATCTCATATTATCTTCTAAGTTCTCTTCAGACTTAACATGCATAGTCGTCCTTGCATAGTCGAACTGCTCTCAGAGTCAAAAGAAAAGTCCCCAAGCCGTATGCACACGCCTTGTAACTAATTAGACGACATCAGATACAGTGCTGGGCAAATCAATTAGCATTGTGCTTTGCAGAATCACACTCTCGGGTGATGCAGCAGTGGCTGTCGCAGGAGGATTGCATCGGCGCCAGTCTCCTATCATAACAATGCCTCCTTGGCTGATACTTATTCTAAATATCTGTGTGCGTCACAAATGGCACCCTATTCCCTAGATTAGAGCACAACTTTCGACCAGGGGTTAATAGGGGATGCCCATAGGGCTTTGTTTAAAAGTATTGTACTAAATAGGGAATAGAGTGACATTTGGCACGAACATCCTGTCCTCACTTTTCCGCTCCATTAGTGTAGCGGAAGCCTATCATTCAGGAAAGGTGTAAAGTTATGTCATTTATGAGCAGCCCGGGTGCATGTGAAGTCAATTCAGGAAGATTAGAAAATAAAGATATCCTCCTAGAGTTATCCTGTTGTTCTGCTTATGGCTTGCAGATTTATGCCATACTTACACTCTAGTAAACCTTTTACAAGGTATGTTTGTCTGAGACAGAGTGGGCCTTCGTGAACAATTTAGAAACGTAACATTGAATCTTTCATGGACACACCTACTCATTCAAGGGTTTTCCTTTATTTTGACTATTTTCTACATCAAAACTATTAAATAACACATATGGAATCATGTAGTAACCAAAAAAGTGTTAAACAAATGAAAATATATTTTACATTTGAGATTCTTCGAAGTAGCCACCCTTTGCCTTGATGACAGCTTTGCACACTCTTGGCATTCTCTCAACCAGCTTCATGAGGAATGCTTATACAACAGTCTTGAAGGTGTTCCCACATATGCTGGGCACTTGTTGGCTGCTTTTCCTTGACTCTGCAGTCCAACTCATCCCAAAACATCTCAATTGGGTTGAGGTCGGGTGATTGTGGAGGCCAGATCATCTGATGCAGCACTCCATCACTCTCCTTCTTGGTCAAATAGCCCTTATAGAGCCTAATGTTGTTTTTTGGGTCAGTGTCCTGTTGAAAAGGAAGTAATTGTCCCACTTAGCGCGAACCAGATGGGATGGTGTATCACTGCAGAATAATGTGGTAGCCATGCTGGTTAAGTGTGCCTTGAAATTGAAATAAATCCCAGACAGTGTCACCAGCAATGCATCCCCACACCATCACACCTCCTCCTCCATGCTTCACAGTGGGAACCACACATGCAGAAATCATCTGTTCACCTACTCTGCACCTTACAATACACAGCGGTTGGAACCAAAAATCTAAAATTTGGACTCATCAGACCAAAGGACAGATATCAACCGGTCTAATGCCCATTGCTCATGTTTCTTGGCCCAAGCAAGTCTCTTCTTCTTATTGGTGTCATTTAGTAGTGGTTTCTTTGCAGAAATCGACCATGACGGCCTGATTCATGCAGTCTCCTCTGAACAGTTGATGTTGAGATGTGTCTGTTACTTGAACTCTGTGAAGCATTTATTTGGGCTGCAATCTGAGGTGCAGTTAACTCTAATGAAAGTATCCTCTGCAGCAGAGGTAACTCTGGGTCTTCCTTTCTTGTGGCGGTCCTCATGAGAGCCAGTTTCATCATAGCACTTGATAGTTCTGCGACTGCACTTGAAGAAACTTTCAAAGTTCTTGACATTTTCTGGATTGACTGACCTTCATGTCTTAAAATAATGATGGACTGTCATTTCTCTTTGCTTATTTGAGCTGTTCTTGCCATAATATGGACTGGGTCTTTTACCAAATAAGGCTATCTTCTGTGTACTGACTGTCTCAAACACACTAAGAAGGAAAGAAATTCCAAAATATATTTTTATTTCTTAAACTCCTTTTTGGTTACTACATGATTCCATATGTGTTATTTCATAGTTTTGATATCTTCACTATTATTCTACAATGTAGAATAAAGAAAAACCCTGGAATGAGTAGGTGTGTCCAAACGTTTGACTGGTACTGTATGTGGGAGAGGTGTGCTTAGAGGCCTATACTGTATATTGTGGGCCTGTACAGCATGACCCCCTGTGCTTTTTATTCGCACGTTGTTAACAAAACAAAATTATAATTAGTTCAGCTTCAGGATATTTCAGAACTACTGAAAGAGCATTCCAAATCTCTGCCACTCAAATTCTTCTCAGCTTCCCTTACATCTCTTTTTTTGCATCTGTCTCCTTCCCTGCAGTGCAGTTTTGAGGAGATTTCGTATTAACGGCTCATTGATTCATTTGGACTTGGGCCCATGTGTCTCATAATGCCTGGAGGTTGGGATTCTGAGACTATTCTCATTTTATGCTTCCAGCTGCGCACGGTTTGTTCACCCTTTCAACTACAAGGATTTTTTTTATTAAACACAATTTCCCCTTGCCTCCTAAATCTGCTCAGCCTCTTCTCCCTCCGGGCTGTCTGCGCTGATCTCCCTGCGTGTGTGCATGTGTGTGCATGTGCTGTGTGTGTGATCTGTAATTTACATATGGAGTTATCTTAAAGGCGATGTTTGCCTGCTGTCCAGGGAGGGAGTAAACACATCATAGTGATGCTTTACGTAATTCTGTCTCAATACTCTGTCTCAACAATGGGACGATATAGATCATGGCAGACGGGCTGAGCTGTTAATTTGAAAGGGGTGTATGCATGAGAGACCGATACAATGTGATCTATCTTTATTAATAGACAAAACAATGAAGAGTGATAGGCCTATCATTAAACAACTCAATGAGAAAACAAATAGCTTTTCTGTGGGATATGAATTGCTACTTCTGGGCCTTTCTTGTCTATTGGTAGGTAATAAAAGTCCAAACTCAAAACTCATATATGTCTTTTAGTACATTTTGCCAATATGCCACAAACTATCAAGCCTTATATCCATTCCCCAGGTTACTCGAGACACACATGTAGCTCAAATACAATACACGCAATTTCCTTTCATAGGATAGCCGGAGACAAAGTCGTTATTATCCTTTGGGTGATCGGGTGAACCCTCTTGGGTGTACCCTCTTGGGTGTGTGACATCACTCCGAGCCCTTACCAAACAAAGGTGGACAATTTCTCTCCCCTCGGATGTAGAATCAGTAGTAACCACCAAGTTCAATGACAGTTATCTTACATTTAAAATACATATCTAGTATTCCAGCAACCCAATAACGTTGTCGCAGAGGAGGGCTTATTAGCTAGCTAAAGGGTTTGAGTCGTCTCAGCCGTTTTCTTACAAAATAGCTCCGTTAACAACGCTAGCTAGTTATTGTTAGCTACAGTTGAAGTCGGAAGTTTACATACACCTCAGCCAAATACATTTAAACTCAGTTTTTCACAATTCCTGACATTTAATCCAAGTAAAAATTCCCTGTTTTAGGTCAGTTAGGATCACCACTTTATTTTAAGAATGTGAAATGTCAGAATAATAGTAGAGAGAATGCTTTATTTCAGCTTTTATTTCTTTCATCACATTCGCAGTGGGTCAGAAGTTTACACCCAATTAGTATTTGGTAGCATTGCCTTTAAATTGTTTAATTTGGGTCAACATTTTCGGGTAGCCATCCACAAGCTTTGGTTCTCCTCTCTTCCACCTAACGACGAGCGTTACACATATGCAGTTGCAAACCGTAGTCAGGCTTTTTTATGGCGGTTTTGGAGCAGTGGCTTCTTCCTTGCTGAGCAGCCTTTCAGGTTATGTCGATATAGGACTTGTTTTACTGTGGATATTGCTACTTTTGTACCTGTTTCCTCCAGCATCTTCACAAGGTCCTTTGCTGTTGTTCTGGGATTGTTTCGCACTTTTCGCACCAAAGTACGCTCATCTCTAGGAGACAGAATGCGTCTCCTTCCCAAGCGGTATGACTGCTCTGTGGTCCCATGGTGTTTATACTTGCATACTATTGTTTGTACAGATGAATGTGTACCTGCAGGCGTTTGGAAATTGCTCCCAAGGATGAACCAGACTTGTGGAGGTCTACCATTTTTTCTGAGGTCTTGGCTGATATTTTTTGATTTTCCCATGATGTCAAACAAAGAGGCACTGAGTTTGAAGGCAAGCCTTGAAATACAACCACAGGTACACCTCCAATTGACTCAAATGTTGTCAATTAGCCTATCAGAAACTTCTAAAGCCATGACATAATTTTCTTGAATTTTCCAAGCTGTTTAAAGGCACAGTCAACTTAGTGTATGTAAACTTCTGACCCACTGGAATTGTGATACAGTGAATTATAAGTGAAATAATCTGTCTGTAAACAATTGTTTGAAAAATGACTTGTGTCATGCACAAAGTAGATGTCCTAACCAACTTTCCAAAACTATAGTTTGTTAACAAGAAATGTGTGGAGTGGTTGAAAAATGAGTTTTAATGACTCCAACCTAAGTGTATGTAAACGTCCGACTTGAACTGTAGACTACACCTCGACTCCGGAGCTCATGTGCACATACCAATGTCACATAACCTTCAGTACCCAGCTGTTGAGATGTAGTAGTTTGTTTTCACCAAAATATGTCAATTCTCAGGGACAACTCTTAGATTCCCAAACACAATTAAGGAATGAATTATGTACCAAAACGTATATTCTGTTCTGTTGGCAATGCTACAGTAAACACTGTATATGAGCTTTGCGTACAAGGATATTAATTAGCATTCATTAATTCATGTGTATGAAATGACCAGTCATCCTGCATTGTGGAAGTTGTTTAATCTGTTGAGCTTGTGGCAAATCAGGAACAAATTGTTGTAGCATTTTAGGTAAAATGATGCATGATGAAGTAGTGCAGACAGAGATGTTAATGAATCATCGGTGTCATTTGTGTCTTAGTTAGAGTAGCCAGTGATCTGTACAGTTGTTATAAGAAATTGGTCAGAATTAATATGATGATATGGGTCATGCTTGAGATGATGATTGAGAATCATTGAGAGGATAATAAACTTTTTACCAAACAATTATTTCCAGATTTGCTATTATACAAACGTGTACAGTCGCAGGTTTAGAGGACTTAGTCAAAGAGACTAGCAACAATAATAGGATGTTTACAATATGCACAGTATGTTTAAATTCAAATGATCATAAAACGTTCTTTATCATCAAATCATCTTGAATCATTGTGCACAGTGGTTTGGTGAATTAACAATTGTTGCCATGCAACAACAACAAAAAAGATAATCAACCGTCAGGTAATCTATTCTGTGCACGTGTTTCTGTGTCATATTACCACAGTGTAAAGTTAAGACATTCACTGCATCGGTGAAGGGAGTGATAAATCGGACTCCAGAAGCTGTCACGTATAAGAGGAGTGAATTGGATTGATTCTGGTCAGGGTCTGGCCTGCAGGCTGATGTGATTGACCATTGTCTCCTACTTCGTCATGGTAGGATCAGGTCTCCTCTATGCAGCCAGCTGTAGCACGCTCTGGACTCTGGGGAAACCCTCCAATCGGCCCACCGCCGTCTATAGGCCATCCAGAGAAGCAGCAGTGTCCCCGTCTCCAGCGAACACCCCACCACCACCCCCAGTATGACAAGCCTTATCTCCATCTCAGCTGTTGTATCTCAAATTCAAACAGCAACACAATACCTCCCAAATGGCACTCTGTTCCCTATATAGTGCACAACTTCTGCCCATAGGGAATAGGGTGCCATTTGGGATGCATACACAGTCTACATACATCAGGCACTAATTTCCTCTCTGATAAGGATCTTTTGAGCGTATTATCAAAGATTGATCATAATTTGTTATTTAGTCACGCTAATAATTACCCATCTCCCCTGGGAGAGAAGAAATCTCTTCTCCTTTCAACATGGGACCAAAAGATATGCGGTTCCTCAGATTGGTGGAGATAGCCTTTGGACCGCTCTCGGAGTAGAGATCTCTGTGCTGAAGACTCTGCTGCAGTTAGAAAAGAGAAATACGTGGCTTGTGTGTATGGAAAATTATGAGTTGGAGGAGATAACCGGTAATCAGGATGCTTCTGGGTCTCTTTCCAGGTACATAGTGTATTGTAAATCATTCTTCTGTTATTAATATGCCTCCAAATATGTTGCCTCAGTCGTTGTTGTTTGATATCAAAGTCACTGGAGGGAAATCATTTTATACAACACATTTAATCTGTAACTAGTGAGGTTTCAGCTTTAAGGCTACATGTAAGGCTAAATACCCCAAACAACACATAGGCCTATTCTCAAATTGAAGGCATCTGGAAGAGGCTGATGGTGAAGCTGGCACATTTTGAAAGGATGCTGGGTAACAGCCTGATTCCTTGCGGGTCCAGCGGTAACCTGGAAGTTACCACAACAAATCAAATATAATACAATTGTATTTGTCACATGTGCTGACCGTGAAATGCTTACTTACAAGCCCTTAACCAACAAAGCAGTTCAAGAAATAGAGTTAAGAAAATATTGACAAAATAAACTGAAGTAAATTTTTTTATAGAAAGTAAGGGGGGGTGGGGGGGTCAATATAAATAGTCCAGGTGGCCATTTGATTAATTGTTCAGCACTCTTATAGCTTGAAGGTAGAAGCTGTTAAGGATCCTTTTGGACCTAGACTTTGCGCTCCGGTAACACTTGCTGTGCGGTAGCAGAGAGAACAGACTTGGGTGACTGGAGTCTGACAATTTCTGGGGCTTTTCTCTGACACCCTCTAGCAGAGGTGTGGACTTGAGTCACATGACTTGGACTCGAGTCAGATTCGAGTCACAAATATGATGACTTGCAACTCGACTTTGACTTTAACACCAATGACTCGTGACTTGACTTGGACTTGAGCCTTTTGACTCGACCTGACTTGATACCCTCCCCAAGCCCAAATATAAAAATTATGCTATTAAAAAAAGTGTGCAGCGCATCAACTCTTCATTTAACGGATTACAGTTTGAATCGGACAGCAGCCAATCAAATTGTGCCAGCTGAGAAAAAGTTGTGCGTGGCAGTGCAGAGGAATGTCGACAAGTGAATTCAGATGGAGCCCTTGGAAAGATGATACCCCAAATTATTATTTTCGGATATAAAGACGACGCTGTATCAACAACAAATGGATTGCAACTTGCATAACATGCGGGAAGAAAATTACAGATGGAGGCGCAACAAGCATGTAGGCTAACGTAAAGTTAAATCAAAGAGCCTCCTCACAGTCAGTCAGTGCAGGAAGGTGATCATTGCGCCCAAGATTGAGCTACAACTGGCTAGGCAGTTGGTAGCCTAAATCCTGCCTAATGTTACTGCTGTTCCTAAAACCATTGACATACGTTAGCCTACTGTAACCACAGAGAGAGAGAGAGAGAGAGAGAGAGAGAGAGAGAGAGAGAGAGAGAGAGAGAGAGAGAGAGAGAGAGAGAGAGAGAGAGAGAGAGAGAGAGAGAGAGAGAGAGAGAGAGAGGGAGAGAGAGAGAGAGAGAGAGAGAGAGAGAGAGAGAGAGAGAGAGAGAGAGAGAGAGAGAGAGAGAGAGAGAGAGAGAGAGAGAGAGTTAAGGTTGGGCGATTGTGTACAAGCCTACATCGCCCGATTGCGCCCCATAGCAGTCCTTCATATTCGATCACTATTAGGGGAGGCGGGCTGAGGGTGTTCTTTCTCATGGCCACCCATGTATTTCCATGGAAATATAACGTTTATTTGTAAAGTAATAAATATATACAGTGGGGAGAACAAGTATTTGATACACTGCTGATTTTGCAGGTTCTCCTACTTACAAAGCATGTAGATGTCTGTAATTTTTATCATAGGTACACTTCAACTGTGAGAGACGGAATCTAAAACAAAAATCCAGAAAATCACATTGAATGATTTTTAAGTAATTAATTTGCATTTTATTGCATGACATAAGTATTTGATCACCTACCAACCAGTAAGAATTCCGTCTCTCACAGACCTGTTCGTTTTTCTTTAAGAAGCCCTCCTGTTCTCCACTCATTACCTGTATTAACTGCACCTGTTTGAACTCGTTACCTGTATAAAAGACACCTGTCCACACATTCAATCAAACAGACTCCAACCTCTCCACAATAGCCAAGACCAGAGAGCTGTGTAAGGACATCAGGGATACAATTGTAGACCTGCACAAGGCTGGGATGGGCTACAGGACAATAGGCAAGCAGCTTGGTGAGAAGGCAACAACTGTTGGCGCAATTATTAGAAAATGGAAGAAGTTCAAGATGACGGTCAATCACCCTCGGTCTGGGGCTCCATGCAAGATCTCACCTCGTGGGGCATCAATGATCATGAGGAAGGTGAGGGATCAGCCCAGAACTACACGGCAGGACCTGGTCAATGACCTGAAGAGAGCTGGGACCACAGTCTCAAAGAAAACCATTAGTAACACACTACGCCGTCATAGATTAAAATCCTGCAGCGCACGCAAGGTCCCCCTGCTCAAGCCAGCGCATGTCCAGGCCCGTCTGAAGTTTGCCAATGACCATCTGGATGATCCAGAGGAGGAATGGGAGAAGGTCATGTGGTCTGATGAGACAAAAATAGAGCTTTTTGGTCTAAACTCCACTCGCCGTGTTTGGAGGAAGAAGAAGGATGAGTACAACCCCAAGAACACCATCCCAACCGTGAAGCATGGAGGTGGAAACATCATTCTTTGGGGATGCTTTTCTGCAAAGGGGACAGGACGACTGCACCGTATTGAGGGGAGGATGGATGGGGCCATGTATCGCGAGATCTTGGCCAACAACCTCCTTCCCTCAGTAAGAGCATTGAAGATGGGTCGTGGCTGGGTCTTCCAGCATGACAATGACCCGAAACACACAGCCAGGGCAACTAAGGAGTGGCTCCGTAAGAAGCATCTAAAGGTCCTGGAGTGGCCTAGCCAGTCTCCAGACCTGAACCCAATAGAACATCTTTGGAGGGAGCTGAAAGTCCGTATTGCACAGCGACAACCTGAAGGATCTGGAGAAGGTCTGTATGGAGGAGTGGGCCAAAATCCCTGCTGCAGTGTGTGCAAATCTGGTCAAGAACTA
The DNA here is from genome assembly GCF_045679555.1 of Salvelinus alpinus. NCBI lineage: Eukaryota > Metazoa > Chordata > Actinopteri > Salmoniformes > Salmonidae > Salvelinus > Salvelinus alpinus. The sequence goes on from NC_092107.1 coordinate 22,031,738, forward strand.
CAGGAAACGTATGATCTCTGTTAATTGCAAACAAATGTTTCTGTACCAAATATTAAGTTCTGCTTTTCTGATGTATCAAATACTTATGTCATGCCATAAAATGCAAATTAATTAGAGAATACAGGGGGTGCTGTTTTCGCATTAGCATAATTTGCTCTACAGATTAAACTGCCTCTTATTCAATTATTGCTCTTACTATATGCATATAATTAATACCATTGGATAGAAAACAATCTCTAGTTTCTAAAACCGTTTCAATTTTGTCTCTGAGTGAAACAGAAGTCATTTGACAGCACTTTCCCTGACCAAGAAGAAGAATGCAAGATGTGTATGCTCGCTTCAACGCTCTGCCTATATATGGTCACGCCACCTATGACCCGAAACACACTTCATTCGTCTTCCTCTGGGTGTCAAGAGGACGTCAGAGGAGAAATTTTTTGTTTATCTTGTACTGACGTGAAATAAGACCTATTTCTTTGGCGTGACCGACAACTTCCGGTTCTCTCAATCGCGCGATTTGGAGGCGCGATTGTCTACTGTTTTGCTGCCGTTACGGATGAAAACTATCTCCGTCTCGAAGTTTGTTTGATACATGTGACCATATCATCGTAATGTATGTTTTTTCAATATAGTTTAATCAGATTATTTGAATTTTTTCGGGAGTTTTGCCGTGTTCCGTTCTGTGACTTTTTTTACTTTGGACAGATCCGTGCCAGTCGACCAGTACCTATGCTAAATGAAGAGGGAAAGTTGCCATTATGAATGGATTGAACGACTCATCAGGACTAAGGACACCTTGATCAACATTCTGATGAAAGATCAGCAATAGTAAGACCCAATTTACGATGTTATTTCATATATCTGTCGTGCATGTGAACTGGTCGTGGGCGCCCAGCTGGTTCTGGCTGGCGTGGCTATGCTAATTTAGCGCTACATTTTGTTTTCGCTATAAAACATTTAATAAATCTGAAATATTGTTTGGATTCACCAGATGTTGGGCTTTCAATATCTGTACGCTGTGTATTTTTCTGAAATGTTTTAAGATGAGTAATTAGTTATATGACGTTGGTCTCTGTAATTGTTCTGGCTGCGTCGGCACTATTTCAGATTGCAGCTGCCATGTAGAACTGTGATTTATACCTGAAAAATGCACATTTTTCAAAAAAAAAACTATGCTATACCATAAATATGTTATCAGACTGTCATCTTATGAAGTTGTTTCTTGGTTAGTGGCTATATATATTTTTATTTAGTCGAATTAGTGATAGCTACTGACGCAGGAAAAAACTGTTGGAGTAAAAAAATTGTGTCTTTTGCTAACGTGGTTAGCTAATAGATTTACATATTGTGTCTTCCCTGTAAAACATTTTAAAAATCTGAAATGGTGGCTTTATTCACAAGATCTGTATCTTTCATCTGGTGTCTTGGACTTGTGATTTAATGATATTTAGATGCTACAATTTACTTGTGACGCTATGCTAGCTATGCTACTCAGTGGGGGGGGGAGTGGGGGGTGCTCCCGGATCAGGGTTGGTGACTCGTTAAAGGTTAAAAATCATTCAATGTGATTTTCAGGATTTTTGTTTTAGATTCCGTCTCTCACAGTTGAAGTGTACCTATGATAAAAATTACAGACCTCTACATGCTTTGTAAGTAGGAAAACCTGCAAAATTGGCAGTGTATCAAATACTTGTTCTCCCCACTGTATATTAAAAGCATTCATGATTTGCGTAAATGTAATATACTAACCATTACTCTGGTTAAAAATATGAAATGGTATTACATTTGGTGAAGAGCACATTATGACTTGTTTAGGACTTGAGACTTGACTTGATACTTGACGGTCATGACTTGAGACTTGACTCGGACTTGCCTGTCTTGACTTGGGACTTGACTTGGGACTGGAGTGCTAAGACTTGAGACTTACTTGTGACTTGTAAAACAATTACTTGGTCCCACCTCTGCCGCCTAGTATATAGGTCCTGGATGGCAGGAAGCTTGGCCCCAGTGATGTATTGGGCAGTATGCACTACCCTCTATAACGGAGGCCTGTTCGGCTCTGCTTTTCCTGTAGTTCACGATCATCTCCTTTATCTTGCTCACATTGAGGGAGAGGTCAGAGACCACACTGCCAGATCTCTGACCTCCTCCCTATAGGCTGGTGATCAAGCCTACCACTGTTGTGTCATCAGCAAACTTAATGATGATGTTGGAGTCGTACTTGGCCATGCTGTCATCGGTGAACAAGGAGTACAGAAGGGGACTAAGCACACACCCCTGAGGGGCCCCAGTGTTGAGGATCAGTGTGGCAGATGTGTTGTTTCCTACCCATACCACCTGGGGGCGGCCCGTCAGGAAGTCCAGGATCCAGTTGCAGATGGAAGTGTTTAGTCCCAAGGTCCTTAGCTTAGTGATGAGCTTTGTGGACACTATGGTGTTGAATGCTGAGCTGTAGCATTCTCACATAGGTGCTCCTTTTGTCTAGGTGGGAAAGGGCAGTGTTGAGTGCGATTGAGATTGCATCATCTGTGGATCTGTTAGGACGGTTTACGAATTGGAACGGGTCTAAGGTTTCCGGGATGATGCTGTTGATGCTATGACCAGCCTTTCAAAGCACGTCATGGCTACGAACGTGAGTGCTAAGGGCGGTAGTCATTTAGGAAGGTTACCTTCACATTCTTGGGCACAGGGACAATGGTGGTCTGCTCGAAACACGTAGATATTACAGACTCGGTCAGGGAGAAGTTGAAAATGTCAGTGAATACACCTGCCAGTTGGTTCGCTCATGCCCTGGGTATATGCTCTGGTAATTCTTCTGGCACCCGCGGCCTTGTGATTTTTGACTAGTTTAAAGGTCTTACTCACATTGGCTACGGAGTGTGATCACACAGTCGTCCGGAACAGATGGTGCTCCCATGCATGCTATGCGTGGGGCGGCAGGTAGTCTAGTGGTTAGAGCATTGGGCCAGTAACTGAAAGGTTGCTGGATCGAATCCCCGACCTGACAAAGTAAAAATCTGTTATTCTACCCCTGAACAAAGCAGTTCAGTTCACTGTAGGCCGTCATTGTAAATAATAATTTGTTCTTAACTGACTTGCCTCGTTGAAGCTTTAAAAATTCATCATTGCTTGCCTCAAAGCGATCATAAAAGGCACTTAGCTCGCAGCTCTCAGCTGTGGTTCCCTTTGTAGTGTGTAATGGTTTGCAAGCCCTGCCACATCCGACAAACGTCAGAGCCGGTGTAGTACGATTTGATCTTTGTCCTGTATTGATGCTTTGCCTGTTTGATGGTTCGTCTGAGGGCACAGCAGGATCTCTTATAAGCGTCCAGGTTAGTGTCCCGCTCCTTGAAAGAGGCAGCTCTAGCCTTTAGCTCGGTGCAGATGTTGCCTTTAATCCATGGCTTCTGGTTGGGATATGTACGTACGGTCGCTGTGGGGATGACGTTGTCGATGCACTTATTGATGAAGCCAGTGACTGAGCTGGTATACTCCTCAATGTCATTGGATGAATCACGGAACATATTCCAGTCTGTGCTAGCAAAACAGTCCTGTAGCGTAGCATCAGTGTCATCTGACCACTTCCGTATTGAGAAAGTCACTGGTACTTCCTGCTTTAGGAATCAGGAGGGTAGAATTATGGTCAGATTTGCCAAATGGAGGGCGAGGGAGAGCTTTGTATGCGTCTCTGTGTGCGGATTAAAGGTGGTCTAGAGTTTTTTCCCCTCTGATTGCACATGTGACATGCTGGTAGAATTTAGGTAAAACAGATTTAAGTTTGCCTGCATTAAACAACTGTGGGACTGAGAGAGGAGTTGAGTATCGGTTGGCAGCAGCAGCAGCAAAAACATTCACAGGACAAGTGATGGGAACAACACTGAACTTTGTTTTGAACTAATTCAAATAGCAGGGGTCACAAATGTTTCCGACAACAGCAAGTCAACACAAAGTAAAGAAGAGAGGAACAATGGATTTGGTGGTTATCATTGACTTTCTGTTCATATTGATCGTGGAGTCTACAATGAATGCCCCCTCTCCTAAGACTGTTATGAGGATGTGTTTATGCGATATAATCTTAAAGCATTTTCAGCACGAGTTCACTCTTCCTTGTCAACACTTTTCCCTTTAAATAGATATTCCCTGTTCAGATATAGGCAGCAGTGGTAGTCGACAGCTAAAGAGCTTATCCACTGTTGGCAGATACTGTATTAGGGGATGTGCTTTTTTCTTTTTTTTCTATATGCTGTCTAAGTGTTTCATTTGTCATCCGTCCCAGAAACGATGCCTCATTGTGGTAAGACCATCAGCAAGCAAGCCCAGGGAGGTGAAAAAAATATTCCAACTTTCAACACATGCCTGGCAACCTGGATCAAGCGGGATTGATTTGATTCCAGGACAGAGGAAGCACATAACAGTATTTACTTGATTGGCTCATTTGCCAACATTGATGGTTTAGTCCCATTCTGGAGCTGTGGTTAGTAGAGCTGCTGGAGATATTCCATGTATGAAACAAAACCAATTTGAACACCTACCTGGAAAACACACAACAGGTTGTGTTGAATTCATCAAGCTGAACAGTCGGCGAGAGACAGCAGGACTTTAGCTCTAGGTTCACCTGACTGTTGTTGGCTTTCAGGTTGATGACCACATGGAGGATCCCCAGAGCTGGGACAAAGTCTCCGGGCAGAACACCGTGCTCCGGGTTCAAGTTCATCTCGGCTGTGTAGTTGCCAGTGCCACAAATATCATCGAAAATGACCCCTAATCTGAAAAATGATTGAACAAACATGAAACCTATAATTACAAAGCAGCTGTAATGAAACTACATGTTACTAAAACATTGTTACTACAGCTATTACTGTGTAGTTACATAGGTACAGTGGTTCCTCCTTTAAAAGTTGTGTCATACTGCAGCACACCTCGCGGGCTTCTGCAGAATTCTATGGCAGGTTATTTAATTGTCAGCCATTTTTTACGTTAATGAAAGTGCTATGTTCTTATTTTTCAGAGTAAATAACTCACGGACACCAGAGAAGCTTAACCAAGTTTAATTCTTCCCAAAGGGTCGACACAGCTTTATTCAGACAGCAAAACATTTCTCACCATCACAGTTATATACATCCCACTTAAGACACTCCTCCTTCTCTCCAATCCTTACATCTTATGGTTCTACAGGAAGAGGGTAACAAGATACTAAACCCTTATTACTCCCTTAAGGGGATCTGACCTCACCTCCTAACCTCAACCCCTCCTTCTTCTCGTACACAGATGTCCATCTGCCTCCCCTATAGCAATCCTTTGAGCTCCCCCCGTCCACCAAGCACATTCCACAGCCACTCCGTCTTTCTACAGATCTCACTCCTTTATATACTCTGCGTCTGATCTATCATGTCTTTAATATCTCAATGTTCAAAATGTCGAATCCAACACAAGTAGGTGCTAGTTTGACCACCAGGGGGTAGCGTTGAGAAACATTTGATAGTCTCCCATATTGGCATTACTAGAGAATTTAAAACTTTTTTCGTAATAACATTGTACATGGGATTAATTTGATTAATATTATGGTGTTTCTATTCCGAGAAAAACGAAAAACTAAACCCTCAGGGTTTCCGTTAGGATGGAATGGGAAATATTGCGCATTCGGGAGTAGGCTACAGCATAAGAGGATAGGAGGATTCTAAATTAATATCTATGGCATAACATTTCCACACCTTGTATTGTAGTGTAACTAATTTTCATTTCGCCTATGGTAGGCCTCCAGTATATCCCAACAATTTTTTTTCAATGACATGACTCTCCGCCAATAATTATATTTAGAAGATTGGAAGAGACGTCCGCAGTGGGAAGGCTATACAGTATATAACAATATTTTGGAGATTATTATATATTTTTTTTAAACGACAGTGAGCGATTGTAATCTGAACAAAGGCCCAAATAATATTTATAAAGGCCAAAATATAGCTCTGCTAATAGCCATAATGACGCTGTACAACGTGACCATGTGTGATTGAATGAGTATTTTCCAGTAAGCAACAATTTGTTTGCCTTCGTTATGGATTCATGACTAAATCAAAATCTGCATTTCGAAAGAGTATTCTATCATTATTTTATTAACGAAAGCATAAAGATGCTGATGAAGAAATACAGTACTGGATAATAAAACATTTAAATAATGTTGAAGATATAAGGCAATTGCATTTGTTTATTAGGCTACCGTGCAGTCTGACAAGTAAATATAGCCTACAATACATACTGTAGTAAACATGGGAAAGTGCCTGATTCCTTACATAAGGGAGAGCAGGCCATGTCCAGACTCTCTCGGCGACCTCAAGTACCTTCAATAATAGCCGTGCTAAAGAATGTGGGCACGCGGGAGAGCTGGGTTCAATTCCCTGACAGGGAGGAAGGAGTAAAAATAAAGAAAAATCCTGGAATGAGTAGGTGTGTCCAAACTTTTCATTGGTACTTGCTTAATTAATTTTAATAATATTATGGTGTTTCTATTCCAAGAAAAATGAAAAACCCTCTGGGTTTCCATTAGGATAGATCGGAAAATATGGCGCTGTACAACGTGATGGTCGGCAGTACAGTACTGGGCTATTTAGCTAAAGAATCCCCATGTCGTGCGGGCAGGGCACGCGGGAGACCTGGTTCAATTATTAGTTACATTGTTTTAGTTTGAACGTGCAGACTGGCAACTAAGAACAGAACAGTGGGAACATTTCCCCAGTCAGCGCCATTATTAGTGCAATGCCTCTTAAATATTTTGGAGATGACTTCATTTTCAAATGACGTAAAATGAGCGCAAAAAAAATGCCATTCTTGAACATGGGGTGAGACATTGTTACTAATTTGTAAATAAAGCCAGTTTGTTATTTAGAATTATTTATTTCTGTTTTTAGAGGAAGAAAAAACAAAATCCTAGTCATTTCATGGGTCTCCCAGTCCAGGCATTGAACCAGCATCTATAGCAACACTCAACAGCTTGCACTGCTATGCAGTGTTTTAGACCATTGCACCACTCAGGCCCTGCACATCGTGACTGGTCAGGAGAGGCCTACAGTACTACAGTAAGAGCAAAATAATCCTAACAAAATAAAATACTAAATACCTTAGTGTAACAACAGTTTTAGTAAGTAATACTAAGTTGTGCACAATTATCAGTTTCTATTTAGGTTTATGTCGCCCATTCATTGTCAGTTAGAGACACAGTAGCTCCTTGTCACGCCCTGGCCTTAGTATTCTTTGTTTTCTTTATTATTTTAGTTAGGTCAGGGTGTGACATGGGCAATGTTTGTGTTTTGTCTAGTTTGGGTGGTTATATGGTAAAGGGGGTGTTGGGTGTAGTGTATGGGTTTGTGTTGAGTGAATGTGTCTAGGTATGTCTATGGTTGAGTGAATGTGTCTAGGTATGTCTATGGTTGCCTGAGTGGTTCTCAATCAGAGACAGATGTTTTTCATTTGTCTCTGATTGGGAGCCATATTTAAGGCAGCCATAGGCATCATGTATTTGTGGGTAATTGTCTATGTCTAAACGTTAGTAGCTTGTGTGTGCACTTTCGTTTTGTAGCTTCACGGTCGTTTGTTGTTTTGTTAGTTTGTAAAGTGTTTTGTTTCGTTTTTCCTTCTTAAAATAAAAAGAAGATGTCTTATTTTTCACATGCTGCGTTTTGGTCCTCTCTCTCTTCACAAGACGATCGTGACAGAATTACCCACCAAACAGGGATCAAGCAGCGTGATCAGCGGCAACAGGAGCAACGCAAGGAGGAATGGCAATGGGAGCGTAATCTGGACTACACTACGTGGGAGGAGATCGACAGGTGGGCGATCGACCCAGGGCGAATGCCGGAGCCCGCCTGGGATTCTCTGGCGCAGTGCGAGGAGGGATACCGGCGAATGGAGGCAGCAAAACGACGCGGTAGGAAGCCTGTGAGTCAGCCCAAAAAAATTATTGGGGGGAGGCTTAAAGGGAGTGTGGCGAAGTCAGGTAGGAGACCTGCGCATACTCCCTGTACTTACCGTGGAGAGAGAGAGTACGGGCAGACACCGTGTTACGCAGTAGAGCGCATGGTGTCTCCTGTACGTGTTCATAGCCCGGTGCGGGTTATTCCACCTCCCCGCACTGGTAGGGCTAGATTGGGCATTGAGCCAGGTGCCATGAAGCCGGCTCAACGCGTCTGGTCTCCAGTGTGTCTCCTCGGGCCGGCATACATGGCACCAGCCTTACGCATGGTGTCCCCGGTTCGCCTACATAGCCCGGTGCGGGTTATTCCATCTCCCCGCACTGGTCGGGCGACGGGGAGCATTCAACCAGGTAAGGTTGGGCAGGCTCGGTGCTCAAGGGAGCCAGTACGCCTGCACGGTCCGGTATTTCCGGCGCCACCTCCCCGCCCCAGCCCAGTACCACCAGTGCCTACACCACGCACCAGGCTTCCTGTGCGTCTCCAGAGCCCTGTTCCTCTTCCCCGCACTAGCCTTGAGATGCGTGTCCCCAGTCCGGTACCACCAGTTCCGGTACCACGCACCAAGCCTCTTGTGCGTATCCAGAGCCCTGTACGCACTGTTGCTTCTCCCCGCACTCGCCCTGAGGTGCGTGCCCTCAGCCCGGTACCACCTGTGCCGGTACCACGCACCAGGACTATAGTGCGCTTTGAGAGCCCAGTGTGTCCTGTTGCTGCTCCCCGCACTAGCCCTGAGATGCGTGTCCCCAGCCCGGTACCACCAGTTCCGGCACCACGCACCAGGCCTACAGTGCGCCTCAGCCGGCCAGAGCTGCCCGTCAGCCAAGCGCCATCTGAGCCATCCGTCTACCAAGCGCCATCTGAGCCATCCGTCTACCCAGCGCCATCTGAGCCATCCGTCTACCCAGCGCCATCTGAGCCATCTGTCTACCCAGCGCCATCTGAGCCATCCGTCTGCACAGAGCCATTAGAGCCGCCCGTCTGTCCCGAGCCGTCAGAGCCGTTAGTCAGTCAGGAGCCGCTAGAGCCATTCGTCAGTCAGGATCTGCCAGAGCCGCCAACCAGACAGGATCTGCCAGAGCCGCCAACCAGACAGGATCTGCCAGAGCCGCCAACCAGACAGGATCTGCCAGAGCCGCCAACCAGACAGGATCTGCCAGAGCCGCCAACCAGACAGGATCTGCCAGAGCCGCCAACCAGACAGGATCTGCCAGAGCCGTCAGCGAGCCATGAGCAGCCAGAGCCGTCAGCGAGCCATGAGCAGCCAGAGCCGTCAGCGAGCCATGAGCAGCCAGAGCCGCCAGCCAGCCATGAGCAGCCAGAGCCGCCAGCCAGCCATGAGCAGCCAGAGACACCGAAGCGGATATTGACAATGGTGGAGTGGTGGCCACGTCCCGCACCCGAGCCGCCGCCATATTAAGGCCCACCCCGGACCCTCCCTTTCTGTGTCAGGTTTTGCGGCCGGAGTCCGCACCTTTTGGGGGGGGTACTGTCACGCCCTGGCCTTAGTATTCTTTGTTTTCTTTATTATTTTAGTTAGGTCAGGGTGTGACATGGGGAATGTTTGTGTTTTGTCTAGTTTGGGTGGTTATATGGTAAAGGGGGTGTTGGGTGTAGTGTATGGGTTTGTGTTGAGTGAATGTGTCTAGGTATGTCTATGGTTGAGTGAATGTGTCTAGGTATGTCTATGGTTGCCTGAGTGGTTCTCAATCAGAGACAGATGTTTTTCATTTGTCTCTGATTGGGAGCCATATTTAAGGCAGCCATAGGCATCATGTATTTGTGGGTAATTGTCTATGTCTAAACGTTAGTAGCTTGTGTGTGCACTTTCGTTTTGTAGCTTCACGGTCGTTTGTTGTTTTGTTAGTTTGTAAAGTGTTTTGTTTCGTTTTTCCTTCTTAAAATAAAAAGAAGATGTCTTATTTTTCACATGCTGCGTTTTGGTCCTCTCTCTCTTCACAAGACGATCGTGACACTCCTTGGGACCCAAAAGCATAATCAGTGCTCTAACTCCCCCTTGCGCTGGTCTGGAGCAATGAAGTGGTGACACAGGGTACCGTACTAAACCACAAATTACATATATCTTGTAAAGGAGGAACCACTGTATAGGGCATTGTTAGGTGAAGTGTTACCACCTTTCCAATTCAGTTCAAATAACTTGATTAACTAATGTTGAATGTTAATATTAGAATGCACTTTTTAATTTCCCTATGATAACACTAATTTTTTAGTTAATTAGATCAAATATCCTGTGATAATTACCCAGTGAGTAGATCAGGGGACGACCCCATTCCGACCCCATTCCCGACCCCCGGTCTGTTGTAGTATTGCATTTGGCAGGGGGGATTCCCTGGTCCTCCATCCCATGGTCTCATCAGGCCGTGATTGAGTTAAGTTAATTTGGCAGGTGCCCACTGAGCTATCGGCTGCGAATGGCGCCGGCCGTGTGCTAAGCCCAGATTGCTCACTTTCACTTCACACACTATTGGAGCCTCTGAAGGGTTTATTTGCTCGTTATTGGCAGAAGCATGTGAGGCATTTGAATGCCATTCCCCTTTCTGCTCCGAGTCTGTAAACGAGTCCCATTTGCCTCGAGGCAGAGCGTCGAAAGGCATTATCTCAGAAGAAGATTGCCCTTAGCGATGATGTGAAGCCAGGTTGGTGGTAAGTGGCCCTGTGGGCAAGTAATCATCGGTGGGTTGGCTAATCGATGTGTCTATATACCTGCGCTGCTGTAGAAGGGGAATGAGGTGGCTCCCCTTCAATGCCTCAGTGATGTCAGAGGTCATGTGATGTCCTCTCAAAGAGAGGTGGTCATACCCGCTGCACGTTTTCCAACAGTTATGGACTGAGAGAATGAGTTTCATGATGTTGTTGATGCCGAAGTGCTTATGTGATGCTTTTTTATCTGAAACATGTTGAATTAGTGATGTGTGGGAAGTAGATGTCTTTATTGCGAAATGAGGCTGAACAGTTGACTGCCCGACTGTGATTACTGATTTTGCAGTGGTAACTGAATACAGATTTCCAACACTGTTAAGTGTAGAAAATGTCGATTTCAAACTCTCTGCAGAGAATTGAAATGTTACATTCACATTTGTGATTTGATTTGGATGGCCTTGGATTATGCTCTGCGAGGAAGTTGTCATAAATACGTGTTTTTTAAACTTTTGTTGGGTTCTCTTTGCTGATTTCTTTGCTTTTGTATTGTTGATGCATTGGCATATTTTGTATGCATGACCCTATGGGTAGAGAATTGTTGTGGTTTAGACACTATATGTGGTTTCTTGTTAAAATATACAATGCATGATAGTGTCGGGCTTGGAGTTAACAAAGTCTGCACTGGCATTTTAGGACTTAGCGCTTGGCTGGAGAATGACCTACTTTCTTCTTCCAGAGATTCAGAGAGATGTTCAGCCTGACGGAGGTCTGTGTGTTGTTGCTCCCGACTGTTTAATTAGAAGATCAGAGGAAGACAGGTTTGCAGAAGTGCATTTTTCCTCTCTGGCCAGTCTTTCTGTGGTTTTCATTATTCCATGGTGAACAGTACTGCCCTTTTACACTGTCATTATCGTTCACCTCCTCAAGAGAACCGTGAGGCTGAGAGAAGTCAGACTCCTGTCCTTTGTTGTTTTTCAGCTTTAGAATGTTCACATTTTCCGATTCCTTCGAGTCATTCACGTTCTGATTGATGTGAGGTGGAGATGTACAGTACCAGTCAAACGTTTGGACACACCTACTCATTCAAGGGTTTTTCTTTCTTTTTTATTATTTTCTACATTGTATAATTATAGTGAAGACATCAAAACTATGAAATAACACATATGGAATCATGTAGTAACCCAAAAAAGTGTTAAACAAATCGAAATACATTTTACATTTGAGATTCCTCAAAGTAGCCACCCGTTGCCTTGATGGATTTGAGTATCATACCAATTTTGACTGGTTTCTGAGATTCCCAGTATTCCCAGATATCTTTTCTCCTTTATCTCTCAATGATAATAATAAAGTGTGAAAGATCTCTGAAGTTGAAGGATAAGGCATGCTGGTTGTTGATAACAACCTGTTATCAAAAGATTTGCTAATATCACTAAATCTGGAAAATGCCTTATGTTACACCTTTGTAGTGAGAAGCACTGTTCTGGTTGTGTTCGCCATGACTTCAATTGTTCCTGAGTTTGAGAAAGATGTACTAGCAAATGAAAAATTCAACATGATTTTACTGATTCATTTCAGAGTCTAATGAGGAAAGGGGGGGGTGGCATAAAGTCATAATCTAGCCCATCCAAAACAGTTAGAGAAATCGAATATGCTATTTTTTTTATGTTTTGGCACTATCAAATACTACTGCTTTGTCCTCTTGTTTCTTTGTTGTCACTTCAAATGAGCTCGGCATTCAGGCCTTGTGGTGACTGGAGTTCACAGTAAACATATTTCCCTGTCCTTTTCTTCCAAGACTGAGTGAGCTGCCTCGTTCTGTCAGCGTTGTTCGACCATCTATTTTTTCTGTTGATTATGGCCTTTTTTCTTGCAAGCAGGTCAAACACATGTTTGTCATCACGCGATCCGTAGTCGCAGCAACTTCCTTTTTGTCACCCAAGATGGATTCTGACCCAGTCAATGGATACTTTTTTCTTTCCAATTCCAAAATCCCATTTTCATCTGCGTCTTGGCTTTGTTTTTCCTCATTGTCATTTGACTCGGCCCAGGTATATCTTATGTGAGGACAAGGGGCAGTCACCATAGGTACACCCAGCCTCCGACATGTGGACATAAGAGTGATAGAGTCAGCAATTCTTTGATTCCTGTTAACGGGTAGAGAGTGAAGCTGCAAATCTGAGGTGAGGCTTTCTCTTTCTCCACGCCTTCGGACTAATGAGCCACAGGAATCACGGTGACATTCTTCATTGGTTCAAATCCAGCTTCAGTAAAAGAGGAAATGGCCGAGTCATACAGTAATTCGAGATCTATGTGAGATTTGGCTCAGCGGGAGACTTCATGCTGGATGTATTGTCCTCAGCCGGCATGGGTAAATCGGATCCAGCTCTCCAAACAAAGCCTCCAGTTGACGAAGCAGCAATTACACCTTCAGCAGTTGTGGAGTTCGTGAAATTGTGCCTTTCATGTGGCGTATGGAACAAATTTGTCCCTGGGGATGCACTTACAGCCAAATCTGTAGATGGCTATTCTCTGTGGGCATTGTTACTGCTCCACCATGACCTTTGTTGTTTTGCTCTTTAGACACTGACTCTATTGAGACTGGAACTTCTGCTGCTGCTGGCGGTGACGGATAGGGATGACCTTGCAGGTCTCCACTTTCAGCTTGCACTACAACGAGATAAATCGGAGTCAGTCGTCTTTCTTCGCTCACACGACTCGGAAATCATTTACTATGAAAATGGTTCATATCAATTAACATAATATCATGCGTAGCAAAAAATATAGTTTGGGTTCGTTAAGTCGACCCAAACAGATTGATATTGATTACTATGTCGCTTTTTTAAATAAGGAACTAATTTGGGATGCACTCTAATTCAGAATGTATTGTATACTGTAGCTAAAACATAGCAATTTATCAAGCCCTAACAAAGACAATATCATGATTATTTTAGTAATCTCAGAACGGCTGCAGTGAAAACAAAGTGCCAATTACTATTTTGCCATTACCATGAACTATTACCAATACTTTTTTGCGTAAAATCATTGCCTTGCAAGGCAAAACCACAAGCAGCGAGCAGCAAGGGGCCCACCAACATATATACACAGTACTAGTCAAAAGTTTGCACACACCTACTCATTCAAGTTTGTTGTTTTTTTTCTACTATTTTCTACATTGTAGAAAAATGGTGAAGTCATCAATAAGCAGTAAGCTTAAAGCAGTAAGCAAAAAAGTGTTAAACAAATCAAAATATATTTTATATTTTTTAAAGTAGCCACTCTTTGCCTTGATGACAGCTTTGCACACACTTGGCATTCTCTAAACCAGCTAAACCTGGAATGTTTTCTAACAGTCTTGAAGGAGTTCCCACATATGCTGAGCACTTGTTGGCTGCTTTTCCTTCACTCTGCCGTCCAACTCATCCCAAACCATCTCAATTGGGTTGATTTCAGGGTGATTGTGGAGGCCAGGTCATCTGATGCAGCACTCCATCACTCTCCTTCTTGGTCAAATAGCCCTTACACAGCCTGGAGGTGTGTTGGACCATTGTCCTGTTGAAAAACAAATGATAGTCCCACTAGCGCAAACCAGATGTAATGGCGTATCGCTGCAGAATGCTGTGGTAGCCATGCTGGTTAAGTATGTCTTGAACTCTGAATAAATCACTGACAGTGTCACTAGCAAAGTACCTCCACACCATCACACCTCCTCCTCCATGCTTCATAGTGGGAACCACACATGCGGAGATCATCCGTTCACCTACTCTGTGTCTCACAAAGACATGGAGGTTGGAACAAAAAAGCTCAAATTTGGACTCATCTGACCAAAGGACAGATTTCCACCGGTCTAATGTCCATTGCTCGAGTTTCTTGGCCCAAGCAAGTCTCTTCTTCTTATTGATGTCCTTTAGTAGTGGTTTCTTTGCAGCAATTCAAACATGAAGGCCTGATTCACGCAAACTCCTTTGAACAGTTGATGTTGAGATGTGTCTGTTATTTGAATCTGAGGTGCAGTTAATAACTCTAATGAGCAGAGTTAACTCCGGGTCTTCCACTCCTGTGGCAGTCCTCATTAGAGCCAGTTTCATCATTGCACTTGATGGTTTTTCCGACTGCACTTGAAGAAACTTTCAATGTTCTGACTGACCTTCATGTCTTAATAAAGTAATGATGGACTGTCGTTTCTCTATTTGAAGAATGTCAAATATAAAATATGTTTTGGTTACTACATGATTCCATATGTGTTATTTAATTGTTTTGATGTCTTCACTATTTTTCAACAATGTAGAAAATAGTAAAAATAAATAAAAACCCTTGAATGAGTAGGTGTTCTAAAACTTTTGACTGGCAGTGTATATACAGTGGGGAGAACAAGTATTTGATACACTGCCGATTTTGCAGGTTTTCCTACTTACAAAGCATGTAGAGGTCTGTAATTTTTATCATAGGTACACTTCAACTGTGAGAGACGGAATCTAAAACAAAAATCCAGAAAATCACATTGTATGATTTTTAAGTAATTAATTAGCATTTTATTGCATGACATAAGTATTTGATCACCTACCAACCAGTAAGAATTCCGGCTCTCACAGACCTGTTAGTTTTTCTTTAAGAAGCCCTCCTGCTCTCCACTCATTACCTGTATTAACTGCACCTGTTTGAACTCGTTACCTGTATAAAAGACACCTGTCCACACACTCAATCAAACATACTCCAACCTCTCCATGGCCAAGACCAGAGAGCTGTGTAAGGACATCAGGGATAAAATTGTAGACCTGCACAAGGCTGGGATGGGCTACAGGACAATAGGCAAGCAGCTTGGTAAGAAGGCAACAACTGTTGGCGTAATTATTAGAAAATGGAAGAAGTTCAAGATGACGGTCAATCACCCTTGGTCTGGGGCTCCATGCAAGATCTCACCTCGTGGGGCATCAATGATCATGAGGAATGTGAGGGATCAGCCCAGAAGTACACGGCAGGACCTGGTCAATGACCTGAAGAGAGCTGGGACCACAGTCTCAAAGAAAACCATTAGTAACACACCACGCCATCATGGATTAAAATCCTGCAGCGCACGCAAGGTCCCCCTGCTCAAGCCAGCGCATGTCCAGGCCCGTCTGAAGTTTGCCAATGACCATCTGGATGATCCAGAGGAGGAATGGGAGAAGGTCATGTGGTCTGATGAGACAAAAATAGAGCTTTTTGGTCTAAACTCCACTCGCCGTGTTTGGAGGAAGAAGAAGGATGAGTACAACCCCAAGAACACCATCCCAACTGTGAAGCATGGAGGTGGAAACATCATTCTTTGGGGATGCCTTTCTGCAATGGGGACAGGACGACTGCACCGTATTGAGGGGAGGATGGATGGGGCCATGTATTGAGAGATCTTGGCCAACAACCTCCTTCCCTCAGTAAGAGCATTGAAGATGGGTCGTGGCTGGGTCTTCCAGCATGACAACGACCCAAAACACACAGCCAGGGCAACTAAGTAGTGGCTCCGTAAGAAGCATCTCAAGGTCCTGGAGTGGCCTAGCCAGTCTCCAGACCTGAACCCAATAGAAAATCTTTGGAGGGAGCTGAAAGTCCGTATTGCCCAGCGACAGCCCCGAAACCTGAAGGATCTGGAGAAGTTCTCTATGGAGGAGTGGGCCAAAATCCCTGCTGCAGTGTGTGCAAACCTGGTCAAGAACTACAGGAAACGTATGATCTGTGTAATTGCAAACAAAGGTTTCTGTACCAAATATTAAGTTCTGCTTTTCTGATGTATCAAATACTTATGTCATGCAATAAAATGCAAATTAATTACTTAAAAATCATACAATGTGATTTTCTGGATTTTTGTTTTAGATTCCGTCTCTCACAGTTGAAGTGTACCTATGATAAAAATTACAAACCTCTACATGCTTTGTAAGTAGGAAAACCTGCATAATCGGCAGTGTATCAAATACTTGTTCTCCCCACTGTATATACTGTATATATCATGTAAAGGCACACAAAAAGTAAATACATACTTGTGAGATTGAAAACAAATAGCATTAAATATAAATGACTGCTCATCCTACTGAGAGCTTTGGCCTCAGCTCATTTCATGTTTATACATGGATTAGATTTCGGAGACTGTACTGTAAACAAGTAACAAGCTCCAGGTCTCCTCTCTATTCAGTCAGTGTGGGAATGATATATTAATACTGTAGGTATCCCTTTCCCAAGTGCTGCCCCATTTCTAAGATGGCATTATTAAAGAGAGAGAGTGAGACACACACACACAACCAGACACACACGCACATGCACGCACGCATACACACAAACTCATTGCCTTTCTAACTAAACTCATGCTTGTAATCTTCACATGATTAGCAGTGATGCAGCGCTGTTAACAAGCATGCAGTGTAATGATCCATTTAGAACAGGGGGTCTTCCATACCATAGATAGAATATATATCCTCAAGCTGTGTACCCAGTGCCAGGGCTTATACTCACATGAACAGCCCTAAACCACAGGAATATACACTATCATCCTAATACATTTCCCCCAAATACATCCAGTATGTTACTGTTCTTTCAAATCAATGTTAAGCTTGAGCATTTCAACCATTTCCCCACATACACTATTTATACAAAGTATGTGGACAACCCTATTTCAGCCACACCCGTTGCTGACAGGTGTATATAATCGAGCGCACAGCCATGCAATCTCCATAGGAAACATTGGCAGTAGAATGGCCTTCCTCAAGAGCTCAGGGACTTTAGACGTGGCACCTGAGCAGGAACTCTGGAGCAGTGGAAATGTGTTCTCTGGAGTGATGAATCAAGCTTCACCATCTGGCAGTCCGACAGACGAAGCTGGGTTTGGCGGATGCCAGGAGAACACTACCTTCCCCAGTGCATGGTGCCAACTGTGCATTGGTGGAGGAGGAATAATGGTCTGGGGCTGTTTTTCATGGTTCAGGCTAGTCCCCTTAGTTCCAGTGAAGGGAAATATTAACGCTACAGCATACAATAACATTCTAGACGATTCTGTGCTTACAACTTTGTGGCAACAGTTTGGGGAAGGCCCTTTCCTGTTTCAGCATGACAATGCCCCCGTGCACAAAGTGAGGTCCATACAGAAATGTTGTGTCGAGATCGATGTGGAAGAACTTGATTGGCCTGCACAGAGGCCTGACCTTAACCCCATCTAACAACTTTGGGATGAATTCCCAGGCCTAAGCGCCCAATATCAGTGGCCGACCTCGCTAATGCTCTTGTGGCTGAATGGAAGCAAGTCCCCACAGCAATGTTCCAACATCGAGTGGAAAGCCTTCCCAGGATAAGAGCGTCTGCTAAATGACTTAAATGTAAATGTAAATGTAAGAGTGGAGGCTGTTATAGCCGGAAAGGGGGGACCAATTCCATGTTAATGCCCATGATTTTGTAATGAGATGTCCACAAGGGTGTCCACATAATTGTAGTGTACATGATTTATATACAGTCACCTTTCAAATGATTGGCACCCTTGATAAAAGTTTATCAAAAATACAAATACTGAGCTATATTATATGCAAAAAAATCGGAAAATTTTATTATTTTACAATTGCTCAGAAAAAGAGATTTGTTTAACAAGTAGGATTTTTTTTATGAAAAGGACAGTGGTCAAAATAATTGACAACCCTGTTGTCAAAGTAGTCGAGAGTTTAGTATTTGGTACAATATTTGTAGCACGCAATAACTACATCAAGCTTGAGACTCTATAAACTTTTTGCAGTTTGTTTTGGTTGTGTTTCAGATTCTTTTGTGCACAATAGAAAATGAATGGTAAATTATGTATTGTGTCATTGCTGAGTGAGAAAGTTACAGATGCACAAAGATGATGTGCAGGACATAAAGTCTTCTTTTGAACTGTTCATCCCAGACACCATCCAAATCATTCTGGACTGTACTAATTTGGAGGGAAGGCGTGTTTGTGGAGAGAGATGGAAGGAGATGGACCAAACTCATTTAGATGCATACTTTGGGGTTCTTATCCTTGTTGGCATTTTCAGATCCAATGGGGAATCCACAGAATCCCTGTGGGATGCAGAAACTGGCAGATAACTTTTCCATGCAAGATTGTCTCTGGAAAACTTCCACATTATTTCCAGGATTATCAGCTTCGATAACCGAGACACCAGACCAGCTCGTCGGCAGCGAGATAAGCTAGCTGCAATCAGGTCAGTGTGGGACAAGTGAGTGGACCGCTTTCCCCTGTTTTACAACCCTGGGCCCAACATTACTGTTGATGAGCAGCTCATGCCATTTATGGGCCGCTGCCCCTTCAGACAGAAGAAACTGACTAAACCCGCAAAATATGGAATCAAGATCTGGGCTGCCTGTGATGTTGCTTCATCATATGTGTGGAACTTGCAAGTGTATACGGGGAAGCCAGATGGAGGAGCCCCTGAGAAGAACCAAGGGATGCGGGTTGTCCTGGATGTGGCACAGGGACTCTGTGGCCACAACATCACATGCGATAACTTTTTGACTTCGCACAAGCTGGGACATGGTAGGAACAGTACGAAAAAAACTATCCAGAGCTCCCACCTCAGCTCTGGATAGTTATATTTGAGGTTCTTCAAAGTAGCCACCCTTTGCCTTGATGACAGCTTTGCACAGTCTGTCCTTTGGTCCAGGACCCAGTTGCACAGGGCGGGGTTCTATCCCAGGGCCTCGAGCTTAATGATGAGCTTGCAGGGTACTATGGTGTTGAATTCTGAGCTATAATCAATGAACAGCATTCTTACATACGTATTCCTCTTGTCTAGATGGGATCGGGCAGTGTGCAGTGTGATGGCGATTGCATCATCTGTGGATCTATTTGGGGCGGTAAGCATATTGAAGTGGGTCTAGGGTGACAGGTAAGGTAGAGGTGATCTGATCCTTGACTAGACTCTCAAAGCAATTCATGATGACAGAAGTGAGTGCTACGGGGCGATAGTCATTTAGTTCAGTAACCTTTGCTTTCTTGGGTACAGGAACAATGGTGGCCATCTTGAAGCTTGTGGGGACAGCAGACTGGGATAGGGAGAGATTGAATATGTCCGTAAACACACCAGCCAGCTGGTCTACGCATGCTCTGAGGACTTGGCTAGGGATGTCCTCTGGGCCGGCAGCCTTACGAGGGTTAACACGCTTTAATGTCTTACTCACATCGGCCAAGGAGAAGGAGAGCCCACAGTCCTTGGTAGCGGGCTGTGTCGGTGGCACTGTGCTATCCTCGAAGTGGGCAAAGAAAGTGTTTAGCTTGTCTGGAAGCAAGACGTCGGTGTCCGCAACGTGGCTGGTTTCCTTTTGTAGTCCGTGATTGTCTGTAGACCCTGCCACATAAGTCTTGTGTCTGAGCCGTTGAATTGCGACTCCACTGTGTAACTATTCTGACGTTTTGCCTGTTTGATTGCCTTGCAGAGGGAATAACTACACTGTTTCTATTCTGCCATATTCCCAGTCACCTTGTCATGGTTCTACGCTTGCAGTTTTGTGCGAATGCTGCCATCTATCAACGGTTTCTGGTTAGGGTAGGTTTTCAGGACATAAAGTTAATTTCTTTGCCAATTTTCTTGCAGTTTTAATTTAGTGCCTTATTGCAAACAGAATGCATGTTTTGTAATATTTGTATTCTGTACAGGCTTCCTTCTTATCACTCTGTCATTTAGGTTAATATTGTAGAGTAACTACAATGTTGTTGATCCATCCTCAGTTTTCTCCTATCACAGTTATTGACCTCTCTAACTGTTTTAAAGGCACCATTGGCCTCAGTGAAATTCCTGAGCGGTTTCCTTCCTCTCTGGCAACTGAGTTAGGAAGGACGCCTGTATCTTTGTAGTGATTGGGTGTATTGACACACCATCCAACGTGTTATTGATAACTTCACCATGCTCAAAGAGATATTCAATGTCTGTTTTTTTACCCATCTAAAAACAGGTGCCCTTCTTTGGAGACATTGGAAAATCTTTGTGGTTGAATCTGTGTTTGAAATTCATCGCTCGAAGGGACCTTACAGATAATTGTATGTGTGGGGTACAGAGATGAGGTAGTGATTAAAAAGTAATGTTAAATACTATTATTGCATACTGTGTGAGTCCATGCAACTTATTATTTGACTTGTTAAACACATTTTTGTTCCTGAACTTATTTAGGCTTGCCATAACAAATATTTAATGATTCAAGACATTCCAGCTTTGCATTTGTTATGAATTTTGTAAAAATGTCTAAAAACATGATTAAACTTTGACAATATGAAGTATTATGTGTAGGCCAGTGACACAAAATCTCAATTTAATCCATTTAAAATTCAGGCTGTAACACAACAAACATTTTTTAAAGTCTAGGGGTGTGAATTTCTGATGGCACTGTAGTTATTCAGCCCTTTGACAAGAGAATGTATTTATCTGTATAAAGTTATGTTGTTTAAAACTTCTTGCGACTACAGGGGGTGCTGTTCCGAATTAGCATTTTGTCGTCTCCAAATTAAACTGCCTAGTACTCAATTCTTGCTCGTACAATATGCATATTATTAATTATATTGGATAGAAAACACCTTCTAGTTTCATACAACGTTGAAATTATGTCTGTGGGTGACCCAGAACTCTTTCTACAGCGAAATCCATGACAGACAGTAAAAGGTCTGAGAGCGAAGCTCTGGTTTCAGATCAGTTTTTAAGGTCTCTGTCTATCCTATGGAACGACACGAACTGCACCCGCCTTCCCCTGGATGTCAGTAACCAATGAGAAGTGGAATGGGCCTTCTAGGTAGCTCTCAGAGGTTATAAAAGACCAAGGAGTGAGAGTAGCCCCCCTTTCGACGCTCGCCCTTACGCAGGAAGGGACCTCCGGACGCCATTTTCACAGGCTCGGTTATCAACTTGAAATGTATCCGTCTGTAATTTAATTCGATATAGGACTTAGAAACATCATAAGGTAGTTAATTTAAACCGTTTTATAGCAATTTATATCCGTTTAGTGCGATTTTGATGCATTTCTATGTGAAGCACCGGGCACATTTCGGGGTCCTGGTTGAACGTTAGCGGGCATTTAGACGGACAAAGGACATCTTTCGACCAAAAGAAGATTATACCCAAGAAAGAATACATTGCCCAAGAATCCGATGGAAAATCACCTCATAGTAAGTAATATTTAATATGATAAATCGTTGTTCTGTCGAAATATTTTAAACGCATATTTCGCCATTTTGTTTTCTATCCCTTCGCTTGGCGAACCCTGTATTGCACAGTAAGGATAATTTTAGAAATGTAAATCAGCGATTGCATTAAGAACTAATTTGTCTTTCGATTCCTGTCAACCCTGTATTTTTTAGTCAAGTATATGATTAGCTTTCAATTAAACTAGATCACTCTGATAGATGACGTCAGACATATTGAGGCTTGATTTCCTAGTATTTTTATTGTGTAACCACGGTTTTGTATGGCTAAATATGCACCTTTTCGAACAAACTGTATATGTATGTTGTAAAATGATGTTACAGGAGTGTCATCGGAAGAATTCTGAGAAGGTTAGTGAAAAAATTTATATCTTTTGGCGGTGATTACGTTATAGCGCTCTTTGGCTGGAATCGATGCTCTGGTAACGTTTGCACATGTAGTATGCTAACTTATCGATTTATTGTGTTTTCGCTGAAAAACGCTTAGAAAATCTGAAATATGGTCTGAAATCACAAGAACTGGGTCTTTCCATTGCTATGCTTTGTCTATTTTTATGAAATGTTTTATGATGAGTAAATTGGTCATACACGTTGCTCTATCTAGTAATTCTAGTCGATTTGTGATGGTCGGTGCAATTGTAAACTGTGATTTCTACCTGAAATATGCACTTTTTTCTAACAAAAACTATCCTATACCATGAATATGTTATCAGACTGTCATCTGATGGTTTTTTTTATAGGTTATTGGCTATCAATATCTTAGTTGAGCCGAATTGGTGATAGCACCTGAAGGAGTAAGAAACTGATGGAGTTAGAATAGTGGTGTATTTTGCTAACGTGTTTAGCTAATAGATTTACATATTTTGTCTTCCCTGTAAAACATTTTAAAAATCTGAAATGGTGGCTTTATTCACAAGATCTGTATCTTTCATCTGGTGTCTTGGACTTGTGATTTAATGATATTTAGATGCTACTATCTACTTGTGAAGCTATGCTAGCTATGCTAATCAGTGTGTGGGGGGTGGGGGGTGCTCCCGGATCCGGGATTGATACTCGTGAAAGGTTAATTGTGTTTTAAACAGTATAGAGTTTTGTTTAAAATGTTATCCTGAATAACTTGTATTTATTTCCAAATCACTTTCAAGGGATACTTACTCACTTATTTCCACTCACAGTATCTGCTATGGCAAACGAGAACAGAACAGCAAAAAATAATGAACCAGAGGTGGACATTACTTGTACGGAAGAGTATTAGGGCAAAGTGAAGAAAAAAAGTACTTGGATAATTTGTTGGGGCAGGGATAGTACTTTAAAAACTTGAAATACATTGAGAATAAAGTCAAAACGATCAGCTCCTTTGTCTTGCTCACATTGAGGGGGAGGTTGTTGTCCTGGCACCACACTGCCAGGTCTCTGACCTCCTCCCTATAGGATGTCTCATTGTTGTCGGTAATCAGGCCGACCACTATTGTGTTGTCAGCAAACTTAATGATGGTGCTGGAGTCGTGTTTGGCCACGCAGTCGTGGTGTGAACAGGGAGTACAGGAGGGGATTAAGCACGCACCCCTGAGGGGCCCCCGTGTTGAGGATCAGCATGGCAGACGTGTTTTTGCCTACCCTTACCACCTGGGGAAGGCCCGTCAGGAAGTCCAGGATTCAGTTGCAGAGGGAGGTGTTTAGTTCCAGTGTCCTTAGCTTAGTGGTGAGCTTTGTGGGCACTATGGTGTTGAACGCTGTGCTGTAGTCAATGAACAGCATTCTCACATAAGTGTTCCTTTTGTCCAGGTGGGAAAGGGCAGTGTGGAGTGTGATTGAGATTGCGTCATCTTTGGATCTGTTGGGCGGTATGCGAATTGGAGTTGGTCTAGGGTATCCGGGATGATGCTGTTGATGTGAGCCATGACCAGCCTTTCAAAGCACTTCATGGCTACCAGCGTGAGTGCTACAGGGCGGTAGTCATTTAGGCAGGTTACCTTTGCTTCCTTGGGCACAAGGACTAGGGTGGTCTGCTTGAAACATGTAGGTATTACAGACTCTGTTTGGGAGAGTTTGAAAATGTCAGTGAAGACACTTGCCAGTTGGTCCGTGCATGCTTTGAGTACACGTCCTGGTAATCCATCTCACCCCGCTGCTTTGTGAATGTTGACCTCGGCTACCGAGAGCATTATCACACAGTCGTCCGGAATAGCTGGTGTTCTCATGCATGCTTCAGTGTTGCTTGCCTTGAAGCGAGCATAAAAGGCATTTAGCTCGTCTGGTAGGCTCGTATCACTGGGAAGCTCACGGCTGGGTTTCCCTTTGTAGTCCTTAATAGTTTTCAAGCCCTGCCACATCCAACGACCGTCAGAGCCGGTGTAGTAGGATTCAATCTTAATCCTGTATTGACGCTTTGCCTGTTTGATGGTTCGTCTGAGGGGGTAGCGGGATTTCTTATAAGCGTCTGGATTAGTGTCCCTCTCCTTGAAAGAGGCAGCTCTAGCCTTTAGCTCAGTGCGGATGTTGCCTTTTAATCCATGGCTTCTGCTTGGAGTAGGTTCTTACAGTCACTGTGGGGACGACGTCATCGATGCACTTATTGGTGAAGCTGGGGACTGATGTGGTGTACTCCTCAATGCCATCGGAAGAATTCTGGAATGTATTCCAGTCTGTGCTAGCAAAACAGTCCTGTAGCGTAGCATCCGCGTCATCTGACCACTTCCATATTGAGCAAGTCACTGGTACTTCCTGCTTTAGTTTTTGCTTATAAGCAGGAATCAGGAAGATAGAATTATGGTCAGATTTGCCAAATGGAGGGCAAGGGGGAGCTTTGTATGCGTCTGTGTGTGGAGTAAAAGTGGTCGAGAGTTTTTTTCCCCTCTGGTTGCACATGTGACATGCTGGTAGAAATGAGGTAAAACGGATTTAAGTTCACCTGCATTAAAGTCCCCGGCCACTAGGAGCGCTGCTTCTGGATGAGCATTTTCTTGTTTGTGCATAATGGCATGGTGTTTTATGTACACTTCCAATGAAGTAGCCTCATAGGTCTAGGCTTCTCCCAGCAGAAGTGACAGTTACTGGGATGGTAAAAACAGCTTGATTGCCATAGCAACATCAGGGAAACTGGGCAGAAGGGAGTGGTGCTTCAAATACAGCAGTTCTGTAACATCTTTAATTGAGCCTCTCATAATTGCCAGACTCAACACATTACGTCAAGAGATTAACTGTATAGGAAGCTCTGGGGACAAGTCATCTGGATACTTGACAGGCAATAAATTGGCCGAAGCAAACCCATTATCATCTTGAGCTGACAACTCTTCTTGAGGGCTTGAACAAAAAAAGCAGTTTGCGATTTCGTTCATACTGTGAACTGGCATTTGAGTTGTGTGGTTGCAGTATCAACAGTCCATTATCTCTGGTGTATCTTGGCATGCATCATTCAAGACTAAGTTTAAAATGTGTGCAGCGCATAGACCTATAATGTGCAAAGTCTCAGTAAAGACTGACTTGGTTGGCAATACTCAGTATAGAAAACAGTCGGCCCCGCAGCCTAGCCACAAAAATGCAAGGCGATGCAATCTCATTCAGTAGCTACTATAGGCCTCTACATAGAAAAAAAGAGAGAGACCAGCACAGACACAGAAAGACACAGAAGGGGGAAAAGAGACACAGATACAGAGAAAATAAGCAAGGAGGACTTCAGGAGACCAAGGGAGTCTCTCAAGTTGGATTTCATTTGATTTAATTTACCTTGAATATTGCAGACCATTTGTGTAAGCCATTAGCCAGACTAAACCTGTTGAGTTCAACAATAAATAGTGGCTGAATTTATCCTCAAGCCGACTACTTCTTTTGTCATTGTAGGCAAAAAAAGTAAATAGGCTATTTGATGTGTATTTTTATAAAGGTTTATAAATACCAGCTAATTAGGAGCTATATACAGTATATAGCCTAGCTGTAGATAGTAGGCTACACTGAATAATGAAACAATATGTCACGATCGTGTGGAGGATTGACAGACCAAAACGCAGCAGTAGGAAAATAAGCCATCTTCTTTTTATTAAGAAGAAGGAGAACCGAAAACAAAACACTCTTACAAAACTAACAAAACAAACAAACGACCGTGAAGCTATGAACGTCGTGCACATACAGGCTACAAATGTATAACATAGACACAGCTAGACACATACACTCAACACAAACCCATACACTACACCCAACACCCCCTTTACCATATAACCACCCAAAACCGATAAAACACAAACATTCCCCATGTCACACCCTGACCTAACTAAAATAATAAAGAAAACAAAGAATACTAAGGCCAGGGCGTGACATAACCCCCCCCTTAAGGTGCGAACTCCGGGCGCACCAGCACACAGTCTAGGGGAGGGTCTGGGTGGGCTTCCTTCCACGGTGGCGGCTCCGGCACTGGTCGTGGTCCCCACCCCACCACAGTCACTAACCGCCTCCTTAGCTTCCTCCAAATGACCCCCCTCCACATTAACCCCACTGAATTAAGGGGCAGCTCCGGACTAAGGGGCAGCTCCGGACTAAGGGGCAGCTCCGGACTAAGGGGCAGCTCCGGACTAAGGGGCAGCTCCGGACTAAGGGGCAGCTCCGGACTAAGGGGCAGCTCCGGACTAAGGGGCAGTACCAGGATAAGGGAGAGCACCAGGATAAGGGAAAGCACCAGGATAAGGGGCAGCTCCGGACTGAGGAACGGCAGCTCCGGACTGAGGGACTGCAGCTCCGGACTGAGGGACTGCAGCTCCGGACTGAGGGACGGCAGCTCCGGACTGAGGGACGGCCCATGGCTGGCTGACGGATCTGGCTGCTCATGGCTGGCTGACGGATCTGGCTGCTCATGGCTGGCTGACGGATCTGGCTGCTCATGGCTGGCTGACGGATCTGGCTGCTCATGGCTGGCTGACGGATCTGGCTGCTCATGGCTGGCTGACGGATCTGGCTGCTCATGGCTGGCTGAAGGATCTGGCTGCTCATGGCTGGCTGACGGATCTGGGTGCTCATGGCTGGCTGACGGATCTGGCTGCTCATGGCTGGCCGACGGATCTGGCTGTACATGGTTTGCCGGCGGATCTGGCAGATCCTGTCTGGTTGGCGGCTCTGGCAGATCCTGTCTGGTTGGCGGCTCTGGCAGATCCTGTCTGACGGAATTGGCTCTCAGCGGCTCCTGACTGACGAACGGCTCTGACGGCTCGGGACAGACGGGCGGCTCTAATGGCTCGGGGCAGACGGATGGCTCAGATGGCGCTGGGTAGACGGATGGCTCAGATGGCGCTGGGTAGACGGATGGCTCAGATGGCGCTGGGTAGACGGGCAGTTCAGGCATCGCTGTGCAGACGGCAGACTCTTGCCGGCTGAGGCGCACTGTAGGCCTGGTGCGTGGTGCCGGAACTGGTGGTACCGGGCTGGGGACACGCATCTCAGGGCTAGTGCGGGGAGAAGGAACAGGGCATACTGGACCCTGGGAGCGCACATTAGGCCTAGTGCGTGGTGCCGGAACTGGTGGTACCGGACTGGGAACACGCATCTTAGGGCTAGTGCGGGGAGCAGCAACAGGACGCACAGGACTCTGGGGACACACAGGAGGCTTGTTGCGTGGTTTAGGCACTGGTGGTAAAGGGCTGGAGACACGCACCATAGGGCTAGTGCGTGGAGGAGGCACTGGTGGTACTGGGTAGGGGCGGGGAGGTGGCGCCGGAAATACCGGACCGTGCATGCGTACTGGCTCCCTTGAACGCCGAGCCTGCCCAACCTTACCTGGTTGTATGCTCCCCGTCGCCTGACCAGTGCGGGGAGGTGGAATAACCCGCACCGGCCTATGTAGGCGAACCGGGGACACCATGCGTAAGGCTGGTGCCATGTACGCCGGCCCGAGGAGACGCACTGGTGACCAGATGCGTTGGGCCGGCTTCATGACATACGGCTCAACGCTCAGTTTAGCCCGGCCGATACGTGGAGCTGGAATGTACCGAACCGGGCTATGCACGCGTACAGGAGACACCGTGCGCTCTACTGCGTAACACGGTGTCTGCCCGTACTCTCGCTCTCCACGGTAAGTACAGGGAGTAGGCGCAGGTTTCCTACCTGACTTCGCCACACTCCCTTTAAGGCCCCCCCCAAGAAATTTTTGGGTTGTACTCACGGGCTTCCAGCCT
This sequence comes from Salvelinus alpinus, assembly GCF_045679555.1. Classification (NCBI taxonomy): domain Eukaryota; kingdom Metazoa; phylum Chordata; class Actinopteri; order Salmoniformes; family Salmonidae; genus Salvelinus; species Salvelinus alpinus. Next base: position 22,059,688 of record NC_092107.1, read on the forward strand.
TGTCTCCGTGCTGCCTCCTCATATCGCCTCCTCTCGGCTTTAGCTGCCTCCAGCTCTTCACGAGGAAGGCGATATTCTCCCGGTTGTGCCCACGGCCCCTTACCATCCAGTATCTCCTCCCATGTCCAAGAATCCTGTGTAGGTGGGTCCTGTTGCCGCTTTACATGCCGCTTGGTCCTGTATTGGTGGGTAATTCTGTCACGATCGTGTGGAGGATTGACAGACCAAAACGCAGCAGTAGGAAAATAAGCCATCTTCTTTTTATTAAGAAGAAGGAGAACCGAAAACAAAACACTCTTACAAAACTAACAAAACAAACAAACGACCGTGAAGCTATGAACGTCGTGCACATACAGGCTACAAATGTATAACATAGACACAGCTAGACACATACACTCAACACAAACCCATACACTACACCCAACACCCCCTTTACCATATAACCACCCAAAACCGATAAAACACAAACATTCCCCATGTCACACCCTGACCTAACTAAAATAATAAAGAAAACAAAGAATACTAAGGCCAGGGCGTGACAC